>NC_052045.1:12309802-12614428 GCF_015832195.1 Motacilla alba alba | reverse complement strand
GAATGGAAAGGGAGAAAAGGGATTTTTTAAGGGGAGACTGAGTTGACTTGGTTACAACAGTTCAGCTTCAGGTGTTTTAATAATAATTTCCATTTAAAAACATAATGGAATTGCTCCTTGTTCCCCATACTCAAGGTCACCTTAACACATTTTTCATTTTTAACGTGTCAATATCTTGGTTTTAAAAATTTGATCATGAGGACTACCTAGTCACAGCCTTCTTTGTATCCATTATTTAAGCATATTATTGATCACCGCATTTTGTTTTGTAAGTTACGGTGTTGATTTTTGACACCTGATTGGGCAGAGGATCTGATGAAACCCTTTTTAGGTGTTGGACTAGTTTCATCTGTTAGGAAAGAGTAAGGGTGTGAGAAGTTTAATACTGAAAAAGTGATGTGATACTTTGTGCCAGAGCATGCTTTGTCTGTGCACTTACATGAGAAATCAGGAGTAATTATGCTGGGTTTTGCATGTGGGGAGGTTTTCATGCAAAGGGCTTCTCAGAAGTTGTTAGGGAGCCAACTACTATTGAAAGTGAAGAAGACTTGGGCATCTGCCTCTGCAGATTGATCCTTTGCATGACAAGGAAAAAGAAATAAATGGAAATGTTAACTTGGAGAAAGCAGGGGATTTTCAAAATCTCAGTGATCCACTGCAGTTAACAGAGCTTTTCAGAAATGGGCAGGTAGAGAACTGATTTATCCTATTAGCTCAATATTTTCTGACTTTCACTTTGCTAGTGTGAAATATTCAGTATTTCTTTTATCAGATCTCTCTGCTCTCCCTAATACATAAATTTACCAGCCAGTCACTGCCCTTCCCTGTAGCAGCTTCTGCTGGGTGTTGAGCTAACTTGACTCCTTTGGAATCTCATCAACACCTCTGAGAGCATGACTTGACATAACACAAGGATTGCTCAAGTCAAACCACTTTGATATTGTAAGATACTGTAGTTTGTCATCACAGCTAGCACAGCCTTGTAGAGACAGGCAGGACTACCAGCTGAAATTAGGTGAGATAAATACAGTTTTCGATTATCTCATTCAATTTATAGGCAAGCTGCCCTCCATGGGAACAAGAGCGTGGTGTCAAGGGTTGGACAATCACGGCAGCTGTACAACCCAATATAAATACATGTTCTGTGCGGAGAATTCAATTTTGGATCATAACTGTATGTTATGCAGAGAGGTACAAACCACCCATCCCTGCATCTTTGGGTGCATACACAGAAAAACAGTAACAGGCACGGTTTCTGTTAAAGAATGGTGGTGTTGGACGAGTCTGACCCCAGAGTGCTGCTCTCAGGTGGAAGAAAAGTGTGTGAACACTGCAGGCACCTCAGTCCCACTGCCCTCAGGGGCCTGGCAGAGAGTCTTCCTGAAAGGTCTGCCTTGCATTCAGGATGGTGGATCAAAGCAGTTCTCCAGGCTACCTTCACCCATGGCCTAGGAGTTTATCTGGGCCAAAGGAACTATTTTCAAGGGAGCTGCTGTTGCTGGAATCTTGATCCCAGCTCTTTATAAGCACTGCAGTCCCTGGAAGGTTATGTCTGTCTGGTTCACACCAACTCTTCCATTCCTCAAGCTCTTGGCTGCTCCCAAAGCTGTTTCCCATGTTCCTTATAACTGGATTGGTAACACCAATGATTTCCACATGCCTGCTAAAGGATGCATTTTTGTCTAAGAGAAAAATCCCCATTGCAGTAACTCATTCTGGATTTTCTGTCGTTCTGTTGCTCTGGTTGCTGTTGCTCTTTAAGGACATGTTTTGATGGATGAAACCAGCTCTGACAATATTGGTAAATTCTTTGCACAAAAGCTTTATCTAATTCTATTTTTTTTTAAGAGGGGAAGTGGAGTCAGTTTCCATGGTATTAAAATTGTGGATGCATTTTAAAAGCACTTTGGATAGTTCGATGGAATTTTGTTTTGTTTTGTTTTGCACAGTTTGAAGTATAACAACTACAGGAAAATCATTGTTTCATCTGATGTGTTTGAAGGCAGGAGGAAGATCCTGATAAAATTGCTACCCAGGTGTGGTGATCTTGTCACTGCTCCTAGCAAGGAAGGAGGACTACCTTTCAAGGAAACTGTACATGCTCATGCTGTATGAAAAGAATAAAAATCTTAGAAGATTTTTTTAACCAAACCATATACCCACAGATCACTTACAGTCTTCAAACAAAGCCTTTTCCTGACTGACAGCCCCCAAGATAAGCTTAGAAACTTGAGTCTGGCAGTATTTCACATGCTTGTGTATCAAGTAAATGGTTGAAAGATGGGTAAAAAAAAGCCCAGATCCACGGAGCTGCACAGTTTGTTTTATCAATGTTCATACATTGTGCTAAAGCAAACACACAAACAAACAGAAAGCTTTGGAGCATCTCTGAACTGAAAGGCTGTTTTTTCTTGAAGAGCATCTCTGAATTGCGAGCAGAATAGAGGAGAAAAAAAGACAGAAAACTTTCAAAGAGCAGATGGAGAGTTTTGTCAATGGCAAGGAGCAGAGGCAAGAAGCACGGGTAGCCCCAGACCTCTGCATGAAGCAAATGGCAGTGGCATCTCACAGACATCACACTCTTGAGGGGGCTGACAAGATCCTTTTGACAAACTGACTCTGGATTTTGTTTGCTTTGTTTGTATGCATGGGTCACTATCTTAGTATCTGAGGGCATTAACAGCTGTGGAGGCCATAAGCCTTCTTTGTAAAGGTGGCATCAAGGTTTCCTGTAGGTATGCACAAAGTCACTACACACCATGAGCCTACATGTGGCTTCTCTGTCATTCTAAATCATGAAACTTAAGACCATGAAGTTGGGAGAGACAGCTTTAATACCGTTGGTGTTTTAATTGCTTAGTCTGTAGTATTTGCAGTGTAGTTGTGCCTGGGGTCTCAGTCCTGGGCTTCAGAATGAAGTGCTGCTCAAGCTTGAAGTCCCCACCAAAGAGATGCAGCACAGCTCCTGGATGAAAGAGGATGAATCAGGAGGCTGGTGGGAGTCCAGAGAAATGAAGGGGCATTAGTTTGAAACTAGTATTTGCATTTTCTCAGCAGAATACAGAACTCCCTGTTTGTAACAGATGTTCTAAAAATACAGAACAAAACTTGGTTTGTGAAACTTCACCCCACCCCCAGGGAAGAGCTGTCCCTGCCACGAGCCCATGAGTGCCCAACCCAGGAGCCAGGGCCTTAGAGCAGGTCAGGAGTGGCTCTGCTCAAGTCCTGTAGCCACTGTAATTCTTATTTACTATGTGATATCATTATACATACTTCAAACTAAGTTACCTTTGGTTGCCAAAAGAACCCCAAAAACCCCAAACCTGGTGGAAAAAGCAGTTTGTCCCGTTCATGTTCTTGGAGCAAACATCCACCCTGGGTGCCCCATTTCCTTTAGCCATTTGTTTTTATGCTGTGGCTCATCTCAACAGCCCTTCTGGTTTAAGCTCTGAAATCACTGGATTCAGCTGGATGCCCCATTGGAAGGAGAGGGGATATTTCTCAATTCAGCAGCGTCTTTTGAAATGGAATAAACTTTTTAAATTCAGGTACTAGAAGTATTTTAAATTAGCCCTTTTTCTGTTCCTCCACTACTGCTAACACTTTCAGTTAGGAAGTGCAGCTCTTCCTCAGCTCTGCAAATATCTACTGAAATTTGCAGGGCTGCTTGCCTCTCTCTCAGTAACCTTGCTGTGACCTGGTTATCTATTAGAACCACAAAGAATTCAGTCTCTAATTAGTCCATCTGTTAACTATTCAAATTCATGACTTAGTTTTATTGTCTGAGCCTTTAACATAATGCTGAATGGTCTCACCTGGCAGCTTATTTCTTATAAAGCAAATGTGCCTTTCTGAGAGCCATTTTGGTGCAGATAACTGTCTTTTCAGCATTGGACAAATGAGGCTGTCTAGCAGCCTGCAGTCCCCTTCCTGCCCTCACTGAAAAAAAATTGTACATCTCCAATAGCTCTGGGCTTAAGTCAATACAGTTTAACATGTACAATTTCTTTGTTATATTCTTTGGAGTTACACTGTAAGAGCAGATGGGAAAGTTTAATAATGATAAATGAGTTTAGTATTTTCACATAGTCCTAAAAACAATGAATGCTCTTTATTCAAGATTAGAGGGTTTTTTACATACTTACCAAAGAGTGATTACAGCTCTGGTTCGGCTCCTCAGAAAGTCTTGCTTTTAAATTCTTTTTGGACTGTTTGTTAATGAGGATTCAGAGGAATTAGGGGCCATAAATTTACTCATTCTTGCTTAAGTGAAGCCACAAAGTGATTACTGGATATATCACTAAGTATTGAGGACTGAAGTTTATCAACCATGTTCACAGAGAACGATTCATCTCCACGCGTATTTGCTGCAGCTGTGCATTTTCTGTGTAGTCAGATGATGGGGCTTAAGCTCATCAGTGGATTTTTGGAAGGATGTCGATTCATAAATGTCCGTGGTAGGGCTCAGTGGCACTGTGTGCACCCTTTCCATTCAGCAGTGCCCGAGTGGTTGTTGGAGCAGGCCCACGCTGGCTCCAGCTGGGTGCGGTGACTGCGGGTTTGCCATCGCAGCCCGCAGGTTTGGTGGCACTGGTGGCACTGGTGTCACTGGTGTCACTGGCTGGGCCATGGCCTTCACAGTGGCACTCGGTGCCTGAGCAGTGACAGGAGCATTGCACCTTCCTGCTAGCCTGGAGACTGACTCTTTTCTCCCTGCTCTTGGAGCTAGTGCATGAGACACTAAGTCAGAACTGTGTAGTTTTCCCCAAGGCCTTTCTGAGCAGAAATTGCCCCATTAGGGAGCCCGAGGAGTGCTGCAGGAGCTCTGGACCTGCTGTGACACTTTGCCTGGCAACAGGAACACATGTTCTCAAACTCACTCCCCAGTTCCAGGTCTGTGTGGTGTGCCATTTAGTTAAGGATTCTGCCCATTTTAATATGAGTTTTGGGAGGGAAAAACAGAGAAAAAAACATGATACCCACATGCAAATGCTTTTTTTCTTTTCTTTCTTTTTTTTTTTTTAAGTCAAAGAGTCAGAACCTCCCATAGCTCTCTGCACCACCCAGTGTAACTGCACAGCTCAGCCACACAGACCCTTGGGTGGGAACATCCATTTTCAACATTCCCAGCTTTGGCAGCAGAATCCTTCTCTCTTTGCTGTCTTCCTGGATTTATAATGGGATAAAACCGAACTACAGACAAGTTAAGATTATGGTTGCTTTGGTTTGGTTTTGCTAGGGGAAGGAAAGTGATTTTTCTTGGGAAGTGATGAAAAGGAAAAATGTTTAAAGTTCATTAACCTTTGGTACAGATTGCAGTGTCCTTTAGACTACACCATAGCTATTCTTAGTCATGACGTGCGAGTGGTTATTTTTTATTGTACAGGAATACAGTAGTTCCCACTAGTGGTGAAAAGAGAGAACTTTTGCCTTTTTCTTTCTGTTTTTCTTTTTTTGTCTTAACCTAAACGTGAACTTGTAGAAGTCAGGATTTCAAACTCACTCTTTGGCTTCTCAGCTCTGCTATTTTGTCCTAATTTCCCCAAAAGCAAACTGCATATCTCTAGATTGTTTCTTTACTGGCTAATTAAGTGTTATACAACTTTGCTCTGACAAACTCAGCAACCCATTCGGTGTATTTGCAAATGAACTTTGCTGATTGTCATTATTGCTATAGGGTGCCTGCAGAAAATCCCATATAATTAAGCAGTTGTACTGCCACAGCTCAAGAGCTGCAATTAGTAATGTGATTTACACTTCTTTACCATTAATAATATGGAAACATCAACATTATTTTCTTGATGATGTTTAGGAGAAATTAGAATGAGGTGGACATGATTAGGAAAAGAGACTTTTATGTTATGACTTGTTAATGCAATAGCCCAGAGCAAGACATCAGAATGATTGTCCTTGCACTAAAACTCCTTTGCTTCAGTAAGCACAGACCCTCTGCGCGCCACAAGACAAGTTTGGAGGAAATTGGATAGATGGCAGGGATTTTGGTGGTATGAACATTTCAGCGTCTTTCATGTGCAGAGTACACAAACTGAATCTCTCCACTTTCAAATATTCCCCCAGAGGCAATCTGCATTATTCAAAGCTTAACTGTGGTTGCAGAATCCTGTCTGACATGAAAGCAGACTGCCAGCTTAAAATGAACTTTCATATTTACATCTGTAGTAAATCATATTTACTTTTTCCTCCCCTCCTCTTTTTCCGTGGGAGAGAGGGAGTAAAACGGGTAGGAGGGAAGGGGGAGGAGGAGAGATGTCCAGCAGAATTGTAAGCAAAGCACCAGTAATAATATCTAGTCTTACGAGACTGCCCATGAATAGGAATGATAATGAGAGCAGTGATGAGCTGCAGGTTTGTGTCTTTTAGTAAATTATCTAGCAGGCATTTACATTTCATCAATTGTGCTTTTGCATAATAGACCAAAGTGCTACAACAAAAGGAGGCACCATAAAAATGAGTAATTTCAGTGACCTTCTTGGTAATCCCTCTTAGAAAGAATGTCTTGGAAAGAGTTGGATTATTCCTCATGGTGAAACCTCTGTGGAAAGGTGCCCCAGGCTCAAGGAGCTTTCCTGGTGACAAATGCCTTTCAAGGCTTCCTTCTGGCCCCTCTGAAACATGGCTCGTATCCTGTTTTCTCCATCTGAGCATGCTTCTAATTGTCAGATGTCAGAAGGCAACAACCATTTTCTTCTTGCTTATCTCCTGATAACATTGATTCTCAAACAAAGGATGTGGGCTTCCACTCTGAAAACAAAGGAAGCATGGCCCAGCTAAGGATGCTGGATATAATATACATACTTCTCCCTTCCAATAATAACAATACATCATAAATAATGTAGAAGCTGGATGTGAAAACAGAGAACGGGGAATACGCTGGTGCTGCTGTTCCCGGGTACAGCACTCACAGGATCTTGTCCTTAGCGAGGCCTTGACTTCTTGCCTCATTTTTCTCTTGTATTTCCCTGAATACCTGCCAGCTCCTAAGATGTTTAGAATTCAGTATTTTTTAAATTCTTTTTCCATTTTGGGTTGCGTCTTCACCATGTTCTGGTGAATTATTTTTTCTCTCCTCCCCATCATACTGTTTCTTTGGAGGCAAAAGCTCAGCTGTCAAAGTCAATTTGGATCTTTCACTGAGGACTTAGAAAGAGGCTGGTTTGTGCTAGGCAGGAGCAGGGCTCGCTGCATTTATTACTGATTTGTGCCTCGGCATGACCTCACCCTGCATTTTTGTGTGTTCTTCTCTCCTTTCACAGTGACCTCTTCTTGTTCATCCAATATTGAAACTCACAAGAACCACTTCAATCCCAGGCCCACATCTTCCTTATCTCTCTGGGCCCTGGGTCTGATGGCCCCTTTCCCGTTCCTTTGCCTTTAGTTTGCTCTTTTCCTGTAGGTTTTTCCTCTTCATTCACATGGCAAATCCTACCCTGATGCAACTTTCCTTTCCTTCTGTCTTTCAGCATAACAGTTGGAGAAGTTGTAAGAAACGTGATGCTTTACTCCCACCCCTTCTGCCAGCCAGGCAGCCCTGAGACTGCAGCAGTGGTAGTGAGTGGGTCCCCATGGCCTTGGGCAACACATGAGGAATTTTGGTTTAGCTTCTCTCACTTCTTCTTGTGCTGATCCTTAGAAAACAGAGCACTCCCCCACCTCTCACTGTCCTCACTGGAACACACAGGGCCATGTGAGTCCATGAGGTGTTTTGGCTTTGGGACAGCTGAAAACTGAAGAGAGGGCATCAGTAGAGAGGATAAGGACTTCTGTTGTTGCCTCCCTGATGAGATTAATTTTCTTTTTTTCCTCTTTCTTGGCAGGATCAAAACCCTGGAATCGTTGCCAGATTGCAGGAGCCAGGCTCCATCCCGAGCGGCGGCTCGGTGCCGGCACCAGCCACGGTCAATGGGTACACGATGAGGAACCATTTACTGAAGCAGCAAATCATGAAACGGCAGCTGATGCAGGTACGATGCCGAACGCCTCTGTGGGTCGCTGCGCTCTCCACCTCACTGGGAAGGACAGGAATGAGGAAATCATCAGTCAGCAAACACTAAGAGTGACTCTGGAATTGCTAGGCTGAGTCAGACTAAGGCTGTGGTGAGTCTAGCATGAAGTCAAGAGAGGCCAAGGCCAAGCGCTGCTCTGCCAGAGCTGAGTACAGATTTGCCCCCTCATATGCAAGGGAAGGATTTGGTCACCTCCATATCCCTGATGTCATTGTTGGTCAGCCACAGAGTTGTGAGGGAAGATGCAGAGAAGGGAGGCTTGGAAAGTGAATCAGCCCCAGAGGGATGTTCTCCATGCTTGCCTTTCTCTCTGGTACCCTGGGGATTTAGCAGAGCAGATGTTAGGCTCCAATTTGTCCGGGTCTTGACTGGTCTCTCTAGCAACAGAAGCCCCTGTAAGAGGTTAGCAACAGGCTGTGTGAGGAAGCTGGGATGGGGAAATCCCACAAACAAATTGGGTAAAGCAGCTCTGACCACGTGCCTCTGACTTTCTGAATGTGCTACTGGATTTGGGTCAAGGAGGCTCATTTCTGTGGATGGGAAATGAGATGAGACGTAGCTCAAAAACCCTCAATGAAGTCCTGTGCTGCTCCTTGATCAGACTCCCTTTCAAACCCAACTCTGCCTCCCTGCCTTCACTTGGCTTCAACTTTTCCTGGGCCTCTCTAACACAGAGGGAGCTCCACCGTCCCCAGAGAGTCCCCAGGTCACAGCTGCTGCCCACAGCAGGGATGTGAGTGCAGTGCTGGGTGCTGGGGCTAAATGGTGAGAGAGTCAAATCAGGTCACCTGGACTAGCCCAGCAAAGCCTTGCTCAGGGAGCACCTGCTGTGGATCCCTGGCTCCTGTGTTCTGGTTAGAAGTGGCCAGCAGCACTCAAGGGGATGGTGCACATGGGCAGAGCTTCCAGCGGCAGCACAGTTGACTCATGAGCTGCTGAACACAGGAGTCTCCATGTTTGTCCAGCTCCCCTTTGGCCGCCTGCACAGCATCTGCTGAAGGTTGCAGTTCCCAGTGCTGGGATGGCATCAGGACACCTTTGCAAGAAGGGGAATGTGAGAAATTAAAATTCAGTCTGAAACTAACTGTCTGGGCTGAATCTCATCAGAGGAGGGGGATAAAGGGTGTAGGGGAGAGGTTGTTAATGATAGTGGCTACACTTCAAGTGTCAAGGATCTGTCAAGAGACTGTAACTTCACTATTACTCCTCTTGTTTTCCAGGAAAAGCAGAGACAAAACATGCTGGGAGTAACATCTGAACAGAGGAGTTTGTTTGCAGCTCAGCAGATAAACCAGTTTCAAGGTAAGAAAGGAAACAGCCTGAAAATGGTCTGAAAATCCTTGAGGCGCCAGGGCCTGGTGTCTGGTTAAATAGAGACACTTAATGATTCTCTGCCCTGAATTACAAGCATTTTGCATTTTATCACTTATCCTGAGACTCCCATTTCCTTATGCCTCCAGTATAACTCTGTTACAAAGAACACAAAGGAGAAGCCCCCATGACGTGAAAGAAATAGCAGCAGTTTTTAAAGGTGTGGCCATGTTTCCAGGGTGAATCTGTGCTCACCAGCTAACATGTCTCTTTGTCCACAGCCGTGCAGCAGCCCATTCCTGCTGACTGCAACCAGGTGATTCCCGCTCCTCCGCCCAACCACCGCATGCTGCCGTCAAACCCAGCCATGCTTCAGAGCACCTTGGGCTCTGGCATGGCCTCAGCCACGGCCAGCCAGAGCAGCGGGACGATGGTGATGATTCCACACAACCCTGGCAAACAGCAGGGGATTTTTCCACCTAATTCTGACTTTAACATCCCACTGCGGCCAAGCCAGAACTCACTGGGCATGAACTCGGGGTGCCAAACTGTTCACAGCCACTCCACTGTGAGGCCAGGAATGCCAATGGGAGGCTTCAGCTCTGGCTCCTTAGCAAATCACTCTGCAACACAGCAACACTTGAGGCAGCCGAGCATGCCAAGAATCCCCAACGTCTACCCCAACTCATCAGCCCAGATGTGGACACCGACTACTGTGCCAAGAATGCCAAATCAAAGCCAAATGGATACCAGCATGCAGCAGTTTTCTGGGAACACAGTGTTCTCCAAACAGGGCGTGAGGCCGAGCACACCGGGTCAGGCGTTCTCCCAGCAGGCTGTAGTGCCACCAAACCAGATCGCTCCTGGCATCCAGGTCAGGCAGATGCAGAAACTGAGCATGGGACAGTCTGGCCAGGGCTTGAGCTCAATGAGTAATCAGAACTTGAGACACAATTTAACCAGGGGACCGTTGCCAGCTATGAATGTTATGAAATCGTTGCCCCAAGGAGTGTCCAGTTTTAACCACCTCAATCCTGCCCCGGGCCTGGGCCCGCCAAGCTACCCTTCCACTGGCCAGCCCGACGCCTTCAGCAGGATGAGCAGTGCTGCCGAGCTGCCCCAGTACGACTTTGTGTCCCAGCACAGCAATTCCATCATGCCTGCCAACTGCAGCGACACCGACTTCATCGACTCCCTCATGAAGAACAGCAGCAGCAGCAACGACGAAGAGTGGTTGAACAATCTGACAATGATAGATGACATTTTGGGACAGCATGCTCAAAGCTCTGGACATGTTTAGCTTGGAGAGAAGCAGCCTCATTGTAAATAACACACGTATGGCTTTGAACAGAACAGACAACCTGTGAAAGCCACTGCCTCATTCAATACAGAGGGAATAGACTCAGCCAATTCTTTGCCTGCATCAAAGTTTAATATTGGCAGTTTTTCAGACGACTGTATATATTTGAATATTTTGTAAATTATGTTTTCCTAAACCTTAAATGTAGAAGTATTTATACTTCTTTGCTGGACTCTTTGTAAATAAATCTATAGCATAACTTTTGGTTTTATTATAGGGATTTCATTATACCTTGTTATAAATATGCAAATAATATTGTTAGTTTCAGTAATACTGTGTATTACAGCATAAAATACTTATGTTTTTGACATAACTTAACACATGATCTAGGGGTGTCATTGCAACCAGACTAAGCAGAAATCAGATGTGGCATCTATTCTCCCATATCAAGAGGAAAGATTGAAAAGTTGCATTAAAAAAAATGAAACAAAAAAAAACCTGAAAGGAGCTGCTGATTCCCTCGTCACTTAGTCTTGCAGACCAAGCCTGGTACACAGGTCCCATCCAGGCACCCAGTGCATTCAGGGATCTGCTTGCAGAGATCCATTTGCCAGATCCTGGGCACGTTCTCAGCTTGATACACTCCAGTAGGTCGCCGTGCCAGCGCTGTCCTGCAGGGAGTGTGTGCTGGTGACCTTCCGTGCTGATGGTGTGTGCCTGGAGTTGCAGGCTCGGCGTGGCGTGGCCCATGGTGGCCACGCTGGACAGGAGGTGCTGGGCAGGCACTGCCCAGCTTCCAGCCACTGAACCCTTCAGCAAAAAGGTAGCTCTGGTCTGTGCACCTCGACCATGTATATTTGTAGTGTACAGGTGATTTATTCCTGGTTTTAAGGCTTTTCATAATTTCTGTTTTAATGTAAGACTTTTTTTCAGGGGAAAAGTCTACAAACATTAATAGTTAATTTTTGATGTTTTTCTGTCAGCTACTATTGTCCTCTGTATATTTAAGAGTCTGTTTATAAAAGATTCGCTGTACTGTAAACTTCTTAAAATGTTCATACTTTGTGTAATCATATTTTAATAGTCACGTCATACTTCGCAATACATTTGTAATATAACGTCAGCTTCAAGCACAGAATGTTTTTTTCTTCATACCATAATAAACTGCCAGGGGAAAATTGCATATCCTTCTTTATGTGCTCATTTTTCAGCTTCAGTGTTTTGTACCTGCAGATATTTGAATTAATTTGATTTGTCCAGGATGCTACAACGTCAATCTAATAACATGTACAAATGCATGTGTGCTGTTGGTAGGAGCAGTGGACCAGACAGAGAGTTAAAGCAGGCTTTAATTTTATTTTAAGGTGGGATTGCTGAGGCCCACTGTCCTTTTCACATATAATTATAGATGGATGTGAAATTAATCTCTGTTGGGTTTTTTTTTTTACATAGCACCATGTTTATTTAAGTGACAGTTCTTGTGTGTAAATGCCAAGTGTGAGGCAGTGAGAAGGGGACCTTGCTCATCCTGTGACACCTGCAAGGGCAGTGGGGTGGGTACAGAATGTTACTCCTTCAACATAGAAATTGTCTTATGGGAGAGCTGGTGCCTGTCCTGGGGGAGGCCAGGCTGAGAGGAGGGGTAGGAAAGAACAGGAAAACTTTAGCAATGTTCAATAAATGCACAAATAGAATCTGGAGCTAAAATTGCCTCCATTTAACTGAGCCAGACACGGCCCCAGCTTCCTGGCGGAGATGTGTTGTTGCTGCTCTTTGTCCGAGGCACACCGTGGGCACTGAAAGCCTGAGGAAATCTCCTGGGGGGATTCCTTGATGGAGGGAGGGGTTTGGCAAGGACGTTCCTGTCCTGGAGTGGGTCCTTCTAGGAGCCTGTTCTCCAGAGCCAAGGGGCAGAAAACAGCTCCTGAAGTCAAAAATGAGAGGGGGCGGTCAGGGTTTAAAGCAGCCGGGCACATGCTCTGCTGCTCCTGCACAGGTGGGCAGGAGACCTCGCTGGCTACAGCCACTCCAGGCTTGTCAGAGATCCTTGTGGCTTCGAGGGGATGGACCCCTAACCAGCTTCATCTTGAGTTTGACATGTACTTGTATGAAACCAGGGTGAGGAAGAAAAAAAGCCAGTTTTTCCAGCAAAGGAAACCAAATAATTGCCAAAAATATGCTGTAGAAGTCAGCAAGTGTCTGGGTAAGGCAGAAATGCTGACTTGCCTCTGGACAGCAGAGAGGGAGAGAAATGCCCGTGAGTGAGTCTGTGGTGAGGACAAAGGTGAGTTTTTTTGGCTGTGAAAACTGGCACCATTTCAGCAGCTTTTCTGTCATGAGCTGTATCCTGCCAGGGCACAGGGAGCTTCAGGGAGTGGCAGGTCTGACATCGGTCTGGGATCCAGAGGCACTCAAGCCCTCCAGGCCAGCAGCACAGCAGCCACTGATGGCAGAGAAGGCTACTGCCTGCCTGCTCCTCTTTGGGATATTATTAAAAACAGCAAAAATGTCCCCTTTTCACTCTTCATTTTGTTTGTGTCAATACACACTTCATCTCTTCAGTTCTGCATGATTTGTCCAGGGCTGCAAACACTGTGGGGAGGATGTCTTCAAAAGCCAACTGTTTCCAAAAGAACTTTTGTAAAACAGTTTATCTTGTAGCTCTGTTATGTACGCACTTGTTTTCACTCCAGTTTTTTTGTCTGCCTTTTCAGCTGCTAGAGCTTTTCATCCCTCCATATCCCATCCCTCATGCCTCAAGAGGGAATGATGATCCTTCCTGGCCACAGAGGTGTTGTTGGAAGAAGAACCGGACTAAGTATAATTATTACTGTCTTGCTGGTTGTATTTGTAACTACTCTTTAGTAAACATGTCTTCTGGGGAGTTGGCACATAACCACAATGACCAATGCCCTGCTTGGGTTGCAGCCCGAGCACAGGGCTGCTGCCTCTCCCTGGGTCAGCTTGGGCTGGAGCACAGGCACAGGGAAGTGCAGGGCAAAGGCATGATGACCACAGACAAACATTCCAGCAGCTGGAGTACCAGCACTGCAGTCCTGGTTGGTGTCAGGCTGTAACAGTTTATGAAAATTAACTGCCTGTTTTTTTTCTTTAAAAACCCCTACCTTTGTCTGTACTTTGCCTTGCCTTTTCTCCCCTCTGTTTAAAGTGTGAAAATGCTCACAGTGTAATCCTGCCTTCCCTCTGACAGTCTGTGTCATGAAGGCAAATAGTTGCAGCTAGTAAGGGCTAGTGAATTGTAGGACTGAACATATCTGCACAGTTCTCCTGCTGCATTTGCTGGACCAGCAGATCACCCCACAAAATGTACATGGACTTACACTGTGAGCCAAATTCTGCCACCATGCAGTGTAAACACACAATAGATCTCCTGAAGGCAGTGGTACAGTACAGCATTTATGCAAACACAAATAAGAGCAGCATGTGGTGCTCTGGCAGTGCAAAGTGAAATTTGGATTTCTAAAACAGTTACAAGGAACGAAGTGTCTGACAGCATTCACTGTTGAATGCCATCATTTATTTTCCGTACAAGTTACGTCACCAGACTGGCCTCATAATTATGGCCATGAAAAAACAGAGGCAAGGCAGTAAGCTTTTCCTCTTGGATTCTAAAATAACATCAAATGCCTATAAAGTCCAGAATTTCCAAAGACCTCAGCTCACTGAAAGCCTCTCTCACTGAAAGATTAGTAGTATAGGTAAGTCAGACTTACTATGGAAAAATTCTCTTTGTGGATTGTAATAATCTAAAGCAGCCCATTTATAACAAAGGAAAAACAGAAAACCACACTCTTTCCTATTAGAGCAGTAGGCAGGGAGTGCCTAGGAATAGATGTCATGGGAGCCTGGATCAGACAATTTCCCTGGGAAGCATAGCCCTGACTTATGCAGAACCTGAGCCCTGCTGCTCAGTGGCTCTCCAGGATTGATTACATGTCTGTCTTAAGAAGCTTTCAACAAAGGAAGCTGCACTGATGTTGAAGTGTAAGGTCAAGCTCTCCTCTTGTGTAGGATGTTGTAAATCAGGAGCTATTCCACTGCCTGCTGCAGGGTAACCCCTGATTTACACCTCAGCAGAGTAAGCACCTGGCAAGAAGCTGGCACTTGTCTCATGGTCCTGACTGGATGGGAGAGGCACCATAGATGTGCAGAGTGGCCCCAAGGGAGGACTTGCTCCCTGCTGGTGCTGCAGGGCAGCAAGGACACAGGGAGGAATGGGGCAAGTGGCCACTGCACCAGCTCTGCCTCTCTTCTACTGCCATCTGCACTGACAGGCAGGTGGCACATGCTCCTGGGGGAACACTGGCCCTGGCACATCTGCCCTGACAGTTATTCAGGCTGAGCTCAGGTTTTGGTGCTAAACTCCAAATTAATGCCTGTTTCCTTCTATTCCCTGGTATAGATAGAGATATAGATAAATAGAGATACATAGATACAGGTATAGAGATAGATAGATGATAGAGATAGATGATAGATAGATAGATAGATAGATAGATAGATAGATAGATAGATAGATATAGCAAATTAAAAAAAAAAAAAAACTAGAAAAAAAGTGAGATGTTTTAAATACCAATAAGGTTCTCTCCTGGACAAGCTAAAACAGAAGTACTGGTTGGCAGATGCAGGAGTTCCTGAGAACTTAAGACTCTGCCTGGGCAAGAGGCCTCCTGTGTGCAATCCTGCATGAAACCAGGGACAGGCAGGTTATTAAAGCAGTCAGGCTGAGCCCACTGGAGCTGTAGTTAATCACAGCCATGGTTGTGTTATAGATGAGTAATGCGATGGTCAACTCTCACAATTAAAGGGAAAATATTATGTATATGTTAAGGGAAGTTTTGTGTGTGTATAGTTATGTTTCTCCCCCCTTGCACTGTTACCACTGGTGGCCGGGCTGCTCGGGGCACTTGGGAGGGTCGGCTTCTTACTGTGGCAGCACCTGGCCCCCAGTCAAGATGTAAGAAAGTGATCTCCACCACTGGCCAGCGAAGAAGGAGTTGATTGACAAGACTTTGGGAGGGGTTAAAGGTTTAAAGGGCAGGACATCCAGTGTGTGGATGAGCACATGGTGGTAGAATCTTTTGCTGCTGAGGCTGTCCTATCTTCTCTATTCAGTCTTCTGTTGTATTTTTTGAAAAGGCTATAATAAACCTTCTAAATTTTTTGAAAGTGAGTATCATTTCTCACAATGGCTTATGTGCTGATCAAAACAACCCCCTGCCACAGCAGTGATTTGTCCCCACAGCCCAAAGGGTCCATGGCTGAACCCTGCTGCCACTCTCAACGTGTGTCAAAGCCAAAAACCACTGAAAAGCTCCTGAGGTTTGTGCATCACATTGTTTTTGTCCTTATCAAGGTTTTTGATGCTGCAATTTAATGTCTTTAATCAACTTGGCTGGAGAAGAAAAAAGACATGCCCTTTTAAGCTTAAAGTTGGATTTGTATTAGAAAAGGACATTTTAATTGTTCTGATGTTGCCTTAATCCCTTTTCAAGGAGTGAAAAGACACGTGTGCTGACCCTGCTGGGTTCCCTGTCCTGGAGCTGTGCTGTGTTTGATGGATGACTGGGACAGACAAGACCTGGGGCAGTAGCAGGGGTGGTGAGACTGGCCTATTTTCACTCCCTGAGGGGAAACCAGCCCAAAGCTATAAAGTTGTGAAATCTCTTTTTTATTTTGCTGTTATAAAGCTGTGCTTGACTATCGAGCTGCAGAAACATGCTTTGTTTCAAGTTTACAGACTGCTTCTTGTCAACCCTGCTGGATTTGTATGGCAGCCAGAGAAAGAGAATTACCTGGCAGCCCCTTGTTCCTTTCCTCCTCTCAGCCCATAAATTACTATTCTCTTTCACCTATTAGCTGACTGCACTATTTGCCTAAGCAGTTCCCATTAACCCCCTGTTTGAGCCTTACAATCCTTAATAAATATATATGTTTTCCTGTGCTCTTTCAGGATAGTTGATGGTGTCCATTAGCAGTGGGGGACCATGAGGCACAAAAGGCTCAAGACTCAAATCCCAAAGATATTTAGGTGCCTAATGAGGCAGGCAGACACCAGTAGGATTTTTCAAGTGTAGTTAAGCAGGACTAGCAGCCACATCTCATGGGCAGTGGGTTGTGTGTTACCGCCAGTAGCTGTGCAGATCCAGGAGGATAAGCTGGTTGTTTCTGTGTGGCTTGTTGTGGGTAAAAAGGGGCTGTGAGTCAGGCCCCTTGGTGTCTTAATTTTCCAACCATAAGAGTCAGTTGGCTAATTCTGGTAGGGATAGCATGCAGCCTGGCAGGTAGGCAGTGGAGGATGAGCCATGGATTCCACCTCTCCTCTGTGCAAGTTCTTTGCTTTACTCAATACCTTGTTCCCACCTCTGTGATGTGGCACACCTGGCCCTGCCGTAGGGCTTGGGCTCACACAGAAAACATGAGCAGGTCACTCTTCTTGGCCAATATTCCGGCCAACAAACTCTTCAAAAGTGCCACCTGTGCATCTTGAAGGCAGATGGAGTCCTACTCCTGCTTCAAACCTGCAACTCAAACCTGACACCACTTGAGCTTCTAATGGATCATTAATGTACCCAGATACAGTGAGACACCATCTGCATCCATGCTTGTCCTGGCATGAAATCAGGCAGGGAGACTCTTTTCATCTTCTTGCACCTAGAAGTCTGGTCCCAGATTAATGTTTCCATTTTAACTGTCTGTCGGTAACAGTTGGTAATTTTATTCCTCTTGTCAGCATCCACAATAAGCATGAGAAGTTTTGCCTCTGGCTGTGGCAGTATTTATAGCTGTAATACCTCTTGTCCACATCCTGAAATCATCCTCAAACTTAAACTCTGAGCTATCCTAGAGAGCAAATATATTCTTTTATGTATTTTTGTGTATTTTATGCAGTGTCCAAACAATGAGGCCCTAGTCTCTAGATGCTACCATAAGTCTACTAATAAATAATAGCTCAACACCGAGATTAACACTGCTACACAGAGACCTTCTGATTTGGTACATTAACTTCTTATTTTTTTCATGCTGTGAATGTAAGCTGTAGCTGGAGATAAAAAGTGCTGTGAAGATTACTGTAAGTGCTCTGATCTTCTGAACCCTGAATGAGGGTCACTGTTGTATAATAAATTGCATTAAAATATAAATGAAAAGAAATCGTGTACAATTTTTCCAGCAAGAATTATTCACAAGAAGCTTCATGGAAGAAATGCCTGCATTAGCTCCAATAAAAGCCATTATTTCTTTCAGGTGGCTGCTTGAAGATTTGCTAATTGTCTGAAGAACCTATATCAGCACCTGATGGGATATTCAGGGCTGCTGAGACCCCACTTGTCTCAGTGATTTTGCGGAGCTGACAGAGGGTTTGTTCCACTCATTAGAGCAACCAAAGAAATTCTGCTTCATAACAAAATTATTTTCTCCTATTCACCAGAGTGTAAAGATGTGCCAGGCCAAATGATCCACAGCAGTATGGCTTTTTCAGTCCCACAGGAATGATCCTTGGTCCCACGGGACTTACGAGAAAGGTTTTCATTGATTGCTGCAGGGAAGGTTCCTGCTAACACCATGAATGCCAGCTGGTTTTAATCCTGCCTGTAAATGGCAATTTTCTCTAACAATGGGAAAGAAAACTGCATTTGAAACCCAGTTTCTCTTCTTCCCACTATGACATATTTAAGCAAACTGACTATGGTTGTGTGTTTTCTTTTTCATTATAAAGATTAACAGCCCACAGTAACAAGATTAGATCCATTTTGCCTACAAAACATGGTAAAGGAAAATTTGAATTAAACCAGAATCAATAAAGCATGAACTTTGGACAACTCAAAGCTCCTTTCAGTTCCTTGAGCTATGCACTGGCAGCCTCTGCTGACAGAGGCTTGAATCCAACAAGAAGGTCACCACTTACACCTGATAGTGAAGAATTTCTTCCAAATGATTAGATCACTAGGGTTCTAGAGAAACAGAAATCAGTAAAGCTCTGGTGAGCAGCACTGCCTGAAACAGCTTGCCCACTCACTGGTTGCCTATGGTGCACAAGCACTCACTGCTGTTGACAATATGACAGCAAATACTATCATGGAAATCAAACAAAAACACTATCTGATCTAAATAGATGCACTGTTCAAAAGAGAAAAGCCTTTCAAAATACTGGTCTTTCTGCAGGCTCTCTGGCTGGTCCATGACCTTGGGACTCTTTGCCATTCAGCAACTGCAATCTGCTGTCTGGAGCTTGTCTGAATTTTGAAGCTACCTCCTCTTTGTTGTGGGATGACAGGTGAAAGGAGCTGTGCTGTGTTTTCAAAATTCACAAATATTCCACTGCGAGTAGGAAATGCTGGCTTCCTGTCCTGCCCTATCAGCTGCTGTGACTCTTGAGCTCTAAAACAAAGAGTATTTCTGAATGGAGCATGTATTAACTCTGCTGTGACAGCCTGTCTCTGTCACACTCACTCACATACTAAAAATGATGTTTAAAATAATTCTTACATGCTGAATTGTGAGTGATTCAGACACTACTGTAAAAGTTTCACATGTTAAACCTTCACCTGTGTGGACCTTGACAATAGGAGGGGGGTGTTTGGGGGTCCATCTTGCACCGTTTTCTTTTCTCTGATAAACTGTTTGATGCCAAGATGCTTTGGCTTTTACAAGGTGTTTTGACTTCAGCCACTTCACTCCTGCAGTCTCAGCTGCCTGAGTTGTGTCACCCTTCACAGAACTACAGAGCACAGAGCAAAAGCAAAGCACTTATCAGGTATTAGTCTAAAGGGTCCTTCTCTTTTACAAGCTATATTTATACATTTAACACATAATTTTATATTGCAGTTTGCAATAGAAAGTGTACTGGAAGCCCTGGAAGCCTATGCTTTTGTCTGCTATTTGCTTTAAGAAGATTTTCTTCTATTTCTCTTAAGTTGTAGCATTGTTCTACTAGAATTAATGCCACTAACAGATCAGGTAATTCAGTGGATATTACTGACATCCGTTTGTTTGGTTCTTCTAATCCAAATACTCCAGTTCTCTTAAAACCTTTCTGTACTATGCAAAATAGGTATGATACATGTGAGAATGAGTTTGCCTTTCTGTGAAATGCAGCTATTTCTCAAATAAAACATACTAACTGCTTCTAATATTTGCATAGAGAATATAAGGGGGGGGTTCCTACATAAATATAGGATCAACACATACCTGATACTAATTTTCCTTGTCTTTGAAGACAAGGAATCGGTGTGTGTCTAGTATGTGCAGATGTGTGTATTTATGTACATTCACATAGACAGGTATATATTGTACGCATCAGTTGCCAAGTGCCAGGTTTTGGTGACAGCAGTGCTGTGTATGCAAACCCAGGTATCCAAAAGCGAGCTATCATCTGCCTGAAATCACGACAACAAGAATTCAGTCAGTGTTCCTGAAAGTGCTTCCCAAAATACAATTGCTATTTCCAGCCCTTGGGAGTCGCAGGATCCAGAAATACAAGAAATCTCTTATATAACTCACCTTATTGCTATTGTGAGTCAAGCAGAAAGGGGCAGGGTTTTTTTTAGGGTGCTATATGTGTTTTATTTGGTGACATGTTACTTGATAAAGAAACAATTAGGCTAATTGAGGGGAAAGCTAGGCAGAAATAGGTTAAAGAGGTCTTAAAGTACAGCTTAAAAGAATTAAATCTGGAGGTCTTTATTTAGCAGAGACAAAAATAAACAGCAGGTTAGCAAACAAAGAACAATGACAGGAAACAAAGGGTGTAAGTAGCACTGTGCTAGAAAAGCAAAAGAATCACTGATATACCATATCTTTTCTAATATCTAACTTGTAAAAGGAAAAAAAATGTACACATGTGAACATACAGACACGTCTATGGACTTGTGATGTTTAACACTGCATTGTCCTTTCCATTTTATCTGTCACGACAGCAACTGAAAACAGCAAGAGAAAATTATTGTGTTGTAAATGGACATAAATCATCTTTAACTTGACCTATGGGCTTGATTTAAAGATGCAGACTCCTCACCTCCACTTATTTTTTTTCTCCAGAATAGGAGGAAAATGAGTTAATGTTATTATCAGGTATTGTTGTGTTCTCAAACTGCACTTTGATGTCATCAGTCTCATAATACCTTAGTTCCCCCTGGCTTAGTTCCCTCAGTTCTACACGTGTATTTACTATCTGCATTACCATGGTGCTACAAGAGCCTGGTGTGTATCAAGGTCAATAGTTTTTATACTTTACAAAGTATGAAATTAGAGAACTGAGGAATACAGGCAGAAGAGGCAGCATAATGAACTGTGATTCTCTACTGCAGACACTACAGGAAAGAACAGTTTTAAGGAGAGGTGTTAAGAAAAACTGCCAGTAACTTGGGCCGTTTATCGGATCCTTGGAAATAAAAGGCAGCAAATGAGAATGCACAAAGGAATATGTTTAAATGTATTACCAGTGGGCTGTGAAAGCTGGCATCGTGAGCTGATTGGAGCGGCAGTTAGATGTCAGCAGGGAATGGAAATGGCTAGTAGGCAGGCTGCCAAGGCCTTCCAAAGCAAAGACAGGTAGGTAAGGATCCACATGATGGAGTAGGCTGAGCCAGCACAGGGATGAAAAGAGTGGAATGGCACGGTGAGAATGACAGACTCAGAAAAATGGTCACTGTAGTAGTGTTCTCAATAAATATGAGTAAGACAAGGTCATATTTTTCAAGGCCAAGGGAAAGGATGTTGCAGTAATTGAGATTTGAGACGATGGGAGTTTTAGCTATATGGACAGATTTAGACATAGTCTGACCATAAAGGGCTAGGGAAAGGTCTGAGTCAAAGATGATTACATACAGGCAGATAACAGCGCAATAGATAAAGTAGAGAGTACTTGTGGGAGAAGGCTTGACACTATTTTAACTGTACTGAGCTGAAAATGAAATTAGCATTGTCAATTAACCAGTTTTTCTCCAGATGGTCCAGGGATTGGAGGGTGGAGTATTTGTGTGCCGTCTGGGCTGATTACAGCAGAGGCACCGTATCCTGCAGCACAACAGCGTACCACAACAAGGACCAGGCTCAGAAACACAGAGAGAGCCTAAATATCCCCACACCCCACTCATGTCCCATGTTATTAACAAAATGTTAATAATGTTAATAATTTATGCTCTTGCAGATCCAAGGAGCTATTGGGTCAATCATCAGTCAGGGGACTAGGCACATTTCTTCCTGTTCACATCAGGGTGCCTGACCATGGATGTGTGGGAGTCACAGGACGATTGTGACTGAGTGCAGTGGAAGATGAAGTCACACAGAAGAGTCTAGGAAGGTACAAGCAATACAAGCTGAAGTTTTTTAGGAAAGCAAATCAATCTGCATTGAGGAGGCATAGCTGGGAAAAAAAAAGAGTGGAAAAGGTCATTTGAGCTGTGGTCATAGTACAAATTATCTGAGGGTAAAGCATGGAGTGGCTAGAGCAGGGACCCAAGGAGAAAGGCCTGGTTAATACTGACTGGAAGCCAGAAAGCATGTAAAAACAGTCCCTCAAAAATGTGCCAGTGGGTGTCTTAGAAATGTAGGAGGAAAAAAAGGGACAGGTCAGTCATCGAACAAGGGTGAGTATTTCACTTGACAGATTCAGGTGGAATAATAGCTGTGATCATAAAAGGTCATATGAGCAAGAGGCTGTTTGAGAATTTGTCTGAAAGAAGTGCAAAGGGCATAAGCCAGGTTGGAAGAAATCTAGGACAAAACTGATGGAAATAAATTTATGAGAACATTTGGGGAGAGTACTTTTAGTGATCTGAGTCATGATGTGTCAGAAATGAGTTCTAGTTCTCATGATGACAGAGAAAAACCTTAAAAACGTGATTTGAATGAAACCTTGAAAGAATGATCAAGTAAAGGATCCTCTGTGTGTACACACACATATGTACGTAGACCTGTGCATACATATATACACCACACTGGAACGCATCAAAGCAAGACTTCAAAATTGCATCAGTGGATTTTTTAGCTAATCTTTGCTGAGAGGATGTCAGAGGCAAAGGTATATCATACGGGCAGACAAGACTGCTTGTGTGAGGGAGGTGAACATTTAATCTCCTTCTTTTGCTCACTGCTTACTCCTGCTACTTATTAATATAAAACACAGAGTTCCATGCTTATTGAAGGAAAATATTTTTCCCTCCAGAAACATTTTTTTTTCTGTCATAAGAGGCAGCAGCCCAGTTCCCTTGTGTTTTTCTGGTTTTGATTTTCTAAAGTTTTTGGAATTCCAGATGTAAATTGTTGATAATAAAGGTGACATCTAAAAGTAATGCATAAAATTATTGTTAAAATTACTGTCTTGTGGCTTTTTCTGAAAGTACTTTTTGCCTTGTACAAATGCATGGTTCATCTCAAAGGGCCTTTAGGTCAGAGTCAGCTCTTCAGATGGTGTAACTGTTTGTTCATAGAGAAGAAATAATTAAATTGGATGTAGACTTTTCCAAGAAGACATGGAAAAGCAGAGGTGATATGGTATCTTTGATATAGTTGTTGGTGTGATGCTCATGAACTGGGAGGGGATGATCTTCCCCCAGAGGAGCCAGAGCCAGTGCCGGACCTGCACAGGTGTGAGGGGAGCACTGCTGGGTCTGTGAGAGCTGCTTAAACTGAGTATGGAACTCCTAATTGTTCACAAAGGAACCCAAGTTACTTTTTGTATTATGGTTTTTAATTTTTTTTTTCTTTGATCAGCTCTTCTGTGGTATCCAGTCCTGCAGGCAGGGAGGAATTGTCCTTCCACTGACAGGGGATCAAGTTAGGGTCAGTCACACCACTGGAGAAGCTGAACACTGCTGCTTTGTAGCTCAAAAATGTGCTTTATGACATCAAAGAGGCTTGACACTATCACAAACCTCCTTCCCCTGAGAGCAGAGACCATCAGACCACAGAGAGTGCCCCGATCTCCCCCCTGTCCTGCAGACACACACAGCTGCTCCCTGGACAGGGCCAACAGGCCATTTTATGGACAATCTTCATTTCATTTAAATTTTACATTAATGATACCCCTGCCATTTGCATTACCAATTCTTTTACTTCCTTTAGCATAGTGTTTATTCTTATAGTTTACTCCTTTTATTATAGTGTTCATTGGGGTCCAGAGGGCATCCAGAAGCCTTGCGGTGTCTCATCACTCCATCAGCTTGATCCGCTTCACACCGGCCGCACATCCCTTTACTTCCCTTCCCTTTTTTCCCCGGTGATTCTTTGGGGACCGCTCTGCGGGGCGGGATCGGCGGCGGCCGCGGCCCCAATCGCCTCAGGGCGCCATTGAGCCCCGCCCGCCTCACGGCCTGAGGGGCCGCTCCCGCCCCGCCCCTCGGCAAGCCCCGCCCCAGGGGGTGGCCCGGGCCCGCCCCTCCAGGGTGCCCCGCCCCGTCCCCGCAGCCCCGCCCCTCGGCCGCAGCTCCCGGCAGCCCCCGCGGTGTGGGAGGGGCGCGGGCCCGTCACGTGAGCGCCGTGTTCGGGCCCGCGGCGGCGGCACGGGAGGTGTCGGTGAGTGCCGGTGCGGGGCTGCTGGGTGTCACCGGGGCCCGGGAGCGCCGGTGCGGGGCTGCTGGGTGTCACCGGGGCCCGGGAGCGCCGGTGCGGGGCTGCTGGGTGTCACCGGGGCCCGGGAGCGCCGGTGCGGGGCTGCTGGGTGTCACCGGGGCCCGGGAGCGCCGGTGCGGGGCTGCTGGGTGTCACCGGGGCCCGGGAGCGCCGGTGCGGGGCTGCTGGGTGTCACCGGGGCCCGGGAGCGCCGGTGCGGGGCTGCTGGGTGTCACCGGGGCCCGGGAGCGCCGGTGCGGGGCTGCTGGGTGTCACCGGGGCCCGGCAGTGCCGGTGCGGGGCTGCTGGGTGTCACTGGGGCCCGGCAGTGCCGGTGCGGGGCCGGTGCGGGTTGCTGTGCGTCGTTGGGGCCCGGCAGTGCCGGTTCGGGGTCCCGGCGTTGCCGGTGTGTGCGGGGCCCGCAGTGTCCGTGGCTCTGGGGGGTGCCGCTGGGGCCAGCGGCTGGCGGGGCTCGGTTGCCCAGGCTGTTCGTGGCCGCTCGGCTCCGGCTTCTCCCGATTCCCACCCCGATGTGCCGCATGCATCTGGGAGCGAGACGTTGCCGAAGTGTGGCTCAGCAGAGACGCGTCTGAAGTATAATTTTTACCTTTCCTGTTCAGTCCTCTCCGTGATGGGAAAGTATCCCCAGTGCTCTTGATTCGCTTTCAGGCCTTTAAGCCGCTGTAGTGTTCATTTCTGACTGGCTTAAATTTTGTTCTGAGGCATGTGACTTCTTTCAGTGTTCAAACTAAAAAGATGAAATCTTGCATTTCAGAGGAAACTTTTTAGTTGATTTAAAGCAAGAAATTATTTTTGAAGATAACGTCTTCTTGCTGGTTTTTGTGTTGTGGCAGTCAAAAGGCATGTTTTCTGCTTTGTGTGGTTGGTGGATTTTGTTTTGTTGGTGTGGGCTTTTTTCAGATAAGAAGGGTATCTTCTTATCTTAGCTTTTTTCACAGAAAACCCCATTTTTCTTAGTGCTATAAAAGCAGCATAGGCAAGCTCAAGTGTTTTAACAAGTGTTAGAACACTTTAACAAGTGTTAAAACTGTGAGAATGTTTTGTCGTGGGTCTGTAGGTTGGCTTGCCACAATAGGCACTTACAAAAACTGGATATTTAAAAAGTAGCTTGGCTCTATGGCACAGCTCCTTTTCTGGGGCAGGAATTGTGCTCATTGCTTGCTAGTGGCCATACATCTGTTTATCATTAGCCATATTCAAAGGACCAGGTATCTGATAGTACAGGAACAGTATGATGTAAAACCAGAACCTCCTCCTTGCTACAGTTTTCTTTTTAAAGTTAATTTGTATTTAGGTAGTTAAAAAGGTTAGGCTGTAAAGTTATTAACAGAGTCTTAACACAAGGAATTTCTGGCGCTGTTTGTGACTTCATTGTGTGGCAAGTGTCCCAGGAGATGAGCTATAGAGCTGATTTCAATAAAATGTATAATTCTCCCTTTTTGCACTGTTTATAATTCTATGCTTGGTCAGAAGGAAACTTGCAGAAAACACTCTCACTGAAGACATGGGCATGTGGCATCCTCAAGGCTGATCAAACCCTGTGCTGTTGTATTCCTGTATGTGCAGTTACAGAGCTAGTTACCAATAGTTAGTTTAGACTGCGTAACTGATTTAATGAGAAGTAACTGTAAAACTGTAGGTATTGTGTGAGTTGTTTCAAAGGACACAAAATACTAATTTCTTTAACAACTTGAATCAGGTGGAAATAAGTTTTTTGTTTCATGGTCTATTGCTTCTGACTTTTCATAGCTTTTCATGTGAAAGTCATTCCTAAATATGTTTGGGAAAAGAAACCAATTAACAACATTTTAAAACCAGTTCTTAAGAATTTTAGAAGATAAAGTTCTCAATTCCACCCACTTGATGCCAAACCTCCTGCCATAAGGTAGAACATAAAAAGAACTAGTGCTGTTTGTTTCCTTTCTCCAGATTGTTTTTGGTAGCTAGGATAGGTGTTTTTGATATTCTGGGATTTTGCTTCCTTTCTGAAGTTTTCAAAAGTAACATCCATTGAAATTTTCTGGCACTGCTAACAATGTCTTCCTACCTGTTCCATTCCTGTTAGGGGCCAGCTGCAGCACAAAAATCAAATGTTTTTGTAAAGCTGAAGGAATGAACACAAGTTTCCTCACATCTGACACTGAAGTGGGCAACTGAAATGACTGGTTGAATCTGGAGCCTTCTGAGCAAGACAGAACAAAAGTAAGTGCCTTTTAGTAGACTCTAGTACAGTTTTGTGTAAGGTAGAATGTGTTTTTCCCAACCTTATCTAAGTAACTCATGTGCAACGTTACTGCATCTAGTGAGTGGAAGGGCTGTACAGCAGAGACTAGGATGTCACTGGACCCATCAGTGTGGAAAGTATCCAAGTTTCTATGTCCAGCAAAGACCCTGCCTGTTGCTTGAAAGAGAGCACCTCCAGAAGTGTGGTGCTGCCCTGTGAATGACTGAGGCAGGGTAGTCCCAGTGTCTTCTTTCTTAGGGATGGAATCCAGCAGTGATTTGTAAATGACTTTGTCATAGTCCATGAAATCATAGTCCACTTAGTCTACTTTTTAAAGTAGAGACCAGCTCAGAATGGTACTTTCTGCTTGGCATTATGTGTATTCATGTGGTGGAAGATGGAACTGAGCAGCAGATGGCAGAGGATGAGTCTGTTGGGTTGTACATGTTCTTAAAGGAAGGTTGGGAGGAAAGTCCGAGTAGGGGGATGTAGTTAACACTACGTGTTTAACTGTTACAGTGCCATTTTTTAATACAGTGTATCATTGCATAACAGATACAATTTCCATTTCTCTTGTGGAATCATCACTTAAATCTTTAGCAACAGACCTACAGTGGCCTAAGGGGATGTCTTTCAAGAAGAATGAGCAGAGAGCAGCTGAAGGCTTTCTTAATAGGAAACTGGGAAGCTGTGTTTGCTGTCCCATAGGCTTTCCTGTCAACTGCATCAGCTTCTGACAATGTGGGAGGTATGCATTCCCTGCAGGGGATGGGAAGCAGTGAAAATAGACTGGGTGGGTTTAGAAAGCCACGGATCAGCCTTCAGGCATAGTTTTCTTACAGATGTAATGTTGATTCTAGAGGTAATCTGACAAATGCTTCCTTAAAAAACCCACTCACTTCTGTCATGCCACCTAATCTAGGTAGATTTAGCTGTTAGAGAGAAAACTGCTTCCTTTGATCCACTCACAGGACTGAACTTCCACTTTAGAACTCAGCTGCCAGGATGAATATTAAGAAGCAGTCCAGGAAAAAAGATAATGATGGCAAGGGAAAGGTAGTACACCTAGGACAAATACAAGATTAGTAGTAAGTGAGTACAAGTGGACAGAAATGATTGTTAGCATAGATTGCAAGGAATAGAACAAGTGCTGGTATACAGGCCTTAGAAAATAATTATATGCATTACTATTAAAGAAGGTGCTGCTTTTATTTGTAATGGTGATACAAAGCACAAAAATTATGTAACCATCAGATCCATGATGGCATATGTTCTATCACCTCTCTTTGTGAGAGGACTTGTAATTCTCTTGAAAGAAAGCTTGCCAGGATAAAAGCTAGGATATCACCCTAAGCTGTATTTTGAATATAATATGAAAGGAGTAAGCAATTGGGTTGATAATTAGAAAAAGTACCATTATAGGCATTTATGTTAGGTCTTGTTGAAAGTTGTGATTTACTTTGAAAATAGGGTGGGAGTTAAATTCCACATTAAGACAGTAAAACAAAAAACTTCAAATGCAGACAAGAGAAATATCAATCAAGACCGAATTGGGATTTTTTTTTACTTCCTCCAGCTATTCTTTATTCAATACCTGCCTTCCATGTACAGGCTACAAGAGGTTTTTCTTTTTAAGAACTTATTCATAGAAGTTCGTAGGATCTGGTGGCGCTGAGAAATTTTCTGCTGAACGTTCTGCCAAGCTTTTTCTTTTGCTGCCATTTGTAGATTTCCGTTGTCAGGATACCAGTTATTGTTAGTATGAGGTCTTCCTTCTGATATCTTGAAAACTCCCTACTATAGTGAGCTTGTAAAATCTGAGTGGGCAGGCAGCTGACACAGTTGTAATTGGTTTGGTGAATTAGCAGTCACTTGACTGTTGTGAATTTTGTTTGTTTGTATTTGTTTGTGTTGAGTCCTTTGGGGACAATGACTTGACCTGTCAAATGCAGGGCTCATTAGGGAACAAGAGAATGCTTTTTCTGGGAGAGGGAGCGTTTCTGGCTCTTCACAAACAAATTCAGCAGTCTGTGTTGAGTTGTGCAGCTGCTGTACAGTCTAGCAGAGAATTGGCAACAATTCTGGAGTGCATTGTTCTTAGGGATGGGAAGCCTGGTGTAGAATTGGTGCTGAGCAAACAGCTTCAGATTGAGAGAGTTTTTGTGATACTGGTTTTGTAGGATACATATTTTTTAATACAGTGATTATTGATGAATTTGATTTAACTGACTTGGAAACCTCAGTGCAGAAGGGCAGATAGATTCTGCATGGACAGTATTCCATTGAGGCTTGCACTGCTGGCTTGCTTTGTGTGTTCTGGTTATATCTTGATTTGATAAGGCTTTCAGAGAGACTTGAAAGCTTATATGGCTTCCCTGGAAAATGTAGATTTAGTAAGTACATGTGAATAGCGAGTGTTATTTAGACATGAAGGGAGAGGACCCACTAGTGGCATAATCCAGTCTCAGATCAGTGGAATCACGAGGATCCATTTGAAGAAAGTGAGGGCTATGACCTGCATTACTAAGAGGTTATGCTTTGAAGGATTTTAGACCCTGTAGAGGTGATGGTAAAGCAGAAATAGGAGATTCTGTGATCTACCAATTGAGATAAGAGAGCACAAACAACATCATTATGGTTAATGATCTTGGACTGGAATATCTCTCCTGTGAAGACAGGCTGAGAGTTGGGGATGTTCAGCCTGGAGAAGAGAAGGCTCCAGGAAGACCTTATAACACTTTCCAGTACCTAAAGGGAGTCTGAATGAAAGATGGGCACAAGATATTTATCGAGGCCTATTTTAATAGGACAAGGGTGATGATTTAATGTAAAAGAGGGTCAATTTAGGCTAGTTAAAGGAAAAAGCTTTTCAGGAGGATGGTGAAACACTGTCACAGGTTGCTCAGAGAGGATGCTTCATCCCTGGAAACATTTGAGGTGAGGCTGGACAGGGCTCTGAGCAACGTGATCTACCTAAAGCCCCTGCTCATTGCAGGGGGATTGGACCAGATGACTTAGAGAGGTCCCTTCCAGCCCAAGTAGTTTTGCGTCTTAATCTCCCCTGCATTGGTATCTTTCACTATTGCAGGAAATTGTTGTTGGGTTTATATCCTTTGGAAATATATATCAGCAAGTATTTCTCTGGTGTGGGTTTCCTGTGGGGTTTTAGTTGTTTGCGTATTTTAACTTCTTTGAAATTGAAATGCTCTGCTTTATGCTACTTCTCTTTTTTGTAGCATTGTAACTTTGGAGACTTCTGCTACCTCATCTTTGTTTCTGAGTATAGTTCCTTTGTACTAAAATACAGCTGGTTTAATGAGCTTGAAAGAGATGCATTTGTTTCTGTGGACTTGTTTAGTTGGTTGTGGCACTGTTGTCTTACTGTGTTTCGTTTTGTTAGATTGGTGCTGTTTGGTTGGGGATAGCTGATGTCTGGAATTCATTGCCTTAGATCTTTCTTGTGTCTTGTTTTGTACCCCTGTATGTCTTTATATCTTATCCTAAAATTTTATTAAGCTTTAGTAAGATGAATGACTGCTCTTGACCTCATTGGATTAAATACCTATTTACTAGTGTTAAGATGCTGGTGCTTACTTTGGTGACTCTGATAACTTAGATGCTGCTGTTGGCTTGACACTTCAGGACTGCTGCTTTTCCATATATATTTTGTAAAGGATTTATGTTCTTTTCTGCTTAGTACTTAGAGTGAAATACTTTTTTTTTGCCTTTTTCCTTCGTGGTTATCCTAGCTTAACTTTGATATTGTCTTAGAAATTCCTGGAGTTCTGCGCTATTCTGTATGTTATTTCTGAAATCCTACTTATGGATTACCTCATCTGTGCAGTTATGTCTCTGACAGACATGCCTTTGGTTTTAGGACTTTGTATTTTATGCTTTTAATTTTGTATGGGAAACACAAGGCAGTATATTCATACTGGCTCTATATGTTGTTACCATAGCAAGGAAAACTCTACCAGCATACCTTTGAAACATTGCTGTGTGTCTCCATTCCCATGAATCCTAGGAAGCACAAGTATAAATATCATGTTTAATGAAAACACAGATTCCAAGTAGTTTGTTATTGTAGGATCATTGGAGCCTCCATTTCTTGGCAGTGTTACTATATTAAGTTCTGATAACTTTAACAAAGCTTTGTTTATCAGCTCAAGTTAAATCCAGTAAAATTGCTTTGTCACCTTGCTCTTCTAGATTGAGGAATGAATGCAGAATATTGCTAACTGCAGAATATCACAAAGTTGTCTGATTTGCTTTAAATTTGCAGAGTCATTCTCTTTCTGTTCAGCTGCTGACAAGTGTGAGTTTTGTATGGTTATCAATTTTTGTGCAAGTCTAGAGGTACACATGAGTGTTACTGGGAAACAAAATGTGCTTGCAGTGGAAAACTACTTGAAAGGTGTCTCCCTGTGCGGAAGGACTACTGCTGCTCCATGATAATGAGAAAGTTGTAGCTATTTTAAGACTGTGGTGGAGTATGTTTTTTTGAATTGTTCGTGGCAATATTACTTTGGGTGGCTGCCAGAAGCTGAATCTACAATTAGACAGATTAAGAAATAATATAAAAAAAAAGGAAATGTTTCATGTTGGATTTAAATGGTTTTGAAAACTTGTTTTTTCTTGTTATAGAGAAGTCCACTTCCTTAAGGGTATGTCCTTGTTTGATGGATACTTTTAATGAGAACTTAATCTTGTCTATTGTCTGAAGATCATAGAGGTGTAATCCAGGTTGGTAGGGACTTCAGGAGGCCTTCACTTCAACCCCTTGCTCAAAGCAGGATCAGAACAGCTCTATCCTGCTGGGTCTTAGAAACCTCTGGGGATGAAGACTGCAACTTCTTTGGGGCCTGTTTTCACAGCCTGACTGCCTCACAGCACAAAAGAAGGGCTTTGTTGTTTGTTTTTTTTTTTTTTTACGGAAATCAAGCTGGAATCTAGTTTGTTTTGATTTCTGTTGTATCTTGTCACTCACCACTTTGAAGCCCCTGGCTCTGCCTTCTCAGCAACAGTCTCAAAGGCAGCAGTGAGCGGCTGTGAGGTCCCACTGAAGCTGTCTCTTCTTCAGGCTGGACAATTCCCAGCTCCTTCAGCCTCTCACTGGAGGAGGGCAGGTGCTCGGTGTTCTGCTCCTCTTGGGGAACCTCAGCTGAACTCGTTGCAATTTATCAGTGCCTGTCTTGTACTGGGGTCCAAAACACTGTTATAAATGCTGTCTAATGAGTGCTCTGTAACTAATTACTAGGATTTAGTTTACTTATGGAAATGTGGGTGGTTATAAATATGCTTATTAGTTTTTGGGATTTTGAGGTATGACTAGATTTCAAAGCAAAATTTTTTAGCATTAGAAGTATTCTTCCACTTGCATACTGATGAAATTCCCTCACGTTAGTTTTAGTGAAAATGTTTGATGGATGTAAAAAATACTGTCACAGATAACACCTTCATTACATATTTATTCAACTTGATTAGCTCTGAATAAGTCTAATTTGCATCATTGAAGTGTTGGAAATGAAATGGAGTAGTTGGTTGTAATTCTAGAGAGAAGTTTTCTATAGAAATTGAAATCAGATAATGAATTTATTTTCACTGTAAAGCATGTTCAAAGAAATGGGTCTCGGGGAGAGTTGGGGGAATCTCACATAAAGTAAACTTGCATACACAGAAACATAAACATCTGCAGCAAGACCACACACATCTTGTTTGCTTGAAATGGCCTGGTGGGGTGGCAGCGTGGGGGGAAGGGAAGCTCTGTCCTGCTGTATTGTCAGGTTCCTCAAAGAGAATTTTTTCCTGAGAACCTGACAGGATCTCTGCCTATTTATTTTAACTTTTCCACATCTCACTGTGAATTATAGTCAGTGTTCTGGATAGTTTCAGAATCTTAACTCACCTCATGTAATGCTGCAGTTCAGCCCAAACTTAGTGAATGTCCAGTGAGGGAAGGAAATAACACAGAAAGCAAAGGAGCAAACAGAAGGCTTTTGAAACACTTGGTGCTGTTCCCCGTGTGAGCAGCAGGAGTACACTGTGATTGGAAGGCGTACGGAGTGTCCAAACAAGCTTTTGTTTTCCTGAGCTCTGGCAGTGGGCTGCCTCTGAGTGAGTGTCCAGGCTGGGCTCCTGTGGGCTCTGCTGAGCTCTCCCTGTGCCTTCGCTGCTGGAGTAGCTGTGGTTGCGAGATCAACAGCCAGCTTGGGTGTGCCGGTACCTGCTGCAGTCACAATTTCCATTTTGCAGTGCAGATCTACTCAGGGCTGTCACATCCTTTAAAAGTCACTTTTCTAGGGCTTGTTTGTGCTCGCTTGTCTCTTGTGGTTGGTGCAGCCTTAATTTAAATTTACGTGAGCTCCAGTTAAAAGCTGCAGTTACTTGGTCTCTGCTGACATGGGAAAACTGGGGCTGCTGTGACTTTGTCTCACCTGGCATTTCTCATTTAAAATATGAAAAAAGGGGCACTTCATACGGAAAATTTTTTTAAACAACCCTCTGAGTAAATATGCCTTTTACATTTATAAAATCTTAAACTTCTATAAATTGAAGAATCTTATTTGAGCAAGTATTGGATGTTGACAAGTTGGCATGGCAATATAGCAAAAGTTGAATCTACTTTAAGTTTATAGTATGTAAGATATTGCAAGGAAGGAAAAGCTGTGAAAATAATCTTCTCTTAATACCTATGTTCAAAATATTCGACTCTGGTGTTGCAACAGTATTTCTGTGTAGAGTAGTTTGAAAGGATAATGATTTAATTTTGATTGCTAATAGCTTTTCATTGAAATTTTTGGCATTGCACTAAAAGGAGTTCAGGGCCCCTGTTTCAGTGTTTGGAGGAAGCTAAGATAGCTGGACACCCACAAGGGAGGCAGTAACCTCTGTGTGCAGGGTCACACAGGCTCTGTGGCATTCAAAGCTTTTTTGTCTTCATTTCTTCAGCTAAATGTGTGTTCCTTTTAAATTTTTTTTTTTTTTTTGTGGAGGGATGTGATTTTTTTTTACTGATAAACTGTATCACTGAAAATTGCAGTTTTAAACAGAGTGTCATTTCCTGTGTTCTTAATGAGATAAGAAGGATTTGGGTAACAAGCCTGTAGAACTTCAGGATGTGGTGTTCCACTTTATTCCTGCACAGACACGTTTGTGTACTGTTAAAGTAATGTCAAAGCATTTTTCCTCTTGCAATTTAATGTGTCTCTGTCACAGGACTGTTGCAGTGTCGCTGTCAGCCCTCCTGTGACACAGGGGCATGGGCTGCTTTTTATGGTGCAGAGATCTGGCCAAACTTTCCAGTGTTGAGAGGGGAGAGACAGTGCTTTTTAAAGACTACAAATTTGTGCAGTAGAAACAAAGACTGTGTAGTCTGTAATCGTCTTCCCCCCCCAAAGAAACAAACAAACAGAATCTCTTCAAGGCTGCTGTGTGATGTCAGATCATCAGTTGATGAAGGGTGTGTGAGTAGCGAAAGGGAAGTGTTTTCCCAGTGTTGGTTCTAAAATTCCCTTGTGCAGTGTTGGGAAATTAAGATGATGAATCCTCTGTCACACAAGATTCTGTCTTTAATTAATACAATTTAAAAAATAAAGAACATCCTTTTCCTTTGAATACGTGAAGGTTGTTCAGACCAAGACTGGACCCTCATTTGTTTGGTGCACCAGCTGAAGCTTCAGTTAGGAAATGGGGGATTGTTTTTAAACTGTGGAAGTCCTTCTTGTGTTTCCTAAACTTGAACCACATGAATGTGTTGACATGCTTGTGACTTCAAGAGCTGTGCAATAGTACTCCAAGTAGGTAGCATTTCATAATATGTGTATACAGTGACTTAAAACAAGCACTCTAATGTCTGTTTACTGAACCAGTACTCGTCCTCCAACATCGGAATTCCATTAGAGAGCTTGAGTCAGAATATTCCTTATTATAAGACCCAATTGCAAAGTAGTAATGAATTTCTTGTTAGATTTGGATGTTTTTGCATAGTAACCGTCAATTACGAAGGATTGTGTAATTTTTTGAATTACTAGTAGCTTGCAAAACATTCTTTTAAGTTCTTCATTTCTACCTGTGGACCTCAAAAGTCTAAAATCTCTCCTGGAACTAGTCTTGTAGCTCAAAAGGTAGTTTAAGTCTTCAATTTGTGTTTACTTGTCAGATACCCGGCATGGCCTCATCATCAACACCGAAATATAATTCAAACTCCTTGGAGAACTCCTCAAGTAAACAGGTAAGTGTAACTTTTTTCAGTTTTGGTTTTCTACATTAGAGTTCCCAGACGGCATTGTCTTGCATATTTGTTTAGAAACATAAGTATTTAAATGGCTTCTTGAATGTATATACTTACTTTTATTGCTAAAATTCTAATGCAACTGAGATGATTTAAATATCTTTTGGAGTGGATGGGCAAAGTATTCACTATCATAGCTAACAAGAGGCTCCTTAAAATCAGTTTTAATGTACTTAGTCTTATCCTTGCTTTCTACCTTAAAATATTCTGTGGCATTCTTGAAAATTTTTGGCATTTTGTTGCCTTTAATTCTGTGTTTCAATTGCTAAGTTATACCTTGCTGTGTTTGTCTGGCTCATTTTTAAGATGTTCATCTATAGTGAAAAATACATTGAAACAATCCAAGTTTCATGTCCCTCTGCTTTCTGATGCTGTGCAGCTGAAGAAAATGTAACCAGGGTGCAAGAAAACAGTAGATTGTGATAGTTGTGAGTACATTGCTTAAGTAATTGCAGTTGATTTGTTCTTCCAAGCCAAACATACTTAGAAAAATAGATGCACAACTTCCAGAAAACTTAGAGTATAGAGGTTTAATTCCAATTGAATTCAAATGACTAACTGTTCTTTCAGGAGAAAAAATAAAACCTGCTTATATTTCAGATCTGTTCAACCTTTAAACATTTCATAGTTGGATTGTAAGATAGTGGTGTTCCTGATTTGGTTCAGTCTGTGAATTCCTACTTTGGCAAGACCTGTTCTTTCCCATGCAGGAATTACCTTTAAGTTTGGTTGCTTTTATTTTTAATATGGAACTTGAAATTGTAAATAAACTGTGATGTGCTGTTGTGCTTCTCTCTTTAGACTCTAAAAGATGGAACTAATTGGGAACAAAATGAAGAAATACCTCGTCTGCCAGGGGAGACCAGGGTTACAGGTATGAAACTCAATGGGTGCCTGGTGCAGTGGTGTTCAGCAGTCTGGCAAACACTTGCATCTAACTGAATTGTTTTGTAATTTGGGGGCTGGGGGCAGAGGTCAGTTGTGCTGAAGTGTCATGAGTTTTTCAAAGAAATTATGAAAGATTCTTTTTAAGTGTTTAAAATCTTGGTTTCTACACATGCCAGATGTTCCCATGGAAAGAAATTGCAAGTTGTGCCCTAATTGTATTTACAGATTAAACAGCACATGTGATGAAAGCTCCTCCAAGCTTTCTGAAGTTAAGGGAATTCTATGTTCCACCCACTATGCATTGATACCTTGTAGAGTGGTGTGGAATTTAAGCCTAAATATGAATTCTCAAAGTACCATCTTATGCTTCCTTGACAAAAGAGGGCATGAACAGAGCTTCTCTGCTCTTGTTGGCCTTTACATACACAAATGCTGTAGCATGAGGGAGATTAATGTACTGTGTAGTTTTCTTTTCTTGATGGAAGCTCTTCCTGAAGTGGAAGTCTCTGTTGGAGTCTGTCTTGTGCAGCTTCTCCTCCCCTATGCCCAGATTTGTTGGGCGCATTTGTAAACAAGATTGGCTTAGTTGAAAACAAAGTGGTGATTTCGGAGGAAGTAGTTTTGTTTTTAATGAAGAAGGTGTGAGGGAGAGGGTGTGGGACTAAGGTGGATGTATGATGTGATCCTTATGGAAATTGTCTGTGCTTTGGGGCTCTGTGTTGGAATAGGGCACTTTTTGTGGAAGGCAGATAAATAGATTGGGCTAAAGAAATAAGTGGACAGGAAGAAATAGATGGAAGTCTTTAATGTCATGATTTGACTCCATGATCTTGAGATATCTTTTCCAGCCTTAACAATTCTATGATTCTGCTTGCATTGCTTCACTTAAATCTTTTTGTGTGGTATGTGTTAGTATTTGTTCTGTTACTGTCCTTGCTGAAACACTACTGATGGCCCCACTCTGTTTGATTGCCTCAAATTGAAATGTAGTTTCTCTGCAGCGTGGTGAGTTCCCTAAACACTCTTCAACTTGAGCCACTGCTTCAGTAGAGAATTGTTTACAGAATGGTGTAATAGTATCAACAATGTATTTGTTCTGGGATGGTGAATAGACTTTGGTACAGTAATAACAGTACTCCCTGTTCTGTATCCTCCTGTGTAGTGCTGAGAAAGAAAACACAAACATAACTAGGGAAGGCTACTGAAATCTGTGCACTTAATTTGGACAAGTTTAGTATATGAGTCTTTCAGATTTTCTTAATAATTCAAGTAGATAAAACTGAGATGTATTACTTTCTAAATTAATTCATCTCTGAGTACAGCTCTTGTTTTATTTTACTGCTACTTAAGTAATACTGTCCTGAGCTCTCATTTTATCTTTTCACAATCTTTTAAGAAATACTACATTTCTTACAGACAAGGATGTTATTTATATGTGTCCATTTAATGGCCCTGTTAAAGGAAGAGTGTACATCACGAACTACAGGCTGTACCTAAGAAGTGTGGAAAATGTGAGTAACATGCCACAATTACTTCATGGGATGAGTTGGCTTTAAACTCCCTTTCGTTCACCCCCACTGCCTTTGATTTATTTTATGGCCAGTTCATTTGTTTTAGTTTTGGCACACGTGTGCTTGTGGGATTGCATGGGAGGCTTTTTGCTTGAAATGGTCTGTAATGTTTGTAATAACCATATCTTAATTCTCTAATGACTAAATAGTAATTGCTGTTCTGCCACTGAGATATCTGTATAAAAATATAAGTTCTTTAAAATTAATTGTGTTGTAAAAGTGTGATTTTTGCCTGGTAAAATTACAGTTTAATCACTTAGACTGAACTGATACCTTCATCTTTTGTCTGTCAGAGCTTTTTTGACAGCTGTTCCCTTTACACTTTAATCTGTGATAGATCAAGGGCAGTAACTAATGATGTGCAATATTTCTTAAAATGGCTGTCAGTAAACCAAGACTTTGATTGTCCTTGCTGTTAGAAAAGAAAAATACTTTGATCAGTAGACCCTTATATGGGTGGGGGAAGTGGTAATGTGTTTGATAAGCAGTGACATGGAAGAGAGTAAAATGTGCCTTATGATCTCTTTCATAATGTTTGGGGTTTTTTCTTAAATAAGGATTTGGGACTATTGAACTGAGGTCTTTCTGACTGTAGCTAACTGTCCTAGTGATGTCTTTTTTAATTTAGTTCTGCTTTATGCTGTATATCAATAAAGCAGTATTAACAAGCAGGGGCAATCAGTGTGTAGCAGAAGGCATCTCTTAGGGTGTTGCCACTGTTTTCTCTGCATACTGAACAAGGCGTGAAATGTTTTTGTAGCCTGTTAAACTGGATGATGCTCAAGGCTGTAGAGTGACTGTACAGACTTCGTAACATGCTGGGAGAGGAGACTCAAAGGCAGAAACATACTTTTGTTTCCTGTATGTATTTCATGTCTGCTTTCTATTCCGGACTGCATAAGAACATTTTGCTTCAGTCTTCTTTTCACATTAATCTTTTCCTTACTCAAACTTTTCTTGCAGGATCCAGTTGTGATATTGAATGTTCCACTGGGTGTAATTTCAAGGATTGAGAAAATGGGAGGAGCTTCAAGCAGAGGAGAGAACTCTTATGGATTAGATATAACCTGTAAAGTAAGACTTCCAATAATTCAGTAGGAAATGAAATCTAGAGATTTTTTTTTCTCACTGATTACCTATTTATAGGAAGGGAAAAGTACATGATTATGGATGAATTTAAAAAGAGCTTTTTGAAACTGGACAGGGAAATAACCTTTTGTGAGAAGGGCTGTTTAACTGTCCTACCTGCATGCAAGGAGAAAGATAGGGATTGGTCTTGCTTTCCAACTCACTAATTGACAAGGTTTTGCACATCAGTTGTATTTTAGGGCATTACTATTGCACTGCTTTGTTATTTCATTTGTTCTAAAATGAATATTTTATAATTATTCTGGTATTTTTGAAGAACATCTCAAACAAGGTCTTCGTAAACCATAAAGCCAGTGAAAAGTTTACATAAAAATATCTATAGTATTACAAAAAATTGTCATCATGGAAAGCTATGGTCATTGGGGAATTCCCAGTGGATAACTCGGGGTCCTTTACTGGATTGAGTGTGTGCATATTTGATTCTTAGCAGCTAATGCACAGATTGCTTATTTTTGACACCAGTGATGAGAACATAGGAACAATGTATTCTACACAGATTATTGGCAAATCTTTCTTTCAAAAATAGAATCATTCCCATCCTGCAAACTTTGAATAGCTCGTGAGAGTCTTTAGAGAATCAAATAGAGCCATTTCTGATGTCTTCATGCCAAAGTGCTGTTTGCAGCACGCAGAGTGTGGTGCTGCTTTATTTGTACAATTCTTACACTATTTTATGGGATAAGAAATAAAACTGAACATCCACAAGGGTTTGAGGTGTGTTACAAGCAGATTCTAAATCATGTGTAGTGTATAACATAGCACTTCTACAGAGAGAAGAATCTTACAGCTTTGCTTCACCTAACAGATAATGGCTTTGTTTCAGGATATGAGGAATTTACGGTTTGCATTAAAACAAGAAGGGCACAGTAGAAGAGATATATTTGAAGTCCTCACAAGATATGCTTTTCCCCAGTCACATAACTTGGTAAGTTACATCATTTCTGTTGCCGAGTTGTATTAATGCAGAGTTCTTGCCAATTAACTGCCTGTTTGACCAGGTAATCGCTACGTCATGGCTGCTTAAAAAGTATAACAACAGAATCTGGTGTTAGCATAAACCAAACAGCAGCTTTTATTTTGTATATTTACAACACTTAAATCTATATATTTTGTAAATTTATGGGTGTACTCCAGATACACTACAGAGAACCTCTGCTCCATCCATACAGATTTCATTGCTTAGAAACTGCAAGTTACCCTCCCTAATTTGGGAATATAGGGAATACATACCTTACTTGATTTCTTGAAAACATTAATTAATCAAGCAGTCTCCAAGGCAATGATAAGTATAAATCACCAAGAGTTTTACTTTAGAAGATATGGTAAGATAACACTTGGTTTATTGACGAAAAATATATCAGGAATGTATTTATGAATTTGCACAGATTTATTTCAGGTTAAAAAGCACCTTATGGAAGAAATTGAGCAACAACGATGCAAGCTAATCACTATCTTCCATTTTTTTTGAAATCTGTGCACTGTCCTTATTGTGAGTCATTTGACATCTCTTCAGTAAATGCTTTATTTTGTCCATTGTAATATTCAATTTACCCTTTATAGGTGTGCTTTAATTTGGGGTAATTGTATAAGAGCACTGTTCACAAAGTATTGGGAGCTTCTGCTCTGAATTTTAAGAACTTTATTCAAAGAATTGTTGAGTATACAAGGCTGCAGCAAGAATCTTACTTTTTTCCAGGAAAAGTTTGTGTCAGTCAATGGAGTGGGCTTTATAAACTTTTAATTCTTTAAAACTTTTCTGTAGATATTTTCATTCTATATGCAAACTGTGGAGTGAAAGCATAAGAGAAAATAAATGCTTTTACTTAGAATATTTGGTATTGTCAACAAATAGGCCTTCAGAAATGAAACAGATTTTTACATTTGGGTAGGTGTGAGGAGTTGTAATCACAAATAAGATAGTTGGTAAAGAAGTGAATATATTCTTCTGTTGCCATTTTATCCATTTTAAAATAGAGAATGATTGAAAGGATGACAGGATATGTGAACCATGAAAGTATGATGGAAAAGAAGAAGCTGTATGTGGAAATACCAAGTTATGGAGAGGTTCAGGTCAAAAGTGTCTTCTAGACATCACAGGGTTCTGGCTTCTGTTGCAAGAGGGTTGTGAATTGTGTTATCCAGGGCACAGTCAAGTGTATTGTTGAATATTTCCTGTATTGTAGATTCCATCATGCCCATGCAATCTCACCCACAATATCATGATGAAGTTTTTTTCTTTTGAGGCTTGTATGTAGTGAATATGGGCAAATCAAGTTGTAACTGATTTATAGAGTGTCTTGTGGGATAATCCAGCAGTGGGGCGTGAATACCTTGGTGATGAGATGTGGACTTGTATTAGGTACATCATCCAGAAAGACCCGGAGATCCTGTCTGGTGATGGCACTGAGGGATGTGTGGAGTTGGCCACTTCCTGCTTGATTTGCTGGACCTGTTGAACCTAATAAAGCTCATCATTGTATGGCCCGTGTGAAGGCCACTTGCCTACAGCAGTTAAGCTTAATAACAAAAGTCTTGGTTGAGGCAGTAGTAATTTGGACCTTGGATTCAGGAAAGCACAAAAGTTGGGGAGACAGTGACAATGTGGAGGGAGAGTGGCTGTGCTTTGTCTCATAACAATGTCTGAAGCAGGGTATGCCTGCTAGAAATCAGGATTACTTTGGAGGGAAATAAAGTGAGCCTGTGTTCCATCTGAAGTTGCAGCTGTCCTTATTTTCTAATGTCACAGTGTTGATGAGCCCTTAACTTTAACATGAGCTAAGCAAGTGTGTGATTTTTTTGGTGTGCTTTCATTGTATTTTGCAAGCAGTTTAAACTGATCCTGCCAAAGGTGAATGTTTCTGCCTGGTTTTCCATTCCTGTCTTGCTTTTTGCTGCATGAGCTTGAGGCTGCATGATGAACTAGATAGGGAACTGAAAGGAACTAAAGTTAACAAGGAGATAAAAATAAAAGCTTCACTCTGGGTTACTTCCTGTCTTGTTAGTCCAAAGTGAGAGTGGTGTCAAAGCATCTCTGGGTGTATGTGAATGAGGAGGGATGATGGCACTGCTCCTTTCAGTGGCTGGTTCAGATCAAGGTTTCGCTGTGTGAATGTGGCAGGGTGTTGGGTCTGTGCATGCCTGCCTTCCCCTTGGAGTGCTCTCTAACCCTCTGGCCGTGGAGCCAGCTCACTCAGGGGGGTGTTCTGCAAAGAATATGCTGTACTTCCCCATGACAGCTGAGTGGAGATGGAAACCCTCTGATTCTCAAATGCTGAGCTCTTGTTCTCTGATCTACCTTTCAGTTGTGTGGTTGATTATTCTTCTAATACCAGACTGATATTTGTATAATCACTAAGCCAGTATAACTCACTTATTCAGCACAATAAATATTCTGGTTATTCCTGTGCTGCTTTGAATAATTTGGGGAGACCATCAGAACCAGTGCAAGAGTGGACAAGTGAGTGGAGCAGGTAAAAGGCAGGAGAGAAAAGAGGAGGATGTCCTGTTTTTATCAATGATTAAATGTTAATTTAGCTTAGACCATCTTGTGGAGCTGCATCCTGGATTTAGCTGGTTTAGCACTGATGCTTGCACAGCTTTGCACTGGAAAGAAGATACCATCAGGACAATAAAGTTCTAATGCTTTACTGTCCTGATTTTTCTCTGTATTTTTATATTTTATATCAGATTTTTATGTGATTGATTTTCAGCTGTAGTGGAACTATATCCTAAGAGCTGATTCTGAACAGGAAGTGGTAGAGATGCCTTGCTTCTGTTTTCTTCATGCTGTTCCATTCTCATACAAATGGATGGTAAATAAAACCCAAAAGATGATTTCTGAGTGGAGTGTACTTATTGTTTTCAAGATTTGTCTCCAACTCAACTGCAATGTTTGTCACCATCTCAACAGCAGTGTTTGAGAGCCTGCAGTAAATCACAGGCCTGTTCACAGCTGTTCCTCTGTGCCTCAGCATTGTCCTTGGTGCCTACTTGCAGAAGCTAATTATTTCTTTGTCTCCAGTTTGAGCATAGGTTGGATTCAGATATCCTTGAATCAGTAACATAAAGTAAAATTTGAAAGCTCATCTGACTGACAGCATAGTTGATGGGGAAGCAAGCAGCTGCTGTTGCTGATCCTCTGCTGCATTTGCAAACTTGTGCTAATTGGAAGAAAATTGTTGTTGAAAGTGCTTCTTTTTTAACCTTTGAAAAAATAAAACCAAAATAGCCAACCTCCCCCCCAAATGAGATGTTTTAGTACACCACAAAAGACGAGATATATTTGGTCTCTGTAGTTTAGTTTCTACATAGCAGCTGCTTCACTTCCTGGTCTTACCATGAAAGTACACATCATCATTTTTATAAGATTGTTCAGCACCATGGTATCTGCACAGTCTGTGTTTATTCCTGACCCCAGTAGGTCTGTGGCAATGCCCATTTTGATGTGACTCTGGTGGCTGTGCTGGCTGACTGGAACTGCTCCTGATGTCACTGCTTCTCCTGGCCATGTAAAATGTCTGAGGGTTGGCTCACGCCAGTTTAGCTGCTGGATCTGCAAAGATGACTTCAGCTGGAGCAAGGCTGGCAAAGGGGCCTGCCTCACAGAGCACCTGAATTTGCAAAGAACCCCTTGGCTTGAGGCTTCATTCCCCATGACACATCGGAGGCAGGGCAGCAGTGTTGTGAGGTGACAGTGTTCACAAAGTTATACCAGCACTACAATGTCTGACCTTAGTTTTTAGATCAACAGGTAAGATGTAACTGGCTGCGTTGTAGTAATGGCATACTAAACACCATTAATAATGGCAAGGATAATTATATATATATTTTTTAAAATACACTGAGAAACTGTCAGTCTTTACAGTGAGTAAAAACATAGTAATTTATTATATGTAAAAAGCATACATCAGTGAGTTAGAAATAGAAAATGCAGCTGATTTTCTTCACAGGTGTGTGGCACGTTCTTATTCTAGTTTTGCTACTTTCTTCTTTTGCAATGCTTAAAGATTGGTCAAATATTTCCTAGATTGTGTCTACATTATATATTCATGTACAAGTGTAACATGTATTTATGTGCTGCGATTCCATAAAGAGTAAATATGTAGCTATTGTATTTATATTGATATTTATATATTTACATTAGATTTATACTGCTAAATACACTGCTTGCCACACTGTAATTGTCAGATTGCAGATGCTTTCTCCTTTACCTCACAGAACTATGTTGTGTTTTGAGCAACCAGTGTATTACATATTATTTTTGTGCGCTAAATGGGAAGGAGAAATTGAATGTTAAAGACAAGCACTCTGCCTATAGGAGGCTTAAAAATAGAGACTGTATTGAAATTGTGGGTTAACACCTGCAAGGAAGTAAACTATTATTTGCACAGTGAAGCATAAAAAGTAGCTTACCAAAAATGTGAAAAGATTTGAAAGATTTTTTTTTTAAGTGTAGTAGCCTTCTGGTTCAAGTGAAGCAGTAGTCATCTGTTTTTAGACTGTGGATCTGCAATGAAATCCCTACTTCCATTTTGTGCAGGGGCTTTAATTTGGTTTTGGAAAAAATCTTAGCTGATGCATGGTGAGTCTTGCCTGGTTTTGCCAACTATAGGTATTGAAAAGTCACAAACTTTGCACCCAAAAAGTGTTCTGAGTGTTCTTTCTTACTGATTTCTTACTTGCTTAATGTTTTCTTTGATTTCTTCTTTCTGTTTCCCATGGTAATTGAAAAGAATTTGAAATTTATTTTTAATTAGTTGATAGACTAATCAGAATTGATGGGCTTCCATCAGACATGTAGTATTAATCTCCATCAAACTTAGACATAATCAGTGCATTGGAAGTGACTGCAGATTATCCTACCTTGAACTCAAGTTGTGAGATAAATAATCTGTATAACTTGAGGGAAATCTGTGTTTATTTAAGTAGCTTTCAGCAAGCCAGTCTCAGTGCTGAAAGGAGGGATGCCAGCTCAGGCTTGCTGCCTGGAACATTGATGTGTTGAGTAGGTCGTCTGCCTGAAACTTGTGCTGCTGTTGTCCTTAGTACCCAACCAGCCTACTGCAGAGTTGTCTCAGGTGCACCTGTGCAAAACCATAGTTCTGCTTTTTGATTATATGTTCTTGATTTTGAAAAACCTCTTCATGGTCTCAGAAAATCCACAGTGAAACACATTTCCATTTTACTGCAATATTCTTCTAATCCTGAGTATCTCTTGTATGTAGATTTTACATTTTTTTCTGATTTCCACTCCAATCTGGATGCATCTGATGAAGCTGCAGTTGATTTAATTCCTGGAAAAATAGACTGTGTGCAGCAGGAGGTGTGGAGAAGAGCTGTTTGTTGGAGAGGCAGGATTAACAATGAGAGGAAGGGAATGGAATTTCCTGTGTGTGGAGGGAAGAAAAAATGAGGGGAGGTCAGGGTGGAGACTGAGTACCTCAAGTATTGTTTGAGGATCTAGGAGGGATGCACCATAGATTTGAAGGGCAGATGTGTGAAGAAGGCATAGAACTGACCAGCCTTTAATTACTGTGGTATTTGAAAGGCTTTCCTGTGTGGATGATGGTGCACTGAGAGGGGCTGGCAGGGTTTCTGCCTTGCAGGGCCAGGCGATCCCAAGCGCTGCTCACGTTGCTCTTCCCCGACCTTGCTCTGCCCTCTGCATCTGAAGGCTATAAATACCCACCCAGCTGGTCTGTCCTCAGTGCTGGGACCTCCCTGCTTCCCTCCCCACATGCAAGTGTGTGTGTGAGGGGCTCTAATGTGAAGGAGCCTGTATCCACAAAAAGCTAAGCTGTGTAATTTTACTAAGGTAGCACCTCTCAAATCTTACATCAGTTGATAAAGAGAATCTATGCACGTTATGTTGTGAATGGCATAATTTCTCATTCCTGTTTATTTCTGTTCCATTTGCCTGCTGCACTGTAGAACTGCACTCAGATTTCATGCACCGTGAGGTGAAAGCTTCAGCAATGTTGAGTTAATCAAGACATAAATATACAAACATACTGCATTTAATCTGTAATCTTGGATTATTCAGGACAAAAGTAGAAATGTGTGGGTCATCAGTGCAGAGGTGAAGCTAACCTGAACTGTAGCAAACTCTTCTGGGATCTGAATATGTATTTATCACCTTTACTTATTCACTTTAATTTGGTTAATCAGTTTGGTTGCATTAGAATAATAAAATACCCAGTTCAACAAAAAATGTTATTCAGTAGAAATTACTTCATATTGCTCATTATCACATTTTGTTTCAAACAAAAAGAAATAATGTCCAAACATGTGCTAAATAAGGTTTGTACTGACACAGGTCAGAAAATGCAACTGTATCCAAGCATTTATCTTATGTTAAGTTTATGATTCTTGTAATAAAATGGTTATAAATGTGGCTTGCTTGTTACGGTCAAGTAAGGTAAACTGTAGTTAGAAATCAAATAGATCTATAAGAATTCAGTAAAACTGTATGTGGAGTATTGCATCTCTGTATCTGCTACTCTGTTTTAATGACTACACAACACAGCAATAATTGTGTATTTTATTGGGAGAAGTGGGCCTAAGGTAGGGTGGGGACGTTACTGTATTTCAGACTCCAGCAGTTAGGCTGGACTAAAGCTCAGGCCATCTTCACAGAGTGTTTCATGTCTTATCTTAGAAGCTGTTGGTGTGGTGGGAATGGAATTCAGATCTTTGATCTTTTGTGAGTGAATAAGAATTTCAGTAGTCACCAGATTAACTGTGCAGTCTGTACACATTGATACACATTCAAAAGTGTGTGTGTGTGTGTCAACCTTTTGCTAAAATTTAGTCAGTGCTTGCAGAAGAAAAATAATTTTTAGTCGTCAGGATTTTAGAGATTGGTAATTTTTAAATACTATTCTTGTGTGGTGTAGTGGAGGAGTTTTCTCTGAATTGTTCACATAAAAATTTGAGTCCAAATTTTTCTTCATACACCTTTGCATTCATTGTAGTGTTCTATGATTTGTTAAGACTTCAGGGTTTTGCTGGTTGATCTATTCTACTAATGAATTTTTTTTTTAATTGAGCAACATAGGAAGAATTTGTACTACCTGAAATATCAACAAAACTGATGAAGAATACTTGTCCACCTGAATAGTTAAGGGCTGTATGACTGTAAGCTTTGGTAGCAGATGTGCTAAAGCTGCTGTAGTCAAGCATTTTAAATGAATCATGCTGTACATAGTAGGACACTGTTCTTTCAGAAAGGATTCAATCCATCCCCTCATGCATAATAAATTTAACCCTGGTTTTTAAAAGATGAAAACAAAATGCACTTTTCCCTCTGATATCTTGTGGATTTTTTTTGTGGGTGACATGAGCAGCATAGCTGCCATTTATTTTTAGTTCAGAACAACACCTTTTTTATTTTTATCAGTAAAACATGTTCTATGTACCAGCTATCACAGTGCACTGTAATAAACTCATTAGTTTTACTTACCAGGGCTTCAGATGGGTAATTTTTACTTTCTCATGAGGAAACTTGCAGTAAGTAGGAACTTAAATAAAAGATTTATTCCTGCCTTCAAGACATCTTAGGTGACCTGTTAGGATTCCAGTGTCTCTGTTTCATACTGTTCTAAGATCCTCCTTTGTCTCTGGGTCCTTTGTGAATTCTTAGCATAGTTGCTCTTTGGTGTATAGCAAATTCCTTTGGGAGGAGGGGATGGTTCTTGTGTATAGCTGTGAATTAAAAGTTCAGCAAATCAGTTGCATCTACTGCTTCAGATAGTGATATTCCCATTTTGCTGTATTCCTTGTTTGCAATTAAACAACCTTTTCCAGGTTTTTAAATAAATTTTGATACTTGCATCTACTTTTAATGAAATGGGTTTTTTTTCTGATAGAGTACATGTCCACCTCTTCATGTCTTCCCTCTGTACCACTTGACCACTTGAGGGCAGTTTACTTAGTAAAAATAATTTGTAATGTTTACTTGCACTGAAGGTCTGCCTCTTTAAAAATTGCAAAGACATTCAGAAAATAAAACTAGGCAATGCAGTGTTTACTTCTGCAAACTTGCCAATGAGTGCACTTGCTCTAAAGTAATGACTTAATTTAAAATTCTAGTGTGTAAAATTAGTGACATAAAGCATCTTGAGTAAGCAGTAACATCCTTTTAAAAGATTTGTTTACTTGAACTACATGAGGAAAAATCTTCTCCTTTTGAGGGGGATTCAGTTTTGTGTTTTGATATGAGCTGTTCAGTGTTTAAAGCAGTGTAACTTATTGGGCTGAGCAGAATTGCCCAGAGCCTTCCTAAGGTTCAAAGCCTCCTCCTGGGGGGGGCGAGGGGTGGTGCAGGTTTTAAGAATTGCCTTTTCTCTGGCCCTTAGTAGGTGGAATCACAACACCTTAGACCACAAGGTTTTTTCTTGCTTACTGGATTTTCTGCATGTGTGGGATCTTCAGTTTAGCAGTTTCCCCTTTTAAGGTTTTTGAATAGCTCAGGGACTTTCAGCTGTTTTGTGACAGATGAGCTGTGATGGGCTCTGGACTGTTTCTGCTCTGGATGCTATTGCTCAGCTCAGGACAACACATTCTCTTTTGTGGTTTTTTAGCTTTTTTTTTGTTTGTTTGTTTGTTTGTTTGAAACAACTTTGTTTCATGCTTCTTTTGGTATCTGAAGAGTTTGTAGGCCACCAAAATCAATTTTCTCAATATAAACATTACTTTTGCTTTCATCCTAAACTATAGAAACAAACCAAGTGAGGAGAAGGGGGTTAGTTAGGTAATACAGCCCACTTGGAATTTGTTGGAAGGAGAAGGAAGATAAAAGGTATGAGGAACTTGATGGTATGCTCAGTGGGGCTGCTCTGCTGTATAAATGAATTGTGAGAGCAAGCAATAAAGCAAGTAAAAAGTAAGTAATGTTAAGCAGCTAACAATTCCATTTTCAATGGCAACTTTTTCACTTTCATGGAGTTTTACAGTAATTGGGATTTCTCTTAGTAAGTATCAGTTGGGGAGGGGATGCAGAAAGGCAGCTGCTTCCTAATGGCAATGAATAGCAATTAAAACCTTTTTCCACTTTGAATTTAGCATCTAATGTTGTATGTTATTGAGGCTGTGCCTCTTGGAGAAATTTGGTGAGAAGGCAGTAGTTTATTTAGTGATAATGTCAAATATGGGAAATAAACCGTTCTAAAATTTTTCAGTCTCCTGACAGTAAAAAAGAAAAAATCCAACCAGCTAACCTTTATAATTTCTATTCTTTTTGTTACCTGGTAACTGTTGTCATGTTTTTATTATTTTCATTATCAGATCTGTATTTTTTGTTACTTGTTCTTTGCTTCATAGTCTCTCACATACCAGCTATAAATGGATAGAGTGGGGCTGCCATGGAGCAGTCAGCCCTATTTTGTAGTGAGCATTAGGGTATAACCAACGATGAGCCCTCATATTTGCCATTTGCAGTCAGAACTTGGTGTAATAAGCTTCTTTTATATCTTACAGCCTTTTTTTGCCTTTGTAAATGAAGAAAAGTTTCCTGAAAATGGGTGGATGGTGTACAACCCGATGTCTGAATACAGGAGACAGGTGAGTTATTACAGTTGCCACTGCCTGGTGCTTTCACACCTCCCAGCTTGCGTAGAAGAATTTCTGTTTGTACATTTCTCTTATCAGCTGTTGGGAGAGGATGGAATTGCAACTTGAAGAAAAGTAAAGGAAAGAAATAAAACACTTGAGCCTTTAAAAAAACCTAGAATGTCACAGGAAGGTAATCTTTGCTCTTTGAAGGAAGTTATTGATGCCTCTTAAAATGTGCCACTGCTAAGTGAGCACAGGTGGGCAGAATGTGCCAAATATGTAACTGTAGTGTCCTAAACATAGATTGGATTTGTTCTTCCCAAAATGAAGTGGGGGAAAAAAACCCCAGCTTGTTTTAGAAACAGCATTGCTTTACAGAAATTACAGGTGTCTGTCAGTATTCTTCCCAGCTATTTATGTGATCTTAGAAAAATATCAATGAAAGAGGATAATACTTCATATTTGTCTGTTAGATAATTAAAGTATGACATTAAAAAAATTGCATAGTAAACAGTAAGAGCTTCCTTAATTTTTTTTTACCCTCCATAATTTTTTGGTTCATGTTTTAAAAGCCTAAGGCCCAAAAAAGGTAAAATACAAACACCCACACAAACCCCACTGTGCGTGTGTGGAGGACTTAGCAGTATTTCTCCTGGAAATGCCTTACTGGTCAGAATGCAACTAGGAGCTGTTCTTTCCCTCCCTATAAGAAAGTTACCCTGAATCTTACTTTTAACATGATGGCAATACCAGGCTGCAGGGAAGAAAGGTTATAGTGAGACTTTCTCCTCCACAGTCTCTCTTCACCAGGGAAGGTGGAAAAGCAGAGCTTTAGGCAAGGAGAGAAGGTAATTTTCTTTCCTCAATACTGCAGTTAAAGAAATATATCTCCTAGTTTCAGTCATTGTTTGGAAGGTTACTGTAAGGCTAGAATTGTGTGCATAAGGGTATGAGAAGGCTCTGCAGCTGTTTAAGGCTGTGAATCCATCTGCAGTGAGCTGGTTTGTGTGCTCTTGTGATCTTTTTTGCTTCTATTGCTTTGAAATGGTACTTAGTTAAATTGTTGCCATGTGGCCATAATGTCATGTAAAATTCAGAAGCAGAATTATTACTTGTTCAGCCAAAAATACATAGAATAACTTGCTGTTGTGTTCTAGGGGCTGCCTAACGAGCGGTGGCGAGTGACTTTCATTAACGAGCATTACGGGCTGTGTGACACGTACCCATCGCTCTTGGTCGTGCCGTACAATGCCACAGATGATGATCTCAAGAAAGTTGCTGCCTTTAGGTCCCGAAATAGAATCCCGGTGAGTGTTGGCTGTTGGAACTTGCCTGGAAGTGTAGCTAGTTTTAAGTTACATCCAGACAACTTCTTGCTGAGCATGACGCAGAGGATGCTTTTCTTTGGAAATGGTTATGGCAAAATAGCTTTGACTGGCTGGTGGTTTTCACTGCTTGAAACTGTTGTCTTGGTCAAACCACATTTCTGTTTTTCCCCCATCACCCATGACAGCTTCATTGGTTTTAACTTGACTTGCCCCATAACAGTGGCCAGCAGTGCAGTTTCCCTTGATGAGGAATGAGCCTTACTGCCATATGCACTGTTACTGTTGCTGAATGCCCATAAAAAGTAATCGCAAATGTTGCTCTGCAAACAAACCACGTGGCATTTAAACATAGTTCCACTGGTCAGTCCTAAAACAAGACCTCATGCATAGTCTCTTTAATGAATTCTTAGGCTTTTTAATCTGTAGAATAAGAGAAACCTATTTGACTTCTTGAGTTTCTGTAATGAAAATTCTATGACGTAAGAGAATTTTTATGTATCAGCTCTTTACAGCACTCTAGGAAATACTAATTTCTATCCTAATACTTGTTTTAACTGGTATTTCCTTTTGGCAAACTTGGAAGATGTGCTGGATTCTTAGGATCAGAAAGCTGCTTCAAATCTGTTTCAAACAGATGCACAGCTCAATATGTCAGATATTTATTAGATATGGTATTTACTGACAGTATATGTCTATAATTATAAATTTACTATATATACACACACATATATTTGTATCGTATATAATGTGTATAGAATACATATGTGTAATGTATAGCCTGTGCATATAGTTCTAATAACCTAATGGTGTCATCCCTGTCACCTCAAAATTCATGACAGGCCTTTTGGGATGCCTGTACAGTGAGTAATTACCTTGGTAATAGTAATTTTATTAAAATACTAATTTTAAGTAGTAATTTCATTTTTGTCAATAAATAGTCACTTATCCTCACCCCTCCTCCCCCCTGGCAGATCTTTGTTCTGATCTACACTTCAGAAATGAACAGTTTCTGAGAACTGGATTTTGGGGAGTTTTTTGTTTGAACTCTGATCTTTTTTTACTCTGTAACCCACAGCCTATGGAGTGGGTGAGAATACTGTTTCTTAATATTTTTCAACAATGAAATTGCATTTTTTGCCTGCTTCTTGGGTTTCTTGCTTATCTTTAATCTCTGGCCCTGCATCTGTTCCCTGGGCAGCTCACTGTCTTTTGTGGCAAGTCCTGTCTGGCTCAGAACAACAAAGACAGTATATGCTTAGCTCCAGTGCCTTCTCTTTGTAAAGAGGGCTGGGGAACAAAATGTGCTTTAAACAGAAGAGAAAACATTCAAGATTCTGCAGGAAGGTTCAACTTCTCTTCCTTAAAAAAAAAAAAAAAAAAGGAAAAGTTGTTCTTGTAATATTGGAGCATCTTAGTCACCATTTCTACAATCAGTTCATTCTCCTGAGTTGATTTTAGTTTCAGCAGATTGCTGTGTTTGTTACTAGTTTACCTTTCAGGATATTTGTGGAACCTAAGACTTGTAGGAAAATATTAAAATACATTGGATTATATAGGTAAGTATGATTTCAGTAAGCATTAAATATGTAGGAGAACTCTTTTGAAGATTATTATTAAATCTTATGAGACTAGAAGCAGCCGAAATATCAAGGGATTTTATTTTGAAGAAATAAAAAGAAAGGTGTTAATTTTCATGTTGTGTATTTTAAAGAACATAGCTTTAAGTTATGATTTTTGTACTAAAATGAGTTTCCTCTGCTGCGTGTTTGCCATGTGGCCAGGTTCTCTCGTGGATTCACCCAGAGACCCAAGCTGTAATCATGCGCTGCAGTCAGCCCCTGGTTGGAATGAGCGGCAAGCGGAACAAAGATGATGAAAGATACCTTGATATCATCAGGGAGGCCAACGGGCAGATCTCCAAACTGACCATCTATGATGCAAGGCCCAGTGTCAATGCAGTTGCAAACAAGGTAAACAGATGCTTCTAAGTGTTTTAGTTTTGAAGAGAATCAGGAGGAGACTTACTTCAAAGTTTTTTGTGAGGAGGTTTTGGGGCATAGTAGTAACCTTAATATAGATAAATTTACATAATCAACTACTGAACCTGGAGGCCATGAAAGGACATGAGTGTCTAACATAGTTCCCTAAGCAGAGTTTTAGGACCATATGTGGATTTCTAGACACACTTTACTGTGTCTGTTCTCAGCCAAGCACAGATCTTAGCATGGGCCTGAAGTTGGGCATGACTCCACTCTGCACTGGGAGGTAGCTGTAGACTGGTCTGTAGAGCATGTGCCCTGTTGGAATGACAGGCCTCCTGCAGATGATCTGGGAAAATTCCTTCCTAGAAAGGATGTGTGCATTAAACTAAGCCCACTGACAGACATCCTTTGTTTGGGTCTTCCTAACTGTCACACGGTCTACTTCAGACCTATCCTGGCATCCATCAAATAAAGAGAAAGTGATAAATAAGTTAATTTGGGTGTTTGCAGTGTAAACAGCAGTATGGGTATGATCTTGGATACTTTGGTACCTGTTGTTCTTCCCCAGGTGCTTTCAGTTGGTAAGTACAGAAACAGTGTTTTCATTGAGTAAGGCAACTGTTTCTTTGTGATCAAAACCTAAATGGGATCAGAATCATACCAGCCCAGGCTGGAACAGATCTTGAAAAATCATCTCTAAACTGTCAGAAAGAAAAGGTATGCCTGTGATTGCTTTCTCCTCTGCTTCCCCTTCAGCTCTGTTGAGGATTAGATTATTTAGGCAAGGTCAGGTAATACCAGTACACTGTCAGTGTTGTTTTTGGCATGGTGCACAGTAGACATGGATGTGCTCCATCTTTATATGCAAAAACCATGCTAGGAAGTGGTGGTGAAGGAGACAAGTTTAATGCTTTTGTCATAAGAGAATGTGCCACGCTTGGGGATAGTCCCTTAGTCGTGGAGCTTCAAACACAAATGAAGGGGATGTGCTCTTCAGGACTTACTAGTGAAGGTGTGTGTCTGCAGAGCAAAGAGCATGAGAGCTGAGCTCAAGAGGGTTTGAGACCTGAGGGAAATGACAAGTGTGCTTATCTGGAGAGAAGGAATTCTAGCTTCCGAATAGTTTTGTGGAACAAAGCAAACACCAGTTGAGTGAGATGAGTCCTCTTCAGTGTTTGTGCTGAAAGGAATATGAAATGGTAAAACTTGTTTGCATCTAAGAGGCTTATGTGTAACAAATGCTGAGTTGCTTTCAAGAATAACAATAATAATTCAAGGGGGACAATAATACTGGCAGTTTGCTCTGTGCAAGTTAGGTGCACCTATTTGTACCTGTTCAGCCTTCTCTATAATATAGAATGTAGTTTGTTAAACTTTGTTATTATGTTTGTGTGTATAGCACGCATTCTTTCAGAGACTATCCTAGGGGCTGTTCTAACCTGATGGTTTGTATTTTGAGAGTCTGCCTCAATTTTTTCATTTGACTGTACAAATCTCATTATCCTCTGCACACTGAATTTTTATGGGTGAACAAAACATGTCATCTTTCCGTTCGCCTTGTGGAAAGATTGTCAGTTACATCTTTGAAACGAATGGGATAAAAAATTGAGTTTGTCCAAGAACTGCAGGAAAATTTAAGGTAATGTCTAATAGACAAACTTGATATATACATGTTTTAATCAATTCTTCCTATATCTAAATATGAAATGCTCAATCAGAGCAGTAGACACAGAAGAGTACATTTCTGGGTCTGAGGGAGAATGACATAACAAGTGCCAATCAATGTTGATCAGCTCTGAAAATATTTTATGAACAGCTATGAAGATTTGTCTAAGCAAAATTTTGGGCCATGCTATTCATGGACTGCTATGTTCCGTGTACCTAGGTCAAGACAGTCAAGAGCTGCAGCAGCCCTGATGCTGAAATTACAATCATTCCTCACAACGACTTCATAACATTCAAAGGAAAGAGAAAAATACACTCATTGCTTCTTTCAGTGCAGAGCCTGGTAGCTCTGATAATAACCCCACATCTGAGAAAAGAGATAGAATAGAATAGAGATCCTGTGCTGCTGTACAGCAGTATAGGTGGCACTCATGGGGAAAGGCTACACTGTGCTTTAGCTCTTGTCTGATGTATAGCTGGTGTCTGCAATGGCATATAAAGGCACAATTTATTTATCCAAATGTATGGCATGTTCTTGCTGTCTGCAGGAAATGCTGCAATTTTGCAGCACTCTGAGCTTGAGGGAGCTGGTGGTGTTTAGTCTGGAGAAAAGGAGGCTCAGGGGGGACCTTATCACTTTATACAACTGCCTGAAAGGAGGTTGCAGCCAGGAGGGAGTCAGGCTGTTCTGCTGAGTACCAAGTGATGGGGCAAGAGGAAATGGCCTCAAGTTGCACCAGGAGAGTTTAAATTGGGTATCAGGAAAATTTTATTTGTAGAAAGGCTGTGCAGGGAAGTGGTTGAATCACTGTCCCTGGAAGTATTTCAAAGATGTGGCACTTGGGCTGTGATTTAGTGGTGGGCTTGGCACTGCTGCATTAATGGTTGGACTCAGTGATCATAAAGGTCTTTTCCAGCCCAAACGATTTCATGTTTATCTTTGGAAAGTCTCATTGGTGGCTTTGTGCCCTAAAATATGTGTGGGTTTTCTGCTTCCTTTTGTGACCAGGCACATCCTCTGTGGTGGTGATGGTGAAATGTTTTGAAAGAGCAGCAGCAGAACAGACTTTTTACTTATGTGGCTCTTTAATATCTTAACAGTCTAAATATGTGTTTAGTCTTCAGCACTAAAATTTTGTTTTAGAAAAGTTAGTTTAAAGTAAGGTTTAATGTTGTTGCTAATTAACTTCTTAAAGACAGAATCTAAGATTCTTGAACATAATCTTTAAATTAAAGGTATCTTATTCTTAACTGAGCTCTTAAATTTAAATTTATTTGGCCAAACATTTTATCACTTTTGTCTATTTCCATGTCAAATGGCACTCATTCCTTTCTTGCTCTGTTGAAAAGAGTGTATATATGGCTAAAGGTCATTTCAGATCTCTTGTTTGTAGGCAACTGGGGGAGGATATGAAGGTGAAGATGCATATCCCAATGCAGAACTTTCCTTCTTGGACATTCATAATATTCATGTCATGCGAGAATCTTTGAAGAAGCTGAAGGACATTGTTTATCCTAATGTGGAAGAATCACACTGGTTGTCGAGTCTGGAATCAACCCATTGGTTAGAACATATAAAGGTAATTTTTTCTTGATTGTTTGAAAGAGGTTTGTCCAAATCTGTCATGTCATACTTGCTTTCTTTGCTAAGCTTTGAAATAGTCCTAGAACACATCAGGCTACTTGGACTACAAAAACAACATTCCTGAGTGTTGGCTTTATTTGCCAACTAATCTTAGAGTATGTTATGAGAGTCATAACTAAGCAACAGTAGGTGAAATTGCATGTTTGTTTCATGCCTCAAGAATCTTCAGTAGAAGAATGCATTCTTAGTCTGATAGGCTTTACTTGCATGAGAACTGATTTATTTTTGGTTTCTTGCAACACAGGCCTGCAGATGACTGTCATTGTGAGATGTCAGTAAATACTTTAGCTGTCAGTGTGTATGTGACTTTATTTTGTGAATTATGGTTTTGTAAATCAATCTTGTAAATTTATTTGTAAATTTTGTAATTTTCCTCTGGTAGTACAAATAAAATACTTAAGCTGGTAATTCACCAGTGTTCTTACTAGTTGACCTTTGGATCTTTTGCCTCAAGTACAGCTGTGCAAAAGTAATTAGAGTATTATATAATGAATCCTAGTTTAAAAAAATTTTCATCTTAATTTAATATTTGGAAAATAATTGTATTAGAGGGGTGCTAGCAGCTTTTTCCAACAAGTGAGATAATTCAGTCATTTAGTTCAAAGAAAGGAGTCAAATGATATAACACTGAATTTTTAGAGAGTATATCCTATGGTAAATCCCCTATTTCTTTGAAAAAGAAGCTTATGTTCTTTGGTTTATCAAGGTTATTGTTTTCTGCCCCATTTTTTAAGAGTTTGCTGTGAGAGGGATTTGATCTTACTAAGGGATTAGGAAACCAATCTGTTTCCCTATTTTTATGCAAGAAATTCACTTGATCTCCTAGAAAACTCTTTTCCAAGTAACTACACTGCTCTTTTCAGGTCTTTTAATGGGAACAGCATTATTTCAGATACAAAGAAATCAACGTAGTGTTATCATTTGAGCAGAAATAAGCTGTGTTGTTTGTTTGGTGTGTGTTGCTCCTGGCCAGCTCGTCCTGACAGGAGCCATTCAGGTGGCAGACAAGGTGTCGTCGGGCCGGAGCTCGGTGCTGGTTCACTGCAGCGACGGCTGGGACCGCACGGCTCAGCTCACCTCCCTGGCCATGCTCATGCTGGACAGCTACTACAGAACCATCGAAGGCTTTGAAGTGCTGGTGCAAAAAGAGTGGATAAGCTTTGGACACAAGTTTGCATCGGTAAGAATTAGAAGATAATTGCAAAGACTGTGCAGTATTAACTTTTTGAAAAGCTTCCAATGTTAAACTGCTCACTTTGCATCAGGGTTTGATAATTCCTTCCATTATTTTTCAGTTTAGATTTAAAGCATTTCCAGGTAAACTGAGCAGAACTTTTAGGTTTGGACGTGTTTGTTCAATATTTTTCTTGCTGTTCTTTCTCTGAGAACTCATATGTTGTCCTTGGCATCCTTTTAAAAGCATGGAATTGCTAGGGTCACTGTGGTTATTGAGAAAATACAGAGGCAGAAAGAAAATAAGGAGGTAGAAAAACCGTGTCCCCTCAAATTCTTCAGCTGAAGATCAGATAAAGCTGGGACATGAGGTTCTCCATCACCCTTTCTTTGGACTGGTTTGACTGTCACAAGGAGCGGATGAATGAGTCTGGCCAGTGTCTTCTAAGAGAGATTTTGCATGCTGATTCCTAAATATTCTAAACTTGTCGTAATAGCTCCCAAGAGGCTGTCATTGGTAATGCTGGCTCAGCTGCTGTTCAGTTATATTCTGGGCAGAAGGTTAGAAACTCAGAAGGTTCAAGTACTTGCTTCCATAGGAAGTCCTTAATATTTCACAGGTATGTGAATAATTTTCACTGAAAATTCACAGAATATTCTGAGTTGGAAGGGACCCTGTTCATTCTTTTTGGGTTAGAAAACTTTTCAAAGTCTTAGTGGAATTTTTTCTAAATGTGGCAGCTAACCATTTAACCAGGAAATCTGTATGAGGAACCTGGAGGAGCAGATTATGTTGCCAAGAAGACTGTGCTGTTACTTACTATAAACATTACAACAGTGTTGCTTGTTGGAGCTGAACCCTGTAATTCACCCTAAGAAGTTTCTACACCTTCAGTAGAAGTTACTTGCATGGATATTTTGTCCCTAGTGGAATATTCTAAAGATATTAATATTGCTAAAATTCAGAAAATAGGCAATCTGGAAAAAATCAAGAAATGGAAAACTATACCTACCTGTGTGTTTCATGCCCATTTTACAATTGCAAACATGAAAGAGTGTTGCAGTCATTTGGAAATCCATGTATAGCTACTCAGCATAAATCACCTCACTATTTGCATGTGCTTGTAGGCTGTGACAGTTTCTGATCTGCCATTCAAAAGGCACTTTGAGGCTTAGGAGGTTTGTGTTTTGGGCGTTGGGAGTGATAGCTGATGTAGTCTAGTTTTTTGTGTACTTACTTGTGGTCTTTTAGCAGTGATATGTTTTATAAACCTTTAAGTATTCTGTCTTGGTACAGGCACAGGAAAATGTGAAGCCAGTGGCTTGACTTTTTATTCTCATGTTTTATTTTGTACTTCAAAAAGTTAAGTCAAGATGCAGATAAAATTAGATGGTATAACTAGGGCACTTGTAGTCAAACACATGTGTTATGGTTTACCACAGAGCTTAATAAGAGATCTGTGTGTTCTTCATCATTATTAATAAATTCAAATAATCTATGTTTCTTTTTGTTAAACCATTCATTTTAGTTGGATAATCAAAGGATTTTGTTCTCCCTCAACAGATGTTTTTTTCCAAATAGTGAGGCAGGAGTTGGCATCCCTTCCAGATGATTTACTCAGTCCATTGGCTCATGTCTGACAATGTAGCAGCAATAAGAGTGATTTAAGTAGTTGCTTTTGCTTAAACTGCTATTTTCCCAACTTGCTCAGTCAAGTAGCAATCTTTGGAAACGGTCGAAGCCAATCTTTAGCCATCTGCTGTAATCTGAGAGTACTGTAAATTTTTATTTGATGGGTTATTTAGCTTATAGTGAAGGTCAGTCTTTTCTGGAGTGCTCTGTAGAAGTGATGGAGTCACTATCCCTGGAGAGATTTAAGACATGTGATGTGTTGCTTGGGGACATGGCTTGGTGGTTGACTTGTCAGTTCTGGGTTAACATTTGGACCCCATGATCTCAAAGATCTTTTCCAACCTTAAGTATTCTATGATAAAAAAATTACAATGCAAGAAGAAAATATTATGATAATTCATACTCCTTTTTAACTTGGTAATTATGTGATAGAATTGTGACTTTGAATAGTGAGAACTAGACACTTAGTGTAGTTAGAGCAGTTCCTGAACCTCATCCCTGAAACCATTGTTGTTTCATTTTCCCTTTAGTAGGGAGTTGAAGAGTAGAGCATTACTTACATTGTCTGGGTTGGTGCAAGCTTCATGTTTTTATGATATCAGGGTTGCAATTTCGATTATTTAATATCAAATAACCAAATAGTAGACTACTTAATAGTTCCTCACCATATTTTATAGCAAATGAGGTAAGCAATAGGTTTTTTTGTTGAAAAGGAATTCCCTACCCCAACTTTTGTATGTGTGCTGAATTTAGTGCACTCTCCAGATGATAAATTTGCTTATGTGGAATTTAATTCTAATTATGCATTCAAATATGAGACATAATTATAGATGGAAAATAGTCAGACATCCTGAAACTGCTAACTACAGTGGAAGTGGACAGACTTTCACTCCTTACTAAACACATATATGACTCTTAATGGATAATGAGTATGTCAAACCATGAAAACTGAGGAGCAAGGAAGCCAATTTGGTTTTCTTCTTTATAGCCCTTTTCTAGTCATTTGTTACTGTTGACTGAGTTCGGCTGCAATTCCTCATCTCCCTCTATTTCCTCCTATTCAATTCTATTATTTTAAACTGTCTTCCAAGCCATTGTACAGAGTAGTGTACTGCTCTTATGATTTTTCATGCCCTTGAGGCATTAAGCTTGCTATATTACAGGCAGATAGACAACATCTTAGGTCAACATACCTGCTTTTCTTTTCTCTCCTCCAGCAAGGACATTCAAACAGAATTATGGAATGAAAAGAAACTCTTTTTCCCTGAATCTCTTACCTATTCTCAGCTGTCAAATGCAAAAAGGAAGTAAAACAGCTTTTACCAAATCTACTTTTTGTCTGTGGGGCAAATTCCTTTGATTGTTACCTTGGGCACCTCCAAATAAGGGGCTCACCCAAACTTCAATGATCTGTTAATTTTGTGTCAAGAACATGAACGTTTTTTTGATCTTGTTCATGTTTACTTGCTATCTCAGGGTGAATGTTAAGGTTCAAGTATGGAGGAGAAAGAGAAGGTTATGTGAGGATAATTTGATGATCTAGGTCCTGCAGTGGTTTAAAATAAAAAGGAAGACAAAGTATGCAACTTGGCTTTTGACAGACTTACCATGTAAATATAGTTCAGAATGTGTCTTGATTAACTTTAATAATGCATGCTTCAGCAGTTCTGCTTGTCTAAAAATCAACAGGTTTTTATAACAGGACCAGTTATCAGTTTGGAATTTATTTCAGATATCTTTGGAACAGCTTTGCAATGTTTCTGTATCTGAATCTCTCCTCCTTGGTGCAGTAACTAATCCTGAAATTATAACAGTGGGTTGCTTTATTGCCAAAGAATTAATGCTCTCGTACAAAATAAGAAACCATGTCTGCTGCCATAAAATAGCACGTTTCAGTTAACAGGAGGCTGCTTTGCTTCATTTCAGAGAATAGGCCACGGTGATAAAAATCATGCTGATACAGACAGATCGCCCATCTTTCTCCAGTTTATTGATTGTGTGTGGCAGATGTCTAAACAGGTACGTGGTGTTGTTCTTCAGAAGGTAACACTGTGAAGAGATTACTGAACTAAAACCCTACATCTTTTTTTCCTTTTTTTGGAAAAAAGTATTTTAAGAAGACAGCATACCCCTCTTCTCTGACCTGTAGTAAAAAAAAGAGTGTATTTTGTGAAAGTGATATACAGGCTGTGGTTATGTTGCTGGACGTGGCACTGGCTGTGCAGGCCTGGCTGGTGCTCCTGGAAACGGGATTCTCAGGCACATTCTGAGGGATGTTTCATACCTGGCAGAAAGCTTTTACAGGAATTGCACCCAGCTGTCTTAATGGGGTCTGTTTTGTTTGACCATTTTGTGAAGCTGTCCCTTGAACTGCAAGGACACGTGTTGTTTTATCTATGCTTAAAAAAGAACCTAGGGAGCTTTTGAGTGCTGTCATTTAAACATTGTAATGTCAGTAAGTAATGAAACAAAGCAGTGAACTTAGTCCACTTAGGGCTAAGAATCAGGACCTTTATTTTCCTGTATGGTGCTGGACTGCAATCATGCACTGAAGAAATCTTATTCTGTCTTGCTAGTAAAAGTGTACGTGTAACCATTCTGTACTTTATTCTTTTTATAAATTAAAAGTAGGTAGAACATTTTGAGAAGAGATTTTTCAGTGGCTAGTTTGAGAAAGTTGAACACCTTGTGTCTTTGGAACTCTTGGTCTCCTATAAAGTACATGAAAGTATCACCTTAAAAATTACTTGTAGATGTATCCACACTTCTAAACTCTGCCTTCAGTCTTTCAGCCAGGGCACGTGCACATCCCCCTGCATTTTCCTTGTAAACAATGAGTTTGTCTTTCCTGGTTTTAGTTTCCTACGGCCTTTGAATTCAATGAGCAGTTCCTGATTACAATCCTGGATCACTTGTACAGCTGCCGGTTTGGCACTTTCTTGTACAACAGCGAGTTCCTCAGAGAAAAAGAGGTTAGTCAAAGCACTGACTGTGTCATTGCACTGCTGTCTTTACTCTAGGTCATTGCAAAACTTTTTGGTTTTATTGTGTTTGGTTATAGTCCTTGCAGACAGTGATTTTGAACTGGCTTTTTTTCTTATAGAATAGTGCCATGCAGTCACTAAAATACTGGTCAAGCACTGGGTTTGGAATCTTTATAATGCAGTAATGTATTATACTTCTAAGTAAACCAGAAGTGTACTAATTTTAGAATTTAACAATGGCTTCTATGATGGATTTCTTGATTTTATGCATATATTTACTGTTCTTATTTTGATTTCATTTTAGAAAGTGACTGAGAGAACGTTATCCTTATGGTCTTTGATAAACAGTGAAAAATCTAAATACACCAATGCTTTTTATAGTAAAGAGCTAAATCGAGCACTCTATCCAGTAGCCAGCATGCGGCATTTAGAGCTCTGGGTAAATTACTACATCAGGTGGAACCCCAGGATTCGGCAACAAGTAAGTAGATTCTCTCTAACATACAAAAAATGCTCTTAGACAATGGAAATAAGGATTTTGTGTCATAACTGACTTGTAGAGCAGTACCTGTAATCTGTTCAGGTTTTTAATGTTATATTTGTAAAGATGGAGAGAAATAGTGTAAGTAATTATGTAGCTGTCTCTTAGCTCATTGAACTTATTTCCCTGTTTAGTAGCAAGCCATCCTTGAGCTCTTTCTAGCCCTTTTTCTTGGACACATGTCTAAGGGCATTTGATGCTACTAAATCCTGAATACAGTGCTTAGAAATGGGGCTTGCTGATCCCTGAAGAGTTGGGGCATTAGCAACACAAACACAGTTGCATTTGCTTGATCTTTCTCCTTTTGCTGAGAGACGGTATGAAACAATTTACAATTGAAATGACCTGTTGAGTCCTTGCTCTTTCAAAGCTATATGTATTGATGGTGAGATTTAATTTTTTTTATGTAATATTGATGACCCAGCATTGTTTACACTGTGGATGAAAGCTGTTATTGTAAATTGTACAAGTAGATCAGATTGGAAGTCCAGAAGAGCTTTTGTCAAATGACACATAGTTCAGTTCTGTGGTTTTAATCCATATGGACACCCAGTGTTTGTTACAGTCTTGCTGGAAATCTCCACCGTGTGGCACATTAAGATTTTGTATCGAGATTTTTTTGTCCTTTTTAACAGCTTGTGGAGATTTGAGTAGAAGATAGAGGAGCAATTTGCTTGACAGAAGCAGTCTTCACAGTCCAGCCCTTGAGATGAGTCAGTAGTTTTCAAGCAATACACTTCCTTTTGCACAGCTGATCTCCTGTATTATTTACAGCACTTCAGAGGCTTCAGGAAAGCCTGGCAGTTTGCTATGGCTTTTTACACGTACATTACCTATTAGAATTGGAAGTCCTGATTTTAAAGCTTTTGTTGCTTGTTGTGAAAGATGAGGGTGTTTTGCAAAAGGTGAATATAAAGATTTATTTTAGAAAATAAAGGATTATAAGACATGCAAATTAGCCGTAGATCTACTGCCAAAAAGCTCTCCCATTAACATTTTTAAGGAGTTTCTCCTTGGAAATGCAAACCCAAGTGACAGTATTCCATGCTGCTACTACTGGTCCCTAATTTTCACCATTTTTGTATACAAAAGGCAGCTCTTTTTTCTGCACCTGAAATTTATGCTTCATCTTCAGTTAAGATACTGAATAATGAACATGTGGCCTGAACCTTATTTTTGATAACCTTTCTTAGTCCATTCCTTAGAATTATGTTCTGCTAGCACAACTATTATCCTACATCACCAGTCATCTTAGCACCTACAGTCAGCATTGATCCAGCTTCCACAGTTGCCTCAGCATTCATCACAATCCTCAGATGTGTGCATAGTGAGTGGTGCATCTCAGAGTGCTGGTTGAACTGGTTTTGAACTGGTGAGGTGTTCAGCCATTTGCTGCTGAAACTCCACTGCTGATAGCTTTGGGTTACAGGCAGTTAACTGTGAAACAGCAACAACTTCTAAACAGGTATATTCAGATGAAGGTAACTTTAGGCTCTCTCTGGCTTTGGACATTTGTAATAGTTCTTTTCCATTTGTTTCATTAGTCTGCAAAGGAAGTTAAGCTCAAAGTGGAAACAGTTAAAAGGCTCCTTCTGAGTAATCTCCTGAAAGCCAGAGCAGTTGATTTTGAACACGTGCAAGTTTACTTAGAGAATTCACTAATAAAGTTTTTTATTTCACTTGTTTATTTACACTAAGTTGCAAATTAACTGTTAAAAACTCAAGTAAATTTAATCTGTGAGAGAAGTTGTTTAAGCTGAAGACATGGATCTTAATCTGATCAGTGTAGCTAAAGTAATCCAGCTAAACACTGTGCTTTAGGGAAGATGTTGAGACATTTGGCTTCTGGACTCTAATACCTTTTAGTAAGTCAAGAAAAAAGCTTTGGTCAAGGTATATGAGTAACTATCTGTCACACAATATTAGATAACAAGAAAATAAAATCTGTTCCAGGAAGCAGTGGCTGATTTTACTGAGTTAGGACAAACGATTTTGTGCAAAGATGGACTTTGGGGGAGACAGCTGGAAGGCAGAGGGCTCTCAGGTTACAGCAGTGAGTGTTTCTGTTTAGCTCTGACTTGCTGCACCTGAGGAAGGCCCAGATACTCGAGCAGCCTGTGTGCAAGGAGTTGGAGTGAAGTGCTAAGACTAACATGGATCTCTTCCTAGCAGCCAAACCCCGTGGAGCAGCGTTACCTGGAGCTCCTTGCGTTGCGTGATGATTATATCAGGAGACTTGAAGAGCTTCAGATCACAAATAATTCTAAGATATCCAATTCATCAGCCTCATCAACATCTCCCTCACAAATGGTGTCCCACGTACAAACACATTTTTGAAGAAAATGTTGGCTTCTTTCTATACTGTAATAGCAAGTGGTGCTTAACATAGATCTATCGAGAGGAATATTCTAATGCCTTACACTAGACTGTCCTAACACAAATTACTTTAGACTGTCTTCATTTGAGGAGGACTTCAAAACGAACAAACCCAACTCTTCGATTACGTGCCTTTCAGAACCTGTGGACTGGGAACATTATTAATAAACTCATAGCTATGGAGGGCTTTAAGAGTTATTTTGGTAGGTCTGGTACAATTGAAATTAAAGTGATTTATTGTTTTCATAAGAATGCTTTAATTTATTACATTTTAGGTCATGTTTCTGTAAGGAAATTCATGCTCAGTCTTACCTGTCGTGAATAAACACAATAATGGCAATAGGAATATTGACATTGTATATAAGTAGCTATGTCTGTATTCCTGTTAGGAATACATTCATGGAGTTCATGAGAGAAAAATAAATTATATTGCAGGATGTCAGAGAGAAGTGTTGAAACTTTCTGATTACCCAAAAATTCCAAATTTTCCTTTTTTTAAATAAACAGAAATATGGAAGGCATTTCACTGATATGCTTCTAAATAAAAAATTCAAATAGTTCAGTAAGATATCAAAATAAAAGCAACTTTTTTATTGTAAATTTATTTTTTTTAAAAAACAAATGAAAGTTGTACTGGTTTTTGAGAAGTTCTGTTTGGGCTAGCTGTTCAGCACTGAAGTACAGTACAAATTATCACTGTGGGCAGTATTGGTTCTTTGAATTAATACAGAATTAAATGTTTCCAAAAGAAGGTTTATAAAATGAAAAACAGAACCACAGAGACACTGCTTAAATATCCAGCAATAGCCATAGTATTAAAGCTTCTGTTTGTCTTTTAAAAATAAATGTGCCTGTTTAAAGGAGCTTTTATACCAAAGTAGACACAAATTCTCAGTTATAAATAATTTTTAAAACTTGTACATTTATACTTTACGGTTTAATTTAACTCGTGTTCAGCAAATTTATTCTAAAGTATTTAAGGGGCTTCAGTATCCAAGATTTGCATATAGTGTGTGCACTTACACTGAACATTCAAGTGAGCTCTAGTTTCAAGCCTACCTTTCAGAGGCTTTTTGTAACTCTTTAATTTGTTCCTTTCAGGTAATTTTTAAATAGTTGCAAGCATTTCTTATGACAGTATAAACTTTGCTCTTGATATTTAATTAAAATTTTGCATATTCTCATCAGTTGAATGATATTCAAGCAATCCAGGAAATACTGCAAATCAGAATCTGTAAAGGACTCTAATATTGTTATTTTAAAGGAGATATTTTGATGCTTGAGGCTTCTGTCATTGTAAATTATTGTACATGTGGTGAGTTTTGATCTGCAAGATATAATAGGATTATATATAAATTAAGTTTTGTGTAAGTGTATATAATATAGTTTATTAGAAATTCTGCAAGTTTATAAAGTGTAAATATTTTGCATATGAAAACTAAATTTAAAGGTATAGTTCCATAAAATAAGTCAAAGTTTAGAGGACGTTGAATATTTAAAACAGTATTTTTTCAAAGGAATAAAAATATACCGCCTCTGGATTTAATTCAATATATGCACTGAGTTGCACTATGTTTTCAGGGAAGTTCGGAGCATGCAGCATGTGTGCTCTAAATATGCAGAATTATATGACTTTTGTCCTCTAAATTTCATTCTCCCATCCATGCTCTCCAGTATGTGTATCCAAAATACCAATGTTGTCCCCCCATCTTGACTTGTTAAGATTCATTACATCAGATAAATGAAGAAGGATACTCAGTTGTTCATGTAATGTATTTTACATTTTGAAAGCTATGCATACTCTGGTATATTTGCCTTCTACTTACTTGTGGTTTATTTAAAGAAAAAAGTGCTATTTTTATTAGAATATTTAAAATTTCTGTATTTGAGTTTAACATTGTTTATTGGTGACATCTCTGAGCGGTGTGAAAAAGTTCTGAAAATCTAATACTTTTTACTGTGTAAACACTACATGATAACCTGTTACATTTGGAAAAGTGTAATGTAATGGAAAGGATCTTTTTGCACTTAGTTCATTACATATTACTTTGTATTACTCTTCAGCTGAATTTGTCCTTGAAGCTCTCTAACATGACTGTGTGGGCTTGGAATTTTTCAAGTCAGCAGATAGGATATGTGTTTTAATTGTTTTTACATATGAGACCAACGTAAAGGTGATTCTAATCCAGTATGTTCTGGAAAATACTACTTGTGAATGTAGGCATACAGATTTATCAGTGCTAGCAGAACATCTCTCTCCTTCCCCCATAACTGGGTGCTCTGGGCTGTTGTTGTGCACAGACCTCCTGTCCTCTGTGCACACTGTTCCCTGCCAGGAGCACACCTGGGGAAGCTTCTGAGGTCGTGAAGATGAGACTGGCAGGTGCTGAGTGCCTTTTCTAGGAGGGGGGAAAAAGCAGAGCTGGGGTGTCAGTATCACCAGCAATGAACGCCCAGTATCCCATAAGAAATGTCAGTCTTGGAATGCTAGTTTAGGTTTTTTGTATTCTTCCTTCCATGGCCATGAGAATAAGCTAGGTTTTGCGCTGGGCTTCTGTTACTTATTTAGAAAGATTATTTGTTGAATGCCTTCTTTATTTGCTCATGCCTTATCCTTCCCCCAGCATCAGTTATGGCTGTACCTAAGACATGACTTGTGTGCTACCTCCTTTTGATGTATTGTTAACCTCTGCCTTGAGTTCAAGTGTTGTGTCGCAGCGAGCATTCTGTCATGCATGAGAAAACATGATCAGTAACAGCGCAGGATCTCCTCAGTACTGCCGCTTCCTCACTAACCATGTCGGCCGCTCTCCTTGGATGCCGCGGGACTGCGCTGGAGCCGGGCCCTACGTGTCAGGCCTTGGGTCCGAGGAGAGCAGTGAACATCATCCGTCTGCCGTGTATGTGCGGGGAGGGGAAAATAAAGATGTCAGTGCTGACCTCTCTGTCTCCAGCGGCCCTTTTCCTGCCGCGTCTCCGCGCTGGGGCCGGAACGGGCGGCGGGCGGGAGTTGCCGTCCTTCGGCCCGGCCCGCCCTCAGCCCGGCCTGGCCCCGCCGCCCGCCCACCCTCGCGGCGCGGGGGCCTCTGGGAAGGCGCCGCCGCCAGGTGACAGCCCTCGGCGCTGCCGGGGCCCCAGCGGGCTGGGCAGTGGCGGCCGGGCCGGGCGCCGCGGAGAGGCGGGAGTCCGCCCGCCATCCCGGCGGCGCGGCCGGAACCATGGAGCGAGCGGCGGCGGCCGCGGGGCCGGCGGTAGAGGGCGGCGGCGTGAGCCGACGAGCCGTGCGGGCGGGGGGCGCCGCGGCGGCGGGCGCGGGGTCGCGGCAGCCCAGCACCGAGACCCTGGACAGGTGAGCGGGGCCGGCGGCCGGAGACGGCCCCGGGAGAAGCGGGTGGCGGGAGAAGGGGCGCCGCGGCCTGCGGGGCCGGGCGGGGGAGGCGGCGGGCGCCCCTCGGCCCGAGCCGCGGCCGAGCGCGGTCCCCCGGCCTCGGGGCGGCCTCCCCGGACCCCTCCGGCCCGAGAAGGTGCAGGCTGAGGGCGGCTGCTGTGCTGCGGCGGATGGTCCGCGGCGGGAACCGGCTGTTGTCAAAGTTCCCTGCTGCGCTTGCCGTGTGCCGGCTGTGCCGCTGCCTGCTTGGCCGAGGCTGAGGCGGCCCGGGGCTTGGGGCAGCGTCCTGCAAACCTGAGCTGAGGCTATTCGCGGGCTTTGAGACTCTCCCCGATTGGTTTGGGTTTTTTTCTGTGCGTGTGTTTAATCTGCAGAGGTGGGACTGTCCCCAGGCCGCGCTGGGGTGTGCGGTGTGTCCCTGGTGTGTGTCTGTAAGGGTGTGCGGTGGGTCCGCAGGCTCTCACCGCAGCGGTGCCAGGTGGGACCGCATCTCCTCTGGCAGCCGCTGGCAGAGACATTGCTTCACTCAGAAGTTTCCACCTGAAGGTGGACTTCAGAACTGAACTTAAAAATCCTTAAGCAAGGAGTAGAAATGAACGGAAATTTCACCCTGATGAAAACGAAATAAAAAAGAATATTTAAAATCAGTGCTAGGTTCCAGTCTCTGTATTCTTTTTTCTCTTAGTAGAAACCTGGGGGTTTCCATCATTCTAGTGAAGATGGAAATCACATGTCCATTTTCTGTCATCAAAATGCACACCTTTGTGTTCCTTATTAGCTTTCCTTTTTCCTTTTCCTATTATCACTTTCTTCTCCTAATTTTCATCTTCCCTTCTTCTGATCTTGCTGTTTCCTGGGCCAGTTCTGTGTCCATTTGTCATACAGTTCACTTGTTTGCCAGTAGGGTTGTACCAGGCCGGGCTAATGTGTGTGACTGCAGCTGAGATAGAATGCAAAGGCAGGCAGTTCTGCTGTGTGCCCCACCGGTGCACGGGGAGAAGGCACATCGGTGTGATCAGTGTTCTCTGGAACACTGTCACATCCCCTACACTGCTCTCAGGGGATGGTCCTGCATTCATACTCGTTTTCCTGCTGTTATTAGCTGGCTCTGTTGATGTAGCGATTCCTCATGAAGATAAGCCTTAGAAAAATAAATCCTTTTCTTATTTAACAAGTGAGTGCTTATTTGAAAACAAACTTAGGCAAGCCCTGAAGAGCTATACTGGAAATTAAAGAGATGTGAGAGAAGGAGAAAGAAATGAGGTAAGAAAAGGATTTCTGTAGGATTTAGGTGTTGGGCTCTTTTGCAGAACTTAAGTGGGGAGTTCTCTAAGTAAATCTGGGTTTAAGTTCAGCACTAACCTGAGAGTTGTCTTTGTTCTTCAGGCAGGACTATCATAGATGTGTTTTAGTTGCAGAACAAGGTTGTGAGATCTAGTCTTGTGTAGAATGTGCAGGTGGGGAGAAAGCTATTAAAATTTATCGGAAAATTTTTGAAAGATCTTCCATTTCGGGTATGATGTGTCTGTGCATTGTACTTAGCTATAGTGGCAGAGTTAATTTAAAGAAAGACCTCTTTTTCAGTGGGAATTGGTCATCTAAGGCTGTTACCTCACCCTCTTTAGATCTGAGGTGTGGTGCACCTGTTGGGTGCTGGGTATATGTTAGTATATTCACCTCAATGTCACAGAGCATTCATAGAATCCAAAGCTAGTTAATGAATTAACTAAAAAAAAAAAATATGTTTTCTTTCTGTATTTGACTTCTGAATAAGCATTCAATCTGCAGACAAGCACAGCTGAATGGGTTGAAGAAAAGTGGCAGTTATCTAAGATAGCATCTGAGGCTGCGGTAACAGGGAGCAGTTCCCTCTGGCATTCCCAGTTTTTCCTTGGATACCCGTGTGTGTTGAGCAGACCTAGTGCACTTAAGACTGTCATTGCTTCTCCCTGTCAGTAGTGCATTACTTGTGAGCAGCACTAGTTCAGGGGACTGTCCTGAAATTGCATCACTTGGGCTTTAGTGCAGTTCAGATGCTTTAGGGTTCTTGTAAGCACCCTGTGCTGTACAGTTCAGTGATGTGGCATGTGAAAGCCCAGCCTGAAGATTATACAGGCTTTATTGCATTAATTGGGAAAAGCTGCAGCTAACTAGAAGTTACCCTTTAGACAACATGTATTTTCCACATTTAATATAGGATACATCATTAGCATAGTTTAAATTTTTAATACTAGCACAAAGTAATTTAATTTGAGGATTTACAGAATAATCAGGACATATTAATAAGGACAGTATATAAGGAGTTTCCTATTATTTGGCCAAACTCATTCCATGGATGGCTTTAAGAAAAAAGCATGTGAATGGTAAAAATTGCACTGGATAAGGAGCAGAACATTTTTTAAGTTCCTAGGACCCTAACCTCACTTTTAACTTCCTGACAGCTCTGTGTCTCTGACATGATCTTGTAAAATTCTTTTATGTAATTTGGTCAATAAAATAGTTGCATTCTGCCCACAAAGAAAACTAAGTTTTGTGATGTTAGTGTGATCATTTCCAGTGCTGCTTTCTGGATCTGTGCTGTTCAAAATACACATATTGAATTACTGCTAAATAATTTGAAATTTCTGGTTTTGTAGCCCGACTGGATCGCACGTGGAATGGTGTAAACAGCTGATAGCTGCAACCATTTCGAGTCAGATTTCAGGGTCTGTCCCATCAGAGGGTGTGTCCAGAGACTACAGGGTAAGTGACTTGAGGAATGCATTCATTTATCTTAAGATACAAGAGTGGAAGATGGGGAAGGTCCTTGCTATCTTGGTTACCAGTGGTAAGTACTTGAGTGATCACTGAGTGTTTCAGAACTAGGAACATCTCATTATCCATAGGAGTCTCTTGCTTCCTGTTTCCCTCCATATTTAGAATAGTTCCATTGAAGTCTACAGAATAAAAATTAACAGAGAAGTGAAAGGAAATTTTAAAAGTCAATGTTTTGAATAAAACATCAAAAGTGAGTTGTCTTTTCTTTTGATTACTATATAAAATAATTAGCAAAGTAGATTATAGTTATAGGTTGAAACGGTTTCTGGTGTGTGTTATTCAGAGTACAGAATTGAGCTCCTCAGATTCCACAAAAAATAAATTAATGTCTTTGTTACTGTGTAGGGAACATAATTGAGTATAATTTTTGATGGAGTTTCTCCAGAGACACAGAATTTAACATCAAACAAACAAACAAGTCACCTTTTTCATTCCCTCTCAGCAACATTTTTGTCACTAAGGTAATGACTGCTCAGTATGGTTTCTCTGAGTTCCACTGTGCTTTTGTGCCCCTGTTCTTTCATGCTCACTGACTGTTCCCATCATGCAGCCAGTCAGCTCAGCTGTCAAGAACAGAGCGTGGTCAGTTTTTCTCTGACAACGTGACAAAAGTTACCCGTGTTTCAATTCCCCTTTAAGAAGCCCAACTTGCTGCTGTCTAGATCCCTTTTTCTTCCTAGATTTGTAGCAGGTTTATTGTTTTCATAGAGAATGGCCACTGGAAAGTTTTTATGTCTTTTTCTTGTTTTGTTTTAACTAGATTTTAATTCACATATGCTCTGTGATTACTAAGTATGTTGTCTGGAAACAGTGCATTTTAGACTGAGTGACAGCCAGTCAGATTTAGGCTGAGTCTGAGATGAATCCACAGAGTGTTTTTGACTGTAGTCAAAACTACAGTCTATGAACTATTTAAAAGTTCAACCTCAACAGAGTTTCACACAGTTGGTACAGTCAGCAGTTTGTAAAGAGTAGCTCTCCTGTACTGCAGAAGCTGAATTGCAAATGCTTGCTCCCCAATCAAGGCCATCATTTTTGGTAAAACACTGTGGGAAACCTTGCATTGCATCTGTTGATGTTGTATTTGCCAAGGATTTCATTTTAGTAAAATCCACGTGTGTAAGCTTGGTGTTCAGTTTATCTCTGAGTAGAGTGCATTCCTCTGGAATGAAGAGCACTGTTTAATTTTGAATAACTTCCATCTCTATACCAAACTCTTCTCAGATATTATTTAACAGGAATAAATCTTTTAAGGCCTAATTAAAATTCTACTTCATTCTCTGTCTCTGAGAAATGAAAGAAAAGGATTTAAGCCTGATGGTTTAAATTAAGAATTTTTGTCGATTAATTGTGTTCGGCATCATTGCATTGCTGTGATTTGCAATCCCGTATTTGTAAATAATGTGATGGAATTTTTGATAGTTGCTTACTCAGTACCACTAACAGGTTGTGTTTGTTCATTATTACTGTGGAATCCACTCATGAAAAGACAGTGCCCATATTACAACTCAGTTTTCCTTTGAGAGGTCTTTCTCTTTTGATGACTTTCCTGGGTCTTCATTACCTTTGATTACCTCGAATTGCTGCATTTAGAGACTACCTTAACTCAGAGCCTTCAGGTCAGGTCAGATGTGTGTGTTTGGATCTGGACCTGATCAGGCAGTTCTGTTAGTTTGTGCTGGATTTACCAGGAACTCATTGCTTTATTCTTTCTTTTTTATTGTTTAAATTCATATGTTTGCCAAACCAGGTAAATACATTGATTCTTGTCTCTAACAGCGTTACTCACCTTACTCTTATGTGACTTAGCTTACCAGGGAGGAGGGAAGCAAGGGGCAGCTAATGGAATGGTCAGAGCTGGAGAGCACTGGGGGAGCTCTTGCTTGCTAAGCCCTACAGCAGCAGGGATCTCAGTCTGAGTTGAGCTCTGCTCTGTGTGTCTTCTGTGACACATGCTCTGCCTGCAGAGTGTTCCTGAATGAAGGGCTCATATAAATGAAAATGGCTCAGACTGTAGTTGCTGGCTACAAACACCTTTAGAAGTTGAGAAGAGTTGTCTTTTTCTGAAAGGTCGGGTGCCTCTCCTTCACGGTTGTTAGTGCAGGCTTATTGTCTTCCACCTAGAAGGATTACCAGGCTCTTTCTTCTCTTTTAACAATAGCACAGTGTAGCAGGATAAAAGGGTGATTAGGAATGAATGTTTCCAAAGAGCTTGGAATTTGTTACATCAATAAAATGAAGTGGCTGAGATTATTTTTTTAAACCAAAACAATTCTGCAAATGAGAGTTACTAGTTCTGCATAGTTTTGTTTTGTTCTTTCAAAATCCAGCTATAATTAAAATGTTTGGGAGTAGAGTTCTTTTGAAAATCTGGTGAAATAAGATATAGCATGTTTAACAAATCCAATCTACATGTTTCATTGGATAATATTTTATATTTTAACTAACAGGTGTACAGGAGGCCAGTTATTCGGGTAAGATTACCTTTGGCTAGCAGTGAACAGCCTCCTACCTGTATGTCTCTTGTGCTGTGTGAGATCTTGGTGTGTCAAGCGTTCTTTACCTCATTAATGGGTTTTATGAACCAGTCAGGCCATTTTGCTATGCAGTGCAACAGCTTCTTTGCCACAAAAATGCTTTATATACATTACAATGTTTTCGTGAGCAATGAAAGTCAATATGTAAGAGAGCAATATTTTAAAATTATGTTATGAATGTGCAATACTAACTTCAGTTTTATTACATTAATTTTGACAAAATGGATGCTTGCAATTCAGGTTTACGTGCTTCAGACTGCAGAGTACTGTGTTAGCAGCTCTAACATGTCTGTGCTAAAAAATACCAGTGGTAAAAGCATTTCGTCTGTGTCTGTCCTATTTAAGTGAGTTCCAAATTCATGCTTGCCTTTGTACTTGTTTTAAAGTTGTTACCAAGCTGTAACAGGATTGAAAGTTAGGTTTGAAGTTAGGCACTAGTGCAATGACCTGCATCTTTTTAATGATAATTTTGAGACCAGGGCTTGCCCATTGTCCATTGAAGATTAAAAAGGGCATGCCTTGTTTTCTTGCCCCTCTCTCTTAGTAACATTTATGGAGTGAGAAATGATCTGGATAGTGTTCTGACATTGTTCATGAAATGTGTCCAACACTTTTATTCAAACAAAGACCTCTTGTTCAGTCTGAAACCAAGAGATGAAGTCTGAATGGTTTCTTTTTCTCATCTGTGTTTACCTATTTAAAAATGATGTGTTTAGTCCAATCATACAAATCTGCAAATTGTTTTTTTTTCTTTTGAATAGATAGCACTTCAAATAATTGGTCTGAGTTGAGTAACAAAAAGTGATTTTGTTCAGTTGTTCCCAGTTCTGTGTAAAGGCTTTGATATTTGAATGGTCTGTTCTACTTCTTTGTCTTTCATATATTTAATTTTTTTTGATGTATTTGCTCATTGTCCTGCTGGTTTTCTTCCAGATTTCACAATGACTACTTTTCTTTGATTTCAGAAACAACTTAATTATGATCTGAAATTTAAGTAATTTCTGTATGACAGAATTCTACCCATACCTAAATGTTAGTAACATTACAACTTTATAACTTGAAAAGGTTTTTTAATTACTTACAACTTTTTAAACTCATGTAGAGTTCAAATTATCTGAAGATATCTGAAGTCCTTCCTCTAAGTTTGTTCTTGAGGGTTTCTTGTAGAAATACTGTAAAAAGAAAATTTGACTCCTAACCAACACTTGCAGATTTACAGAGGCTGATTTTACAGTCTGACCAAGTGAGTTCTTTGCATTTGAACTGGGAGTAATCGACTGTCACGAGCACAACTTCTCTCCAGTCGTTAAAGAAAGAAGACGGAAGAACATTTTTGGCTGAACATGTTAAAATAATTCCTTCAGCTGACCCAGTGACATTTGTGCTTCTCTCTGGTGTGCAAAAGGACCTTATGTTTATTAAAGAAATTGAACTAATGTTCAGGATTTGCTGCCAATGATGCAAAAATAAATTACCATGAAAATGAATTGTTTGCATATTTTGCTATGAGTAGTAATTTCAGATTCTGTAAAGTTACTGGCAAAGTTTCAAACAACAACATAGAAGTTGCTAGAAAGATATGTAAAACTATAAGATTGAGAGTTCAATTACAACATGTTTTACACAGCAAAGCTTTTTTTAAGTGTCTAGGTATTTCTATTTGATGTTGATGTATTTTTTCTGTGAAAGATTGCATGAGTTTTCCCATAATGCTGCCATTGCAAGTTGTACTCAATTTCTTCTATTGATAAGCATGTGGCATACTGAAATTCATTTTCTTCACTGTAAACTTATTTGTCTTAAAAAGACAGTACATACTTTTATGTTCTTATCTACCAGAACTGACTCTTTTGTGAAAAGGGGAGTAAATTTTTAATTTTGTGTTGTGCCGAGTAACATTCAAAGGATGCTGCTGATAGCTTGGATTTCCTTCTGTGGAAAGTAGTGTGTGCCAGGAGCGGAAGATTTTGGAAGGCTAAACTGGAGTTAAAGTATATGCTGTCTTTTTAAGGAAATTTTAAAAAGGGAAACAAAAAAAAAAAAAAGATAAGATTCTGTCCTTTCACCTGTTGTCTGCAATTTTTTTGCTGTTACTTCTCTCTTGCCCTACTGCTGCCTCATGCAAAGCAGGAGATTCAGGATGGACACAATGGCTATCATTCTGAAGCAGAACCTGATCAGGTGGCAAGTTTTACTCCTCTTTCATTCATTAACTATGTAGCAAGGTACTATAAAGTAGTACTCATACAGTGCATAGGAATCTTACTTTTCTCACTCAAGAGAAGCCCTAGAGAGGATTTAGTTGTAACTGGTTATGTGCCAGACAGAGTTGTCTTGTAAGATCATGTAGTCTAAAATATAGTACTGGGCATAAGCCCCAGCTTACAGAGCACATCCATCCTCAGTCTGTAAGCACTGACTGTTTCTCTGCACATTATTTTTTGTGATTGAGTGCTGAATGTAAAATTCCAAAATTTTCCAAGGAAATCTGAAGCCAGAGATCAGCTGAAGTATTTTTAGAAATTATTTATTAGTGAGAGCTTGGGGTAGTCTGTGTGGAAGCAGAGACACCCTGCCAGTTACTTCTGTGTGGGTCAGAGCTGCAATGCAAGGGGAGGGTTATTTGTTTGTTGTAACAAGTTACCCCATTGTATTTATTCAGGATGTAAAAAAATTGAGACCCTAATATATCATCATTTTGACCTGAGCCAGATCACTTTCTTACATGGTCCTTAACAGTCCCACAAATTGTTTTATGCTTTATTACAATCTTTAGTACATTTTAAATCTGAGCTGCCAACAAAGGACCCTAAGAATCCATCATGTATCATTCAGCAATGAAGCCATTTACCACAATGAAAATTTATTAAACTAACTCTTATTTTAAAATTGCTAATTGTTCTTCTATATTTTGTTATTACTTCATTCTTAATCTGACCATCTGGATCAAAATTCCTATAGTGAACCTATTCCATAACCTGTGGCACTGTTAGTAAGGTATTGATTGAAGTGTAGAGCATTGTGGGGTGCTTTTTGCTATCAAAATCACAAAGTTAAAATGTTAAATAAATAAAGTTTCTGCCATATAATTCTCTCAGATGAAAATACTCAAACATTAAATAAGCAGCATTGGAATTTTTAAAAAAGCAAAAGAGCTTTAAAATGTTCTCAAGTAGATAAAATACCCCAAATAATACCTGCATTCAGCAAAACACTAACAAATTATTAATTACTAATTTGAGCTGATCTTATTGTTCATATTTTTGTATGCTATTTATAGCTAGCATGTGAAACTAATTGTTGCATGAATGCTTCGTTACTAATATGTTACTAACATATATGTCTGTGTTAAATTTATACTACTTAGTTTTGTGTTTGGTTGTTTTTTGTTTTTCTCTTTTACTGTGGTACTGTTTAGTACAGTTGTGTGATTTTAAAAAAGACACACTTCTTGTGTTCCAGTAATCTGGTAGTAAAAGCACTTTGCATCAAAATATATCGATGTGGTACAGATGGAGAGTGAGATTTACTCATGATTTTGGATTTTTGCCAGGCACTGCGGGATGGAAACAAACTGGCACAGATGGAAGAGGCTCCACTTTTTCCTGGAGAATCAATCAAAGTTATCGGTAAGTGTACCACTGAGTACTGCACTGAATACTATTAAATTGCTGGTTTATTTAAAAACAGAATACTACTTCCTTTTGACTTTTGGTATTTCATTTAATGCCACTTAAAATTAGATGTGAATTTCTCTTCTTTGTCTTGTAAATCCTGATGTAGGAAGGAGAAATCAGATACAGAGGATGACTTGCTCTGTATAGATAGTATTTCTTTTCCTAAGGATTTTTTGTTCCATAGAGGTTTATATATTGTATTTCTGCTTGGAGGTGCTGAGGATATGTCATAGATTCAAAATTCTTACAGCAAAAAAGATGAAGTTATGGTGAACTTAGTTTCCAGTTCTTAGTGGGATTTATTTCACTTTGGCATGTGACAGCAAGCTCTGTGTTAGCAGAGCAGTACTTGGCTAGGAAAGAATACCAGTGAAAAAAAAGGGAAAACAAAGATATGGGCATAGAACTGAATTACCTGGAGATTGGGTGCATGTGGATCAGGAATTGCCACTCTGGTTGCTCTGTCTTTGGGGTGAGTGAGGGTGCTCTGCACCTGGGGTACCTGCAGATGCTGGGGACCTGCCTGCCCTTGCTGCAGCCCTGCCCCAAGTGCTCAGGAGCTGCTGAGGAGCAGTGGAGGAATTTGATTGCTTTCATTGTTGAGATAAAGACAACTCTCCAAGAATAGACTTTCCTAAAGAGGTCAAGCATCAAAATCTTATGGAGCTGCCAAAATCTTGTGAGTTTCAAGTGAAAATAGATTGTTATGCAACAAATGTCTGGAATAGTAAAACAAAGCTTTAACTGATTTGTTTTCCAGCTAAGGATGTTATGTATATCTGCCCATTTATGGGAGCAGTCAGCGGTACGCTCACAGTGACGGACTTCAGAATGTTTATCAAGAGTGTCGAGAGGGTAAGGCTGCACTATCTGCCTGTTGTTTCAGGTGGGAATGTTGCTGAAGTAGATTTCAGAAAGTGACAAATTCAGAGAAATGTGATGTTTCACAGCAGTTTACTAAACTAGAATTACTGTTGGCTCTAATGAAACACACATCAGTAATAGCAATTTGTATTTCTTCTATTGTAATAAAATCTATTTGTTTTATATACAAATTTCAGGATCCACCTTTTGTTGTTGATGTTCCCCTTGGAGTTATAAGTAGGGTTGAAAAAATTGGAGTACAGAGCCATGGAGACAATTCATGTGGTATAGAAATAGTTTGCAAGGTAAGGCATGGTAGAGATTTATTAATAGTAAATTATTTTAATTTCATTTTTCTGTAAGAAGAATCTGCCATCCCATGTGCTGTTTTTCTGTCTGATCAGTTCCCTGTATTTGAATTGTGCTTCATTTATTTCAATTCCTCTATGACACTTGCAGTCTTAAACACTTCTGCCTTTTGTCTGAAGAGTGAATTCAAAGGAAAAGTGGCAATTTTTATATCAAGCATCTCCAGTGACAGTCCTAGTTCTCTCATGAATGCTTACACAACTCTGTTCTGTTGGGGGTTCGATGATGTCAGTGACTAAATGTTCCATATATGCCTTCATTCAATCAAATGTCTTGTAACTGCTTTTTCTTTTTTTTTAATTTATTATAGAGTTAGACTGTAACTTTTTTTTGGCAGGATATGAGAAATTTGCGGCTGGCCTATAAACAGGAAGAGCAGAACAGACTGGAGATCTTTGAAAACCTTGTAACACGTGCATTTCCTGTTTCTAATGGGCTGGTAAGTCTTGAGATGGAGAGAGTCTGTCACTCCTCTTTTGGGAAAGTGTAGGAGAGGAAATACAAGGGCTGTATAGCAAACTTTGAAGTGTTGATTCATAAAATCTGTTGCAGAACAGGCAGGCCACTCTGACCCTGTGTGCATTTTGCATTAATTCATCAAACACGGCTGTGTCCTGCTATTGGTGAAGTTAATTTGTGCATAACCCTTGAGATCTAGGTTTGCTAAATGTTGCTGATTAAAAATATGTATGCATTGACTCTTATTTTCTGCAGTAGATAATTTAATCTAGAAGTTCTATCTAATACAACAACTAGGTACAATTAGTCTTGTTATTAGTTAGCTGCAGAATTCTATTTCATTTGCTTGTGTGAGTAAGGAGCTGGTCGGGAGGTAGGAAACCAATTTTCTCATCTTGGCATTGCTGTTGATGTGTTGTGTGATCAGAAGCAAGTAACTTCTATTTTCTGTTTCCTATCTTAGTTTTTTGAACTTTAAACTAATACTCCTACTTAATGGAACTCATACTTAATGGAAAAAACTATCTTCTTTTAGCTCAGTGTTTTCCAGTCTTGACTGAAGGTGTTATGTTTGTTTTCTTTAGATTAGAAATACTGGAGTGTTGACTGTTTTGGGGTTACTGTCCTTACAAGCTGTCAGGCAGTAATTTATGATTTTGTTTTGTTGGTTTTAGCCTCTTTTTGCCTTCAGCTATAAAGAAAAGTTTGCTGTTAATGGCTGGAAAGTGTATGATCCAATGGCAGAATATAAGAGGCAGGTAAGTTATAGAATAATTGGTGTATTTTTTTTCTCCATCTCCCTCAGAGCCATTTAAACAAAGAAAAAATATTACAGAAAAACTCATCATTTTCAGTCTGTGTAGCTCTTGCTACCTAGACTGACTTTCTGCATCTCATGTGTAGATAATAAAATGCAAGTGGCCTGGGTTTGAGTGTGTTCAGCACCTGCTAAAGTTGGTGGAGATACAGATGCTGAGTACTTGAGTGAATTGATCTAACTTGACATGGTTCTGAAATCCACATTTTTCAAGTGCTGTTTCTGCAAAACATGGGCATTATAAAAAATTGGATTTGAATAAGCATCACTAAACAGAAAAGGAACCATAGTTTATCATTTTAAATCTGCATTTTCCATATGGTTATTTTAGTTATCAGTTTAGTATAAAGACTTCCACTGGTTTATGATTCAGCATGAAGACCTAAGTTTATAGCTTATTTAAAAAAAAAAGTGGGCATGCCTTTTTTTTTAAGTATGCAGCACATAAAATTTTTCATTGCCCCTAGCTGAGATATGTAAAGGTCTAACCTGAAAAATGCAAAATTTTTTTGTTTCCATACAGGGCTTGCCCAATGAGAGTTGGAAAATATCCAAAATTAACAACACCTATGAGCTTTGTGATACATACCCTGCTGTTCTTGTTGTGCCAACCAGTGTAAAGGATGATGACCTCTCAAAAGTGGCAGCATTTAGAGCAAAAGGGAGAGTTCCTGTAAGTGAAATTTGTACAATAGAATAGAATAGAAGTGTTTTAGAAATTTGTAGCTTTTAAAAAATTGTTGGTACTCTTTTAGGTTTTATTTTTAAATAACGGTGGGATGGCTTCCTTCCTGAGTTGGGGTGGAGGGAAAAGAAAGAAGAATTAGACTCAATGGGTTTAGAACTGAAGGGAGCAACTCGAGTGTGGGTTTGATTGCACAATTATTGTGCTATGTAGTGAGTTTTTTGTTTGGATTAGCACTTGTAGGCCACAATGGTACCTCATGCTCTGGCATGTATTAGCTTGTGTTCTGATTTGGAGTAGAATGTGTCATAGCCATAGTGCTTTGCTTGAGAATAGACAAGGTAGCATTAGAACCCCTTTAAATATGTTAGATTTTGTTGGTTTTCATGCTTAGCAAGGTAGTATATAGATCCGTACTCTTCCACATGAAAGCAGTTTTTTATTCTTCCATTGCCCTTTTTTTTCCCCAGTTAGAATAATACAGGCTTAGTTGCTGTTAGAAATAAAAGCTAAGATGCTTAGAATCACTCTGTATTTCAGGCTCAGATTTGGGATGAGCAGTCAGTGCTAGTGTGCTGTGCTATCAATATGTTTTTGCATCAGCCTGTCCTTAAACTTGCATTTGTTGATTTGCCAGGAAATAATGTCAGATAGGCAGTGTGATTGTCTGGTTGTTCTCTGGCCTGATGCTTTTACAATAACATAGTAAATTAAATAGTTTTCTCTTGTTCCAGGTGTTATCCTGGATTCATCCTGAGAGTCAAGCAACGATAACACGATGCAGCCAGCCATCAGTTGGCCCAAACGATAAGCGTTGCAAGGAAGATGAAAAATATTTGCAGACAATTATGGATGCCAATGCTCAGTCACATAAACTTATCATCTTTGATGCCAGGCAGAATAGTGTTGCAGATACGAACAAGGTAGGTTTCTGTCATAACTGGCATTAGTTCATCAGCCTCATTACAAGGCTGAAGCTTGAGCCAGATATCAGAACGTGGAGAATCTGATGTTGAGAAGAGTTAAGAAAGGGTGCCTGAAGAGGGCAGGGGAAGGAAGGTAAGTTGCTTGTACCATTTTAGAAAGGTGGCAGGAATCAAAGGCAGCATGAAGATATAGCTGAGAAATTATGCAGTAAAACTAAGAAGGCCAAATCTTTCATTACTAAAATGGTGAAGGTATATGGATTTATTATCAAATGTAGCCTGTTGCAATTAAAATTTCTTTCACCTAAAAAAACCTCCCATTTTTTTTAGAAAAACAGAAGCCAAAAATGTTTTTATCAGCACTAGAATAATCCCTTCTCTCAGAAAATGCTAAAACTTGAGTAAAATAACTCTCTCTGCCTTATACTGAAGTCCTATACATGTTCTTCTCATTGTCTGTTTTTACCTTTTGAATGACAGGCTAAAGGTGGAGGATATGAAAGTGAAAGTGCCTACCCAAATGCAGAGCTGGTCTTTCTGGAGATTCATAATATACATGTCATGAGAGAATCCCTGAGGAAACTTAAAGAAATTGTTTATCCTACTATTGATGAGACTCGGTGGCTGTCGAACGTGGACTCCACCCACTGGCTGGAATATATAAGGGTAAAATGCTTTTGGCGTGAAAAGTCAATTACTTTTTTAAACCATGTTTTAAACTTGCACTTCTGAAAATATTGCTAAAATAATGCTGGAACTCCAGCATGTTGCTTTCATCAGAATAATCTTGTGGAAAAGCGTAATATTTAAATAATCACTTGGAATGCAGCATTTTAAGCATTCCATAATAACATAGTATTTCTAGTTAATTCCCAATAATACAGTATCATATTTACTGCTGTGTTTTATTTTCTTGAGAAGGAATGTTTGTGGGCAGTCCAGGGTTATCCCTCTTGTTTGGAAGAATGCACTGAGAACTTCAGAGTATATTTGAGCCACTGCCAAAAGAACTTGACTCTGAATTCCGCAGTCGTTCTCATCCTTCCCTCCTTCAGTGCAATGTTACAGTTCTTGTGATGGGCGCCTACATTTTCATGAGCTGTTTGTGACCAGTGATCTATCAGGCTATCATCTGCCCTATTATTTAACATAATATTAAAATCAATCACTACCACACTCAGTTTTACAGTCAGTTTCACTAACCTTTGCAATTATTGTAGAGTAGTTCTTTTCATTACCACGTTAAATCTTCTGTTTATGAATAATATGGATGGAGTGTAATTTGTTTGATTAGAGGCTGGTTCAAATGTCACTCATGCAAAACATGTTTGGGATCATTCATTCGTTTGACACTCTGTTAAGCAGTGCCTGCTGACAACTGCAGCAGAGCCAGTAGAGGGAGCAAACACGAATTAAGAGCCAAATCTAATGATGTTTTGTAAACACTTTAATTTTCTTGTTCTCTTGAATTTGAACTATTTGAAATAGCATTGGGAATCTAAACATCTGGAAAGCTTTTCTTATCAGCCTGGCCTTTTACAATTGTCTGTTTTGTGTTTGTGGTCACCTTTCATTGCCACTGACTCTGGTGGGGTTCTTGGATCAGGCAGTGTCAGGAGTGAACTTTGATACCACTGTCAGACAGGTGACAGTAGCATAGCAATTGGAAATGTCATTTAAATTATTTTGAAGAGTTGATGCATGTGTGACATTCCTCGTGGATCTGTCCCTTACCTGCTACTTCACTTTAATGGTACTGACAGCAGGAGCTGCGGGCTGATTCCTTAAAGGCTGCCATTATTGTATTGATAGTATCTCTCTGAGATTTCTTCCACGAGTTCTTTGCCTTTTGATTTGGCTTGCAATAGCACTGACAATCCACAGCTTTACTCTAAACACATCTGCTGTTTTCTGGGCAGCCACAGTGTGGCTGTGTGCCAGTTGAATGCAATGCATTACTGGAAACTCACCTTCCACCCCCTGGCACCCACAGTGCTCCAGAGATGGTCTCGGGGTGAAGGCACCAGTAACCCTCAGTATGTGCAGACAGTAATAACAACATGAGTAGAGGCACTTGGAGCTTATTGCATACCGGGAATATTTTCTGTCTGAGGGTAAAACTTATGCTATTAAGTGTTTTTCAATTCTCATTTTGTAAACCAGTCCAGAGCCAGTTATTTGTTAGGAGCCCTAACTGAAATACTGTGCTAGTTACCAAGGTTCGAGAAATCTGTAAAGAATAATAAATTTGTATAGGAAGCTGTTTTCTAAAGGCTCTTGTCCGAGGTGGAATGAAGTGCTTCACATACTCCTCAGATATATGCTGAATTAATAGTAAATGTGTTTTCTGTCTCCCATTCCCTGCTCATTTCCTGTACCTGTTCTATTTAGTTCCAGCTGTTTTCCTTCAGAGGCATCTGTGTTCTCTTTAAAGCAAGCTATTGCATACGTGTATGCTAAATAGATTTGTTTTCTGCTTTTATTGAAGACCAAACTGGGTTAATATTAATGCAATAGAGCTTTCCAACTGAGATAATTGGCAGTTAACTAGTTCATACCAAAAACCCTGCTCTCTCACAGACACTTCTGTATTGTTGCTTGGTATTTCCCCTCTGGCATCCTTCAGTTCTATCATAATACCAAATCCAGGCTGTTGATGGTCAGCTCAGAAGCTGCACGTCATGTATACTTCATGCAACAACAAATCAGAACTGTCTCCCAGCCAGAGGGTTCTGGGTTTGTTTGGGTTGTGTTTTGGTACAGACTAGCTGGATGCTTTGTCCTATTCTCTAAACTCAGTAGTTTCAGTTGAACTTGAAAATGGAGGAAGATAGAGTGATTGGTTAATGTGAAATGAACTTCTGAAAACCTCAAAACGTCTGCCTTTGGAATAGATTACAGTATTTGGTGTCTTTTCATCATTATACAGAATATCAATTAATTTAGAGAAGGTATAACCAGGCTCATCTGTTATGTGCTGCTAGTAATGGAGAGCTGGTAAGCTCTCTGTCTGAGCAAGAGAGTGCACACTGTGTTTGTACCTCTAGGGACATGCACACCACTGTTTGTAAACCTCCAACTGAAAGCATCAGGATGATTATGTAGTTAATCTGAAATTTTAAAACATAATGACTTAAAGAGTATAAAATCTTAATTTGTTTTTAGTAAAGTTTTGGTAGTATTTAATACACTTGTTTCTTTGTTTTTGTTTTAAGATGCTTCTTGCTGGAGCAGTTAGAATTGCGGATAAAATTGAGTCTGGTAAGACCTCTGTAGTGGTGCACTGCAGTGATGGCTGGGATCGAACTGCACAGCTCACTGCACTGGCCATGCTCATGCTGGACAGCTATTACAGAACCATCAAGGGCTTTGAAGTTCTTGTAGAGAAAGAATGGATAAGTTTTGGACATCGATTTGCAATGGTAAGGTGGAAAATTTAATGTACAGTTTGTCACCTTCAGGGCTTTTACTTTGAATAGCAGTTTTTTCACAGTACTCTGATGCATTTTAGTTATTGTCTGTGGTGTCCTTTTAATGATCTGAGTGTGTCAGAGAACTGTGATCCGTTCATTTTTAACAAGAAACCTCTATGTGACGTATAATATAAAGTACATAAAAATGAAGTGGTTTGAATGCAATGGTGAGAAAAAGTCATGGGGCTTTTTTATGAGAATGAGGGATTGTAACTTATGTTATGGAGAACCAAGGAAAACAATTAAGGTTTCTAAAGTGTAAAATGGCTGGAGTTATTACTCTGATTTAAGGTTGAAGTGTTTATTTAACACATGAGCTAGTGGGGAATTAGAATAAATTGTTATGACATTCTGTGGGCTCTGACTCTTAGGATTATTTAGTAGAAATGGCATGTAGTTATGACAGGTGGATATGGAATAACCATTTTTTCAGTTCAGTCTTAATAAATTCCTGCCAGTTTCACTCACTGGTAGAAATCAGTGGCTGGCAGTAGAAGATGGGGAAGCAACTGGTAGAGCTTTCCAGCTCTGCTCAACGCTGAAGGCATGTCTGTAAGTTAATATTGGGATGCATTTTTAGTAGTTGAAAAATACAGGTTAACATTATGGAAGACTTGCTTGTCTTGTTCACTCCTGGAGCATATTTAATAGTTCCTGAGCTTTGCAGTGTTGGGATGGTACTGCAGACACACCAGGCTGAAATCCTTGTGCTCTGATTCCAGCGAGTGGGACATGGAGATGATGATCACGCAGATGCTGACAGATCCCCCATCTTCCTGCAGTTCATTGACTGTGTTTGGCAAATGACAAGACAGGTAAGATGCTGAAGAGTGTATTTATATGAGTCTTTATCTTGGAAACATAATTTGTGTAGGAGAACACATTCCTTTACAGAGTAGTAGCATGTTTACCTGACGTTGGTGGCTCTGTAGCTGCAGAAGGAAATTTCTGTTGAAAGTGAGGTACAGGGAGCTAGAGTAGAGATTTTGTCTTGAAACCAAAATACCAGCATTTTTTTTCTGTTTAAAACAGGATTACAAAGGGTTTGCTGTTTATATAAAGAGTTGTTGATGAAATAAATTATTTGCTTGCATGTTCACTGGTGGAGTAAATGTTTGTATGAATTTGTATTGTCCTTAAGAAACAGCAAAAATCTGGGCTGATTATGAACTGAGGGTAGTAGAGAGTTCATTTATATATGTCTCAAATGTGAACATTTTCATTCTTATGTATACAGGACAGCATTTATACCACACAAGCCTGTTCTCTGATAAGTTTTCTTACTTCCATCACTGCTCTTACCTCTAGATCAGGGGAGATGTCTGAAATTAGTGATTCTTAAGATACCAAAATACTCAGATTCCCATTTTTGTTCTGAATTGTTAAGTTATCAAATGTATTTAGTCTTTGTTTTTTTTATTTGTGCCTCCGTGGGCAAAAACCTAAGCTTTTTTTGTGGTTTTGTATTACCATTCTTCAATGGGGTTATTGAAATAGGTTGTCCACCTGAAGGCTTTATTTCCAAATGATTTAGAAGTTCTCACTGATTGACTCCTTTGGTTTTTACCTTCCCCTCTATCTTTTCTTTCTTCTTCTTTCCTTTTTTTTTACCTCCTTGAAGCCTAACAGGGGTCTGTGCTTTTATGGTAAAAGCTTTTACACTGAAATCTCTATGGTATGTGATTTGTTTTGAAGGGAGGAGGGTAACAGTCTGGTTCCATATGATCCTAGCACTCCCAGATCTCTTACCTTAGTCTTCTTGTTCTGAGCATGGTTCTTAAAACTTACATCATAGTTTCCAAAACTTGTATTCAAAACAGTCATCTTTGGTGCTTTATGAAAGTTCCCTGCTGTTACACTGGGCCCTTGTCCAGGGGGTCTTGTAGACTTTCTGTTTATCTGTGTTTCAGCATTAATGTGCTGTTTAGTGGGGCTGGAGAAAATAAATGAAAAATTCTGTCCCTCTTTCAGAGGAAAGCTAATAACAATAGCAAAGAGGAGCAGTTCTAAACACCTGGTAGGAACAAAAGTCCTCTGGGGAGATCCTTAATTGAGAGCAGCCTCTTCTGTTTTTGTGATCTCCCTTGCTGCCTCCTATTTCTTGCTATAAACAGTTTAGTTGCCTCTCGTTTAAAAAAGGGAAAGGGATGGGGGCAGAGGGGGAAATCTATGAAACATTTTGCTGATACCACATCTGTTCAAAACCTGGATCCAGAAATTGTTCTGAAATTCATGAACAGCCGTGACATTGAAAAATCATTAATTTTGCACAGCAAAAAAAAAAAAAATAGAAAAAGTTATTCTTGAACAATTCTTTCCCACTTACTTTAATTTTTCAGTTGACTTGAACACTTAAGGGAATAGATGTGAAGACTGTGATTACCTTGACACAGACCTTTGAAAAACAGGATTCTGTTTTATCATTGTGTAGATCATTTGCTCATAAAACAGAGATAGTTTTGTGCTTTAGAATTCATGGTAAACATATGTGAAATGTTCCAAAGCTTAAGTAAGTGTTAATTACTGGGGGGTATAAGGGCACTGGTTTGGGCGTGGGCTAAAAGGAAGCAAATAGTCTCTTTTGGGGTCTAAGAGTTACATTCTTATAACAGTCACCTTAAAACAGTGAGAGAATCTCTAACTTCCCACTAAGATACAAATATCCAGATAGCTTCAGACAATGAAATTTAGGCCTTGACAGCCTTATATTTCCCCTTGGATTTATGGTCTTCATGACACACAAAATAACAGAGAACTTGAGAGCAAGTACATTGACATCAGATTTTAATAAAAAACCTCATGGTGAAGTGATTTCCCTCCTCTGTTAGTAAATTGTGGTGATACTGAGTAGCAGATGTCCAACTGGAAAGGCCACATGTGAGCTGATGAAATACTGCTGCCTGGTTAAAAATGGAACAGAACTGTAAAATTTGCATGTAGCACTGCAGTTTAACTTCCTACCTTTCATGCACAGAACCCTCACAGGAGGAAGGTCTGCAGAAAGTTTCATCCTGTTTGTTACTGAGTGTCAGCTGTGGCTGTAGATGCATTTTTCACTGGATTCAGCAGTGCACTGTTCCTCTGTCCAGTGTTCAGTTAACCATTATTGTCCATTGCACAGTTGTTCTGCCAAGTGTTTTAATGTTACTGTAGTACAGAACAAGTTAATTGATGAAAAAGCAAGTGTGTTTTGCATGTCTCTGAATCAAATGCCACTTCTCATCATCAGACTTAAACAAGATAATTTATTTTTTTAAATGCCACTTTACAAAAGCCTCCAACAACTCCCGCAGCAACAAGTGGGAGATTTTAATGACCCGCGTGTTTTCTCATAATTAGTGGATTTGAGAAGAAGTAAATTTCCATTTGGGGAATTTTTCCACCTGAATCTTCAAGCAGACGCTAATAGGCTTGGAACTACAGAGAAAGGCATTTTTAGGTCAGTGATTTTTCAGCAGCAGTAATAGAAGCTCTACAGTCTTGATACATCAGCTCCAACAGTACAACTCTTGTATCCAAAGACCAGGCTTCAATAAAGTGCTATCACTTATTAATAAACTAGTTGGAGAGCAAGCACTGATGTATGGAATTTTGAATATGCTTCACTGGATTGGAATAGTGGCCATGTCGGCCTCCTTCTGATTAGTATGGACCTGTCACAACACAGAACCCTGATGTGACAAGGCTCATTAAATGCTTTCAGTTAAAGAGAGTCCCTTTAGGAGACACTTTGTCTTCAAAGTTTTTTCCAAATATCATTTTGATGCTTTGCAAATTATTTTTGCTCTCTGTGTCTGATTGCTGCTTTGAGTTGGACACAGCAGGCTGAGATCTGAGACCCAGTGAATTTTCTCCTGACTTGGTTCAGCACACCTGCTTGTCAAGTTCTGTTGGTACTTCCGTAAAGTAATAGCTGTGTTTTTAACATCATTGTTTTGTAATTAAGTTTTGGCATGATTTCCTAGAGAGAAGGAAGTTCAAAAGTAGTTAACTTATGAACATGACTGAAAAAGGGATTTTGATAATCTTAGTTTCCTCTATGCTTTATGAAAACAAATGGTGAGGAGGTTGAAAACAACCCATGATTTGCAAGAGAAGCCCCAGTGTGAGCACACTGTGCTGGTGAACAGTGCACAATCTCTAGCAGAGTCATAGAAGAGAAGGCTCCCATTCATTTTCTGTGTCATGGTGCTGATGATCTCCTTACTTAAAATTTTCAGTCGAAAGGTGGTATGTGTTAGCTGGAGAAGTCTTGGAAAGAGAATGCTTTTACAATGTTTGTCTTAGATCAATCTTCTTTTTTTATGAAACATTGTTTAAAACTTAGCTCTTTCTGGGTTTAATACAAGCACACCCATAGTGTGTTATTCAGCTCTTTACTTTCAACATGAATAAACATTTGCCCTTCATAAATCACAGCTGACACTGAAGAGGAATTTCTGGATCAGCTAGTTCCCCCGCAGTCCCAATTGCTGTTATTCCTCCTAACTATAGGAGTCATCTTCAGTTTAAGTAGCTCTTGAGGCACTTGCCAAGGTATTCAGTGTTCTTTAGTGGCACAAAACAGAAACCAGTCCTCTGCTTCCTGCACATCTGAAATATTGACTTAAGATTTCTCCATGTAGCAGGAAATTCTGCCTTATGAATCTAAAACTTTCTCTCTAACACTTCTCTGAAGATGTGCTCTTTTAGAAGGAATGCACAAAGTTTGTTTCATTTGTCCTGAACATTATTCTCTTATTACATGCTCTTTATTGTAAATGAGAGAAATGCTACCTCTTAAGTTTTCCTCAAGTCTTCTCAATTTGTTATTGTTCTAAATGCCTACCATTCCATGTCACACTGGACACAAAGTTATTTTGGCACATCAAGCAGTTGCCACAGGTAGTCTTACCATAAAATTTGATTGAAGAAGGACTTTTTCCATCTGAATGGGCAGCAGCCCATGCATTTTGCAGTAATTTCTTCCTTTATTAATTTTTTGAGCTCTACAGATTAGGAGAACCATTTTCAGATTTCTGACTGTTTGTCTTAGAATATATCAGGTAACGTCTGCTTGTGAATAAAATAGCAAATGGTGCTCAGGGGAGTAAGAATTCTTTCATTTCAGATGTACAAGATTTACTTTCCCATACAGAAAAAAAGGGATTAAAGGGTTATTGTATATAGCTGATGGTAAACTCAGGGTGAAATGGAGAAACGTAACTTACTTGAATAGAAAGTGAAAGAAAAGTTTTAATTAAATGTTAAGCACAATGTATGTGTAGTAGTCTTCATTATTCAATTCATTGCATGTTGAAATAGGAAATAAAACTCTTAAATGCCATTATCTTCTTTTTTTCTTCTTTTTTTTTCCCCAAAATGTTTTCTTGTTCTGTAATAAGAGATATGAACCATATGTTTAGGAGGGCTTGGGGTAGAACAGAACACTGTTAAAACTTCTTAAAATGGATTGCTTTATATCACCAGTTTCACATCAGCTAATGTTTGTATTCTGGTATACTTGGATAATGAATGTAAAGTGTAGCTCTGAGAAGTATTTGTAGAGAAGTATGTAGGTGAAATGAATTATTGAAGTGGGAGTTACTGAAACTGCTGAGTTTTCCTGCAAATAATCCCTAAATAGGACAAAAATCTTAACTGGATGATTTGGTTACTTCTTTTGTCTGATTTTCTTCCTTTCTACACTGCTTAAAATAACACTTAAAGTAATTTTACCCTTTTTCTAATATCAGTTTCCTGCAGCCTTTGAATTCAATGAGTTATTTTTGATCACCATTCTGGATCACCTTTATAGTTGTCTCTTCGGGACTTTCTTATGCAACTGTGAAAAAGAGAGATTAAAAGAGGTAAATAATTAGTATAATGCACATTCTTGATTTTCTGATTTTTATATTAAAATGCTTAGAAAATGACCTAAGAATGTCTGAGCTGTGTTTTTAAATATATTTGTCTCAGTCTTAAAAAACAATGCAGACATTAAATTTCATGGTATGACAAATACATACTGAACGCCCTGCTGTTAAGTGAGGTGACACTTAGGTGTCTTTAGTTATCATCTCTTTGGGGGGTTGAGGGTTTTAGTATGTCCTCTTGCATGTATTTTTAGCCAAAACACAAAATTTTAAATAATAGTAATAATCAGATTATATTTGCATTTCTTTCATTATTTCCAAAGGAACTCCTCTGGATGACCTGGCAGGTTACTATAGGACATAACTGGATGGAACTTGTGGTTGAGGACTACAGAAATTAAAATTATCTAAATGATTGAAGTTAGGATTCAATTAAATATTATGTGTTTGTGAAGAAAAAAATAGAAGTTCATTGCTATTCCAAGTGCACTTTTGCTTACTTGTGGCTTTGTTGTTTTTACTCTCATTTTTTTGAGCAAGTTACAATTCCTTGTTATATTTAGTTCTGCCTTTTTTTTTTTTTTTAATTTGTCTCCACTGCTTCTGTAGGGGAAAAGTTGCATGTGAATACCACAAGATGGAGCTGAATAACGTTCTCAGCAAATGCAGGGTTTCCACACAGCTTTCTTTAATAAATAAATAGTCAGATGCAATTTTCAATAGAGAAATGCAATTTAAGACACAGCAGTAGTAGAAACACATGCTTTACAATACTGAAGGAGTTTAAATTTGCAAGATGAATCTGATGTAAGTTCAGATTCCCAGTCTTTGATCTAACCATTATTATGCTGATTAAATTTAGAATAGTACAACTTTCAGAAGTGCAAATAAAGGTACAAGTAGTCAGTTTAAAGCATAATATCAATTATTTGTTAGGAGCAAATAGTATGAGGGGGAAGATTGAAAAATTATTTTTCACAGACACTGTTTTGGATCTTCCAAACTCCCTGTCTCTTCACTGATATTCTTGTTAGAGCTAATCTTTTTAGTTTAGTTGGTCAGTGTGTAACCATGTATTTAAGTAGCTGTACATATTGCTGTAAATTATGAGCAGTGCAGGTTGCTTTTGCTCAACTAGCCTTAGTGTCTCTGAAGATAATACATCTAAATCTCCTTTCTCTATTAGCCTTGGACCAAAATAAGTGTTCAGATGTTTTGCTAAAGTTTTAAGGCTGTTCAGTGATCAGCTACTGGAAGTATTCTCAGACTGCACGTAATTTTCTAGTAGATAAGGTTAAATTCTGAAAGAATTACTGATATATAGATAGTAACATCATATTTTAAAATTTTGCAATCCATCTTATGATTTTTTTTTTTTTTTTACTTTTTTCAATCAGGAAGTGAGCACAAAGACTGTATCTCTGTGGTCCTATATAAACAGCCAGCTAGAGGAATTCACAAATCCCTTCTATGTAAACTATGAAAACCATGTCCTGTATCCTGTTGCCAGTCTGAACCATTTGGAGCTGTGGGTGAACTACTACATCAGGTGGAACCCCAGGATGCGGCCTCAGGTATGAGCTCTCACATGTCTTCATGTTTTACTGAAGGTCACAAAGATTAAGAGAAATTATTATTTTTCCTAGTGTCAAATGCAGCATTTAATGCAAAAGTGCTCATCTGTTGCACATATTTCAGCTGATAGGGAAGAAGGTGTTCGTCATGACAATAATGCAGGAGGTGGTCAAACTTGGGAAAAGGATGTTTTCCTTCTTCTACAGTCACCCACAAACTAGGCAGCTACAGTATCACTGTATTGGCTTGTAATGATTAACAGTCTTTTTTTTTTGTCAGAAGATTACTTTTATAATACTTTTATAATGCTTTTATAATACTTTGTAACACTTTTTAATACTTCTATTGCCTTAACCTTGTCCTAGTTTTTGTGTCCCTTTGTTTTTAATCATGTTTTGCCCTTTCCCCAGCACTGACATAAATTACAGCAGCAGTTTCTGAAAGAACTGGACTATACCAGCTCATTTTGCAGGCTGTCTAAACTAAGCATCCCGTGGATGCTTGTTTTCAATTGACTTTTATACTTTTAAGCTGGCATACTAAAGATTAAACACTCCCCATACATGCTCCTTGATTCATCCAGTATTTGTTCTTATAAGTAATGTCTGCTATTCAGATAAATCTCTAAATCTCATCAGACAAATGCTCCATATGTTCTCATGCTTAGAAGTCTGAAGGAAGAACATTCAGATTGTGTCACAACCATAATATATCTGAGTGTGCTACACCATCTCTTTATTAAGGTAACATTCCAAGGTACCTCCAATATATTATGATAAATTACCTGTATTAAGTGATTGCTCAAAAGGTGCTTTCATCTTCTAGCAGTTAGAATGAGATGTGAGTTTCAGATTTATTAGACATCCACAAGTCAGAGGCTGTTGTAAAAGATGGTTTTCCAAGGTAAGTTTCAAGGCCACTACACTGGTAGAAGTCCAGGTTTCTGAGAAATACCTTTTAAGGTCTTGGAAAAGTCTGGATTGCTTGCTTTTCTCACTGAGGTGTTTCCTCCGAGCTGCTTTGTTTCTCTTACTTGTTAAAACTTTGAAAGATGGTGTATTTTAGGCTATATAATTTTCAAGTGGAACTGTCAGCTGCTTTTTAGTAAAATACCATCTTTCTTTCAGCCTGTTTGCTGAGTACCATTTGGGTGGTGTTTGCACTAGCTGCAGTCGTGTTGGTTTATGACTTGTATGTGATTAAGATCTCCAGGCCCTGAGAGCAAGCAGGCTTTGTGAACCACATGAAAGCCAGTCCTGGTCCAAAAGAGGGAGGCTGGGGAAGAGATAACATAATGAGGAAATACCAGAGCTGTCATGTCTTAGTGAAAGCTCTGCTCACTGCTGAGTGCTCTGCCTGCTTCTCTGGGAGATGCTCCTCAGTCACTCTGGCACACGAGACTCATTCACTTCTAGAGCAGGTCCCTCCATCAACAGCTGAAGGGAACAAAATGTGCTGGTCCTGGTAACTGCCTTAACTTTCCTGCCACCTGCTTTTCTTGAAGAACTCAAAAAAGTGTTTCAGCTTTTTAATTCTGCCATGTAAATTTTGTCTTGATACATCATCCCTTTCTTCTTGTCTCTGGCCTGAATTTATGTTTATGACCAACATTTGGGAGTGTTTGACATCTACTTGGACAAATTAGCAGCAGAAATTACAATTTTTTTTTTCAGAATTGCATTCACCAGTCTAATTATGAAAGCACAAAGTCATACAAGCAAGTAAATAAACACTTTCTGCAATCACAATATACTAAGTTTGCTTTCCTCTGTGCTTGCATTGTCTGGTGTCACTCCCTGTTAACCAATTCAGTAGCATTCGGATGCATTCAGTCACAGAAAAAAGGCAATGACCCTTGTGACACCCAGCAGGTCTTCACTTATCTTCAGTGGAAAAATTTCTTAATCAGTGGATTTATTAAAATAATGGGCATCCCTGCCTACTGATAAAAGGTGATTTTGTTGAATACCTTTTAATGTCTTCTCTTGATTTTCAACTAAATATAGAGAAAAATAAATATTTAACATGAATAAGTTCTCTGATTATTAGTTCAAGGCAACCTTGTGCTGTTTTATCAGGTGCAAAAAATCTTTAGAAAACTAAACCATGTTTATTGTTTTTGAGGAGCTCACCAAAAAGGAGAAAAATCCCAGTAGATGAATTTAAGGGAAGATGAGTAATAGTACTTTGAATATAATCAGAATGGATCTTTGATACCTGTTTTGAACCAACTTGGTGCTATGAGAGAGAAATCTCACAGAAGCTGAAGGGCAGGTTCTGGTTGGAGGCAGTATTTTAGGTTTTCTTATTTCCACTTGATTAGTGAACTTGATTTTCAAATGGATTGAGAGAGGTTTCATTGCACTTCATTGCCTTTTCTATTGGAAATGAGTATATATGACCTGTAATTTTTTTTTTAATTTGAAAATTACTGAACACTAACTTGATATAACCTTTTTTTTTTTTTTTTTGTATTATTGTACTCTGTCTTCAAATATCTGTGTCTCAACCTTTACCAGTGTGGCACAGTCTGAGTATATTCTTCATTGCTCTGGGACATACAGAGTTTACCATCATTTTTATGTTCTATAAAGATTGCTTAGAATGATGTACTTCAGTTCTGTCTAAGCTTTGTGGAGGCCTGAGATGGTGGTGTTGATCATGTTTATTTGCATCAAGAGCCCTGTTTATTTTGTATTGCAATAGATCTTGTGCACTTAAGGACACACAGCCTCTTTCCACGGGGTTCAAAGCTCAGGAGTCTGAGAAGTGAATACTGTGGAAAATTCTAGGCTGAATGTGGATATCTCTTGTTGCTAAATTGTGCTTCAGCAAGGTCATTCTAATTCTTAAGTGAAATAAAATTTTCTTTGATTTGAGTTTGGAGGCGTTAGGTCATTATTGGCTTCTTGTTCTAAGAAAATTAGATAGATCTAAGTTCTGTCTTGTTTGAGTTCATTGACTGAGACCTTTTTCAGATTTGCCCTTTCTTTGAGATGCATAAATGTGTATTTGTATTTGTGGCATGGGGAAGAGAAGCTTTTCCATGCTCTCTTACAGAGGTGTGGGATCTGTGGGTATGGCCTTACAGATGACCCTGCTAGTCTGGAATACAATATGATATATTTTCAGTTGATATATATTTTTCCCTTTTCTGTGTAGTCATTTCATCCTCTTCTTGACACTGATTTGAGGAGTTGTGGCTGCCAGATGTCACTGGGTGTCTCCTTGGGCATCTCTGGAAGGTGGGAGGACACAGCCATGAATGTGATCTCTGCAGGGGCAGTGTTTTTGAGCTAACATACCCCATCATTCATATATGCAGAGCAAGAGTGAAAGTTGCAGTCCTTTCAAGTCAAGCTGTGAGAGGCAAGGAAAAGAATGCATTTTAGTCACCAAATTTTGCAAGTCCATTAGGGTATGTTTAGTTCTTTTTATGCTTTCTTGGAAATTATGTTTTAACCCTTGGAGGACAGGGCTTAGTTTAATTTTGGTTTTTTTTTTTTATTTTTATATGCCTGGTTATTTTTCTTCAAGCTCTGTTCTGTAAATTTGGCCGCAGTGTTCATGTTGAAACCATAGAAATCCCTGTAATTTTTTTCAAATTAATTCTTTTCTTCATGTGTGTGGACTGTCATCCAGAGTAAAAGGCTAGCACCATCTATCACCTAGAAGTTCAATTCAGCTACTGTGATGGGATCATCTGATAAAGGCAATCTCAAAACTTCTGTGCAAGAGTCAGGGAAATTCTGTTGGCTGGTTAGCAGCTCACTTAAAGACATGAAAGGGAAAGGTAGGAATAAGTAAAGCTGTTTGTTCAGTATACACAGAAATGACTGTAAAGTATATAAATAGCTTACAATTGCTGCTTTTATTTGATGCTATTGCCAAAGGATTTGATGTGTTGAACAGTTGAGCAATCAGATGTTAGCTGTGCTTCAGTGTCAATAAACACAGAATATTGTATAGTGAAAACAACAAATAAGATCCTGAGTGTCACTGGGAAAATTGCTGACAATAAACTGGAAAACATAATTATTGAAATGCTTTATCCTGCATGTAACAGGATAACGTGTAACTTACTGCATATAACTTACTGTCTGGCACATGGAGTGTTCATGTATTTATCCCTGCCTTAAGTTACACTGCCTGGGATGTTCCCCTCCCAGCAAGTTGACATTGGGATATTTTTGAAAGTCCACACATTTGATCTCCCACCATTTTGTGGCAGGACAGAGCTGTCATACAGCTTTGGAACTGCTTGGCATTGCTGGTCCTGAGTCCCTCTTTTTAAATGAAAGAGTGAGGCAGGAGATGTCAGGAGAAGGAATTGCCTTGTGGCTTAGACAGCTGGGTGTTACCTTAGCAAAGCAGATTTCGTCCCTGCAATTAACAAAGAGTTTCTTCTGAGATGAGGCAGCTTTTGGCCAGTACTTGGTAGTTTCTTTCTAGCTGAGTATCAAGTCAAGATTTCCAGTCTAATTTACTGCAAATAATTTTTATCTACAGATAAAAGTCTTAGTATTCAATCAGTGTGGAATAAAATAGAGACTACCTGCTTATCCTGGATGCTGAAAGAAACTGTAGTTACCTAAGAAAAAGAAATTGGTATCCTATAGTGAGCATCAGAATGTGCACAGAATGGGAGAAGCTAGTACTGTGCAAATAATCTTCATTTTTGGGAGTTTCTAACACATTTTGAAGGGCAAGCGCTCCATTTCTCTCGTGTCTCAGATGTCTAAATCTAAGTGGGCTGTAGGTTTTAACAAGCAATGGCATCAGCTTGTTGCACGTACAGTTTCCTGAGTCTGGAAATGTATCAGTTTTTCCAGTTCCCACCTGGTAGCTGTAGGGAAATTATGTATGTTGCTATCCAAAATTCATAATTTCTGTCCTTGGTTTTCCAGGGGCCAGGGCTTTTTGCTTGATCTCTCAGGAGCACACCTCTACAAGAAGTGTGAAAATATTGAGTATTATTGAAAATTGCTGTCTTCATCATTTGAGATTGCCTTTTGCTACGAGTGTCCTGTTCACTAGGCTGTCAGAGTTCCAGTTCTTCACAGAGAGGAACAGAAAGCTCAAGTGAAAGATATTGTTGTCTTTCCAAAGCACGGAGTAGGTTTTTGGAAAACTGACAGTCTTAAGTTGAGCAATGAATTTAAAATAACCATTTTCTTCTGCAGCTTTTCTTCCCTGTTGGTAAAATAGATAAAATGTGCTCACTGAACAAGGCAAAATGCATTCACTGTTGAACAATTTTCATGTGAATGGCTGTCCTTGAGCTAGTAGAGTAACACACAGTAGATATCCATCCAATTAAGACTTGATGGTACTATAAGTGAGTAACTATTATAATTTCTCTTTTATCCATCCTTGTGTTGACAAATTTCGCTATCCAAAAGCCCTTCAGGATCCTGAAGGATTCCTTGGGAATGAAAACATGAAAATAAGTACTGAAAGTGAACTGTAGTAATTCTGTGAAGAGGAGGGCTTGAATTTCTGAGGAAATGAAGCTGTCTTATGTCTAGATGGTTTTTATGTGGGATGTAGTATGTATATGGTATAGCATAACTATAGTTTCTCTAGTGGGCATAGTTTAAAAAAAAACAAACAAAAAAACCAAAAAAACCACTTTATTTTTCCTCAAATCCTTCCCCAGCAGGAATAATTCATCATAACTGTGGAGTGGCATGTGCTCAGCATTACACTGCACCAAGTCCTGCTTTTGATATATGTGGATAATTCAGTTTAAAAAATGGTTCCATATCAACGGTATTTTTAGCAATAAAGAATGTTTTTAGCAGTGTTGTAAATATTTTTCTGCTCAGTGTAGGCAGTAGGTACCCTACCGTTAAGGTGGAGGAAAAATTCCTGCTTTTGAATGAAACAGGCAGCAAAGGAAGCTAAAGGAGGAAAACAACCACCCATTTGAACTGGCTGCTTTGCAGAAACCTACAATCACTTCTCCCTTAGTGAAGAGTGTGACTTGGCTCACTCAATTTTGGCAGCATTTTGCTGCTTTTTCCTGGTTGGGAATGGGGTTTCAGATATTGCAGGTATCATTAGCAGTGTGAGAATCATGTCATGGCTTACAGGGCAAAGAGACTGCACGTACCAGACAGGAGAGACTCTTTGGGGTGATGGGGCAATATCCTGGGAAGGGAAGGGAAGGGACAAGAAGCAAGTAGCAGGGAAGAATTGCAGAAGTTGAAGGTAGCTACAGGTGAATGAATAGGATGTATGAGGAGGGAATCAGGTCCTATGTTGAATTGGGGCTTGGTGGAGAGAAGTTGAACTCAAAACTTAGAGAAATGTTGAAATGGGAAAAAAACGGGAAAAAAATGTGAGCTTCCCTAAATAAAATCTTCCTAGTGAGTTGAATATTCTTTTTACTTTCTGTTTACAAAAAAAAAAAAAAAAAAAAAAAAAAAAAAAAAAAAAAAAAGTTAGTTTCTTAAGATAATTCAGTGACAGAGAGGTAGTGGAATAAAACTAGGGATTTGAATGTGATGGTACAAAATTTGGTTAGAGCTTAAAGCCAAACAGAAAGATGCCAGAATCATGGACAACAGGGAGAAGTCTATAAAACTTATATTTAATGCTGAGGGTATTGCTCCAGTAAAGGACTTGGGGCACAGGGTTTGGGTAAGTGGTGGGAAAAATTAGTTATGAGGTAGGGGAGCAGCATGTAGTCTGAATTCCTGAGTCAATATTACAGTAACAATTTAAAAAAAAAAAAAAACACACCAAAAAAAAAAAAAAAAAAAAAAAAAAAAAGAGGGAGGGAACAAAACAAAAAAGCCCCAACAGTGAAAAGTCTATCTAAAGCGTTGTGGGTAGATTCTTGTGCAGCTTTTACTGGGCCAGCTTTTTGGCTAATGCCTGGAGTGAGGTCAGACTTCCCAAGGATCCAGGCCCTTTTCCCCACTACTTAATGCTGCTGGAAAGCTCCACATTCTTGTCCATATTCTTGTTTGGTTCTGTTGCTAGCTATATTAGATGCAAGTGCCAGTTTGTTTTGGGGTGATCAGCTTCTAACTGTTCATAGTAAATTTTATGTGGCTAGAGAAATCCATTTCTATTTCTTGTAAATGGTACATAGCAGATTTTGTTTTTATGAAGTTCACCCTCCAAAAACCATTAAAAGGTATGTAGTACATTCACCTTTATGCTTCTACTTAATTTTTACTGGACTGGTGTGTTAAATCACAGAATTGAAATGTACTGTTTTTCAGCACATTGGGATTATAGTTTAAATAGCACATGAAAAACATCCTGAAGAGCAATGGCCCAGGAAATTTTCCAAGCTGTAGGTGCACTGCTGGGTAGAGTTTCATCTGTGTAGGCTCCTCTCATGCAGCAGAAATAGTTCTGTACTTTTAGCTGGGTTATGGACAGAAATGATGGCTGTAGAAGCTGAGTGTTGCCTGGCAGCATCACTGTGGGGACACTGGTGTGACAAAGGAAAGGATGCATACTCTGCTGAAAATCTGTGGACTAGAGCAGCAAAAATAAGTTGAATGCAGCTGGGTGATAGGTCCAGAGTCATCTTTTGAGCTTCCACTCCTAATTGAGAGGCAGAATGAGAGAGTAGAACAGTACAGCTGCTGTCAGCTTCCCAACAAATTCATTTCAAGCAAACCAATTACATGATTTCTTAACAAGACAGTAATAAAAGCTTGCCTACTTGTGCTGTGCAAGTACACAGTTCTAGGGTTAAGGTGGTAACAAGATCTTGTAATAAACAATCTTCTTCAAACTTGTTGTTCCTTACAGAGTCTGTCACTCTTCCACTTCCTTTCATTCTAAACAGTGGCAGAGTGAAGGAGAGCCTCGTTCACAGCAAGCCATTACAGGTGTTATTGTGAAGGTTGTTGGACCCATTTCCTTCTGAAGAAGGTTTAATTGAGAGAGGAATCTCGTGATGAAATAGAACAGGGTGAAGTGACAAAAATGGAGATGGTTATCTGTAAGAATTTGTACTGGATGGTTTGAGGATACACTGACAGCAACAGGTCTCCCTGGGAATAAGTCTTTAGAAAGCGTGGAAATGAACTGACTTTTTAATTTTAATGTTTTTCATGACAGAGTTTAATTCATGATGCTTTATCTTTTTACTCTTCCTCCTCCATCCTCGTGCCAGGCTGCTTTTCAGGTCTTTTTGTAGGAACTTCTGTGATACTTCAGCTGCCTATACCACCTTTTCCTTACCCCATGATAATGTAATTTGAACAGGAGCCTCTATTACTAAAAAATCAGCTATTGTCAGCTGCTTGAGATTTTTCTAGACTGAATTTGGCATGTTATTTCATGAAATTGATGTGCGTATTGGAAGTTTGATATTTGAAACCTGTTTCTGGAATTTTGTTGCTTATTGTGTGCATCTACACGATGCTGTGTTAATGGCAATCAAAAAGAATCTTTTCCTGGGAAAGGAATTATATGAAAAAACCCTTGGTGTTTACACCAGATGAAATGGTGTGATGATATTCATGTGGAACTGTCCTGCAGTGTTTAAATCTAACATGTCCTTACTGAAAGATGGCAAATATTTTGAAGGTGACCTCTTTTTTCCCCACTGTAAGACCCTACTCTGCCTTGCTTACAGCTTAGCTGGGCTCTAATGGTTTGCATCGAGGCCCCAAGTTTGTGTGTCTGACTGAATTGTTTTGTAAAACTTAATCCAAGAAGGCTCAGTTCCGTATGGGAATGTGACTAAGAAAAATGTTTTCCCATATGAAAATATTGGGAAACTTACAGGACTTCTGTTGGGGCAAGGGGCTGTTTTTCTATAAATGCTCCATCTCTAGGGAAAACATGAGGTTTTAGTGAAATTATATTTCAGAAACTGTCCCACTCATATCCTAGAAGAAATTCCTCCAATTTGGAGGTCTGAGGCTGCAATAATCTCAGTGAATTCTCAAGAACTGTGAATAAATCAAAGGACTGAGAGATGGATTTTATACAGTCTCAGGGAATAGAAGCTAGGAGTGAATAATGCTCCGGGTGCTGGAGGTGTTTCTTTCTGTTCAACCCATGGAACAGAGTCTGGGAAGGTAGGCTGGAGGGGACATGGCTGCAGGCAGAGAAAGAGTTGTCCCCTGAGAGAAGTAAAGTTTCTCCCTGCCTTTCCTGCAGGATTCCTCTGTTGTTAAGGGAGCTTACCTGGAACAGAATGATCCCTCTATTTGTCCTTCTGATTTACTGGGTGTCCTGCTTGATACCCACATGCCCCAGCTGCAAAATTCCCAAGTTCTCTGTTAAATTAGGAGGTGCTGGCTTCAGATTCTTGTTTGTAAAAGTAGAGTGTTAATACTCCCATACCTCATTAGGGTGCTGCAGAAATAAATTTGTTTCTTGACATGAGATGAAAGTACAGAAAAGGAAACTAGCATTTTAAATTCAGAACAATAAATAAAAGATGAGGTCAGACACTGCAAAGAAAACTAAATATTGAATAACTTCTCATTAATTAAGTAGCATCAGCCTGTGCACCGAGTAAATGAGGAATGCAAGGGGGAAGCTAGTATTTTAATATTTATTTGACCAATGATTTTATACAGATGTACAGGAAGGCTGAGTTGAGATTGGAGAAGTAATCTTCATTCTGACACCTCCTAATTCTTTGAGACCGTAATTTTGCAATCTTAATGTTGAAGAGTTTTGTGTGTGACTTGAATATACGCAGGCTTTTAAAATGTCATTATTGTTATTCAGCTAATTTATTGAAAGGCAGCTCTGCTCTTCAGGATGGACCTGTGGGGAGAACAGCACTTGCGTCAAAGCTGGAGCCTGCTGAATGAGGCTCTGGGCATGCAGGGGGACTGAGAGGTGCAGCCACACTTTCCTTCCTCAAAGCACTTTACAGAGTGTGCCAAGTCCTGCAGCAGCTTTTGTGTGGTGTTGTGGTAGGTTCCCCGAAAGCCAGTTTTGTGGAGCTGCTTTTTGAGAGTGTTTGAGCTCTGCAGTGGAACCCAGCAGATGATGCCCATGTGAAATCTGGCTGAGAGAAATTGGCCTGGTTTACTGAGTCATGGTTCAGCTGTGCAGAAATCAAGTGTACAGATCTCCCATGACCCAGGGAGCCACTGTGTGACTGATGATTCCAATGGTAAATCATTCTCTTAGGAACCTAAATGTTTCAGGAAAATGTCTTCCTAAAGAAATCTGAAGTAGGAGTCTATTGCCGTGGGTCTTCTGGGCAGTTAAGACTTGGTAAAGGGAAGGAGAGATTTTTGACTCCATTTCAGAAGGCTGGTTTATTATATTATGATATATATTATATTAAAAAAGACCACACTATAACTATACTACAAAGAACAGAGAGAAAGATTCATCAGAAGGCGAGACAGGTATAGAAAGGAATCAACAACAAAGTTTTGTGACTCCCAGAGAGTCCGAGAGCTGCTGCCTCCTCGATTGGTCACCAAGTAGAAACATCCCACACTGACCAATCGAGGAAGCACCTGCTGCATTCCACAGTAGCAGATAACAAAATTGTTTACACTTGAAGCTGAGGCCCTTCAGCTTCTCAGGAGAAGAAAATCCTAGCAAAGGGATTTTCATAAAATATCAGAACCACAGGAGTCTGTGAGAAAGTGGTCTTTTATTGAGGGGGAAAAATAAATACAGGGGATGCCAATTCCAGAAATCTCAATCTTTACTAAAATTTGAAGTTTCCACAGTGTGTATTACAGCATCTTGGACAACCTTCATCAGCAGGCTCAGTTTTGCCATGTTTGTACGTGTTCTACTTTCTGTAGTCTACCTCAGAAAAAATGAGATTGGCTTTCTGGAGGATGTGCTTTGTGTTTGATTAGTGAAGATCTGTAGATTTGTGGCCTCACTTGCTGAAGATTTTGTATAGAGGATGGAGGGTGAAAGTGCAAGAGAGGGAATTCATTGCACAGTGAGGGCAGGGCTCCAGGGTCATTGGGAGCTGGTGGTGTGCCGCAATTGTTCTGCTGAAGACTCCAAAAGTTACACTTTTACAATATCTGTAGATGACATGCTGGATGAATTGATGACTCCCAGGGTACTCGGAGCAGCGCTGTCTCAATACACTGAAGTTCTGTTTATGGGCTAAGCCACAAACAAGAAAAAGTTATATGGCAAAAAAAATGTAGACCTAAAAAGACCTTTGGTACTATTTCATCTTTTTAAGTTAGAACAAGAGTTAAAAATTAAATGGTATTTTTCTGTGTTAGATTTTGAAAATAATCAATATCAAATGCATGGATTTTGGATGTATGTTCTTTAAAAAGCAAGAATTCACAAAAATGTAAGTTGTGACTCGGTTGTGTATTGATGGCAAGAAAAACCCTTTCTGGTTTTTGCTATTTCCTTCACGTGGCACCATGTGCAGGTGTGCATCCCAGCCTTAACAATCACTGCTAAGCAGCAGGAACTGATGGTGGGTGAATGCAATTCCCTGGATTCCAGAAGCCCAGGGTATAAATTACTCATCTAGCAATCCATAGTGCTGCATTTCCCCATGGTGGTTGTGTCAGTGCAATTAAATTCTGTTCCCCTCTTGCTCTTTCCAAAAGCTATAAACAATTAGAGTTTGTACAGGATAAAATAAATTAAAAGCAACTTACAATAAAACTTTTTGGCCTTGTTGTGGAATGTGGAAGAGGGGGAGGGTTCTCTCTGCTTGCCTGAGATAACAAATCCAGCTGTAAAATCCAGTATGGCTCGAATCTTCCTTTGGCCACAGTATAGTTGAATGTTTCAGATAAATATGAAAGGGCTCTGATGCAGAGTGGTGCATCTCTGATGTTTGTAGGGTAATGTCAGAAGCAGACACTGGTACAATGCACTTCTGTGAAAGATTTACTGGAGTAAGATTCTGGGAGGTCCAGGCACCATTCACTTGGCTGCTGCGCTTTTCTCACTGGAAGGGGTCAGACTCCTGGAAGGATGCCTGGTTAGAAGAGTAACAAGATGCTCTATATGGAACCAGCTTTTTTAACTCTTTGTATAAAGTCCTGTCCCAACAGGCCAGAGAAATCATTCCCAAGAAAGGCATTTTGAGTTCAGCTGACAGTGGTATTGATAAGGGATACAGGTACACTTATTGGAGTATATTTGGTATATTTCCTATCAAAGCCATTTGCAAACACTTTTAATAGGTTCCCTGCCAGTTATGTTGTTAGAAAGGGACAGTTTCCTGCAATGTTTCATTTCAAATGACTAAAGAAACACCTTCCCTAAATACTGACATACTGAAATTCACAAGTTTTGAATTCCTTGTTGTTGAAAGCAACAGCCGACACATTGCTGGAAAAGGTAACTCACTATGAGTCAAAGTAAGCCTTCTGTTTCTTTACCTGGCAGGTTCCAATCCACCAAAATCTTAAAGAACTGCTGGCCATCAGGACAGAGCTTCAGAAGAAGGTTGAGGATTTGCAGCGGGAAGCTGCCACGCGTTCCATTTCCTCCTCCTCTGACAGAGGCTCATCTCCTTCCCATTCTGCCACACCAGTGCACACCTCTGTGTGATGTGGAATGAAAGCCATGTGAAAAATCAGTGTCAGGTAACACAGAGGAGGGTGAAATGCTTTTCCCATCACAAAAGGATTGCGAGTGACTTGTGATTGCTGTGATCTTCATGCCTTACTCTGTGTCTGATACTATCACGATGAGGCCAAAAAGAGCTTCAGTAGATGTGATGTATTTTCTTGTTGGCAGTTCCCACATGTGTTTTGACACTCTAGCTAAGTCACCAATCATGAAATTAAACTTTGTTTTGAGCAACTAACAATTTAACCATTCTAAAAAGGAATCCATCTGCCAAGCAGACAGAAAAATGCCTCACACATTGTCTAGAGTACTATGCCTGGTTGAGAGAATCAGATTAAATGCCACATGATGCTTACACAGAACACAAAATGTTTTTCTGAATGGGAGCTCCTTATTTCACTCAGTAATAGATATATATATTTCTATTTTTTTTTTTTTTTTGCTAGAGCAATTTATTTTTTTTAGGTAATGCACTTGGAAATTGATTTTAAAATAAATGTTTTCCAGTGTAGTCAGTTTTACATTTCGAACTAAATATGCCATTAAAAGTGGATGAAGTTGAGCTGGGTTTATCAAGTACACCACACTGACTTGTATGATGTAATATATTTGGTAAAGCATGTATTTTAGGTTTTTTAATGCCTTTTGTACAAGTTGAAATAAAGTCTTTTGACTGTTTAGCTTATTGTTCAGTTTCAGCCTCCTGAGCGAGGGGTAAACTTGCTCATGTCAAGGTCTTGTACAAAGTAAAAGTTTGTTTTCTAGGAAATGGTAATATTTGGGGTTGGAATGACACCCAGCAGTGTAAATTGTATAGTCTGTATAGCTCCACATTGTGAAGTGTGTTTTGTTTCTAAGTGTACACACAAAATGCAAAGTGTTTATACCCATGTGTATGTGATGTTGAACATATGCATCCTCCCGTGGGTTTAAGCTGTACGTTCAGAAAATGGATCCTGCCTGTCCAAACCCTTCTGAGGACCTTAACTTGCAAAGACTTTGTTTGACAAAGTTTTTTGAATAATATGATATTAATTGTTTTTCTTGAAATAAAGCCTCTTGGCTTTTTGTTTTTTAAATTCCTACTAGCATTTTTTCTGTAATAATTTAACTGTGTTGTCATGTTAAATATACATTCCCAACTTTCTTGCATCTCCCCCCAGAAATACTCATATTGGACAGATTTGATTACTGTAACATTCCTCCTTTTAAAAACTACTCACTGGCATTCTTGGAAGGCCTAGAAATGGTGCATGCTGCAAATTTTCCCTGGATTGTTTTCCTGCTGTGTTTCATGAAAATCTGGTTCTTCTCCTTAGGAAACTTAAATATTGCAGCTCTGCTTTTTGACTCGTGCTTGTATTGCTCTAGGTTCTGCTGGTGAGAATTAAGCCCATTTTTAAGAGCCAGTTGATTCTGTGTGGTGATTGTGGGTTTTACTGGCTGTGAGTGTTCATCTGTTGCTGCACATTTGTTCCCGGTACACGACGGCGCTTTTCAGTGTCTCTGCATTAACTCTACCCAGCACATAGTTAACGAGTCAAGTGAGCTGCTGAGCACCTTCCTGACTTCAGCTGGAGAGGCTGAAGTGCTGTATCCAGTCGTACATGTTTACTGTGCAGTGCAGGGTATTTCAGTATGTCCTTTTTACTGTAGTGAATGCTTTTTATAATAAATATTCACCTACACAAACACAGTTTGGGAAGCCTTGCAATGTTGCATCTCTTAATCAACCCCAGGCTTTTTATAAATAGATGAAATATGTTTTCCTGTAAAAATTATTCTGCTGAACAGTGTGCCAGCAGTGAATTTTACATTGCCAAAATATGTTGAGCTGGTGTTCAATTAAACTCTTCCATACTTCAGATTTCCTTGACATTTCTACTGTATATTAAAGTAAAGCACATTATCTCCAAAATGCAGTGCTGAAGAAAACCTTTTGAAGTTTTTCTCTGTATTTCTGCTAATAATCACAACATTTTCTCTATAATTATTGCAAAAGCGATGACTGGACTAGTTTGGGCATCCTGAGATTTTTAAAGCTTGGATTTCTAAAGCTGAACTGTGAGAGTTTGGCTTTGCATAGAAGAATATCAGTTGTTTCAGCTGACTGGCTGTGTATCCACCAGTTTCAACACAGCTCAGTGAGTCTCTGATGTGCAGGGAGAGCTCTGGGGGAGGGTCCTGCTGTCCCATGTGTCAGCACAATGGATGTGTTTGTACATACTTAGCATAGAAATATTCAGAGGTATTCCATAGCTCAGACAGGCTAGCTGGAGCATAGCTTTACACTGAAGAGATGATTGTTGTTGTATTCAGTCTGCTTCCTGATAATCAGATTTTTTCCTATTGATTTAACAACTAATTCTGTCTCTTTTTTTTTTTTCTTTTTCAATAAGGCAGTATTGAACTAGCTAAGAGACAAGCAGAATCCTGTTCCCTGTCTGCACCTTGGACAGAGCTATTAACCTCTGGTTCAAACACTAGATCTTTTGCTTTGGTTTTTGGTTTTGACTGCTCAGTATAAAAGGAATGTGCAAAGACAGCTAGCAGTTACATTTGGCTTGCAGGCTTTTCCTGTTCTCAGTGGCATATGAGAGGGGGTTCAACCTGAATCCAGTGTCCCAGAAGGGGACGAAGCCCTTGGTAACCAGCTGACACATTTTTTGCTTGTAAAGTTAAGTGAATCATCAGCATCAGAGGTTATGCCATTTTAAGTCCTGTTTCAGAGCTGAATTTACACTTCTTTCCCCTGTATAGTTGAGTATTTTTTTAGCTGTTTCCTTGAAATGGAAGAAGGCTTTTAAAGCCCGTAAACACTCCTAACTGCCTGGTTCTGTTCCCTGCAGAGGCAGCCTTCTCAAGGAGTTAGAGCTTTAAACAAGAAGTGTTTCATTGCTTTCATTTTCCAGGAGAAGCTGTACTAATTCATGGGATGTATGTAGTAACACCAAGAACATCTGGTTCTCTAAAAGCTGAAAACAAGGAATCAAGAGCTCTCATTCATGTGCACTAAGCCTCACAACAGAGGACACAGTAAAATGGGCAAGTCAGACTATTCCCCAGGTGAAACATTTATGGTAAAAAGCAAAAAGGAATGTCCATTTGCTGAGACCGTATCTGCTGAACTAAGAGGGTATTGATAGCTTTTAACTGCCAGATCTTGGGCAGCTGGGAGGAAAGAGTTAAGAAACATGAGTCAGAAGTAGTTATTTTGAAATATAAACCACCTTTTTTAACTGTGGTCAAAAATCACATCATGATACAAAGCTTAGTTTGCACTGCATGGGAGATTTATCCTACTGGGTGTGAACATGTAAAGAAAACTGCAGGAAACCTAGGGCACTGCCTTGAGTTTAGCTGCTGATGACTTGAGGAGAGAGTGAATGTGTGAGAGTGAGTGAGTATGTGTGTGTGTGTGCGTGCAAATACTCCATTTTTACCATTAAAGTTTTCATAGTGGTATTTGTTTTCTCACAGTCCAGTTTGGTTTGGTTTTTTAAATGAAGTCTTCGGTAGAGTTAGAGAAGAGGTAATGTACCAAAAGGATAGAGCCAAACACTTGCAGCTTATTTCCAATGTAAAAAAAAAAACCAAACAAACCCACACACACAAAAAAAAAATCAAGTCTAAAATGTCTTTCTAGTCAACTTGGTTTATTTGGTGTTTTCAAAGGTAGTTAAATTCTGGTTTTTAGCCCCGTGACCCTTACACTCACATTAACAAAATGTGTTTTGTTACAGCGTAACATTCAGCCTTCATTTGGTACAGGTCACTTCTTCAGCAGCAAGGAATCTGTCTTGCTTCTAAGTTAGAACTTCACTCAAAGAGTTCTCTAATTTCACAACTCTGTTGTTTCTGAACTTCATTTGTTCCTCAGCCTCATCTGTTAGAGAAGCAATTTTTAAAGCCCCAGCCTACCAACTCATCCTTCTTTTTCAGAATCCGAAACAGTATTATGGACTAATTCCACTTTTATCACAACAAATGAGTAGTTAAGGATGACAGTGGAGCACTTGTAAGGGTTCATTAGTGGGGTTGCTTGAAAATGCCTGAGTTTATGGTGCCAGAAAGATCTGAAATTTGTGTCAGAGCATTCTCAGCTGAGGAATCTGAAATGAAGTACTGCCAAAGGAAAATGCAAGTAATTGAAAGAATAAACACGAAAAGAGCCAGCTGAGTTCTTTCAGTTCTCTCTTTTCTCTGTCAAACCTTTGACAAACCTTTTCTGAATCATTTTATTGCCATTTAAAATAGCTTTAGAAGTGAGGTGTCATAAGAAAAAGAGCTCACAGCATACATAGTACAAAAACTCTCAGGACATCAGGTTTTGGACTCATGAAAAAAAAAAAAGCAAACCAATTTTCTAGTGGTTTATTGCCTTCTTTAATAAAGGACAAGAAAGTTCATGCCATGTATACAGAGCTTAAATGCAGGATTTTTAAAAAATCCATATCCCAATTTAAAGTGAATAAATAGTAATTAAATGAAAGTAGAGGTCAGTGCTGGGTCAGCTGTTCCAGGACTTGGATCATTACTAGGAAAATACACAGGAAACCTCTCAGTTGCTATAATGCCTAAAATACAGATGATATAAACTCCCTGTTTTTCAGAGACTGATGGCAGTTCACATGGAAGAGGGGACAAACAGCAGTAAAAAACCATTTGAGCCTTTGCTGACATTTATCACCAAGACTCTGACATTTGTTCAGTTTTGAAGAGAAGGCAAAGCCTAATTTCTCTACTGCAGGATTTGCAAGTATTTTCTTATTTGAAATCCTAGAGAAAGAAATCTTGAATTCTGTCACTATTCACTTGGGAACACTTCTTTCACTGTGCATTTATGGATTTCCACATACCTACACACTACGCTAAATTTTAAGTAGTCACCAACTACTTAAATTACTTCTAGAGGAGCCTTGAGCAAAGCAGCAGCTTCTGAGTCCCAAAACCTGGGGTGGGTGTTCCAGTGAAACAGCTTGCTGCCTTTCCTTGTTAAATTTGTGACCTGTAGTGTTTTGAATTAGACTTGTGCTCCCTCTGTGCCCTAGTGGAAGAGTTCCCCAAAGGAGGGGTGGGTGCTGTACTCTTTAAAGCACACTGACTATTGACACGGTCACTGGCAAAGTGAGAGGAGGAATTACGGGCACTAGATCTAAGCTGGGAGAACAGCTTCTAGTGATCATCAATGCCCTGTTGTAACACTTCATCTACAATAATTTACAGAAAACACAGTTCATGCTGTAGCTTTCAAACGTGTTTGGCAAAGAGCAAAAACAAGTGCTGGTGCTTGGGGCTGGAGATACACAAACTCAGCTTTGTGGCTTAGATGGCACCTGAGCTACTGTTGCAAATTCTGCAGAGCACTCTTCCTCCATGAAAGCCCTTCTCTGGGAGTAAGCAAACAGTGCATCCCATCTCCTTCCTATGCTTCCACTATCTGAACCAATAATTGACATTTCTTTCCTATTCCAGACATTCATCAAACAAAGCAGCAGTAGTTCAGAGTAGTATCATTGTAGCCTAAGCATTCTGAATAGTTGTGAGACACCTTATAAACCACTGTAGCTGTTCTGCCAGAGCTGGTATAAGGCTTTAAAAATGCAAGTGTTAAAAAGAGCATAAAGAATTGTGCAGCTATTGCAAAATACTTAACCAAGTTACTAGGCAATTTCATTCCAAATGGAGCTGTTAGACAGAGATGTTCCTGGGCTCATTCACCTCCTGGCAAGGCCTTCTGGAAGTCATGTCTACCTGAAAGCTGTGGATTTGTACATCTTACTGAAAGGTTTGGTTTTCTTGATACACGTTCATCAAACACGGAATTTGCGAACCCGTGCAAAATGCTCACGTTTCAGGTTTGTATATAAATAGTGAGTACCTCTTCCACCATGTGAAGTGAAATTTCCTTCACTTGAGAGCATGCTTTTTAAGCAATCACTGATTTGGAAAAATGCACTGGAAAGTGGCAGTTATCCACATTTTAGCAGCAGTCAGAAAAGGTTGCTGGGGAGGGATTAGAAATCTAAACAGAAATTCTTGCAAGACAGTGAAGGTCAGGTCTAGGCAGCAGTTCAGCAGCGTGGCAGGGGCTGCGTGTGCACTGTCCCAGTGCAGCCCAGTGTCCTGCTGAGCACCACTCACAGCCCAGTGCTTCCAGGCAGCTGCAGGAACCTCATGCAGGACAGTGATGGAGGATTTAACCTCTCAGGAGGTACTGCCTATTTTAAAGGTTAGCCAGTGACACAAAGAGTGAAGCTTAAATCCTTTTTCTGCCTCTGGGTGTCTGGGAGCAATCCTGATAGTTGCTGATAAGGAGGGGACTGCATCTTGTTAAGCTTGAGTTCTGTTGTACTGAGCATTACAGGTCCTAACAGCTGCTTTGTTTATTTTCTTTTGGGTTAAATCAGTCTCTTCTTGTAGCGTGACTGAGATCTGAACCTGTCCTTGAAAGCATCCATATGCATACAACTTTAATTGTGGTGACAATTATGTAGGTATCTCAAGCCACAGAGACAGAATCACAGAATGGACTAGGTTGGAGAAGACCTTTGAGATCATCAAGTCCAACCTATGGCCTAACCTAACACCTCCTCATCAACTAAACCACAGCACTGAGTGCCATGCCCAGTCTTTTTTAAACAAGTCCAGGGACAGTGACTCCACCACCTCCCTGGGCAGACAATTCCAGTGCCCAATCACTCTTTCAGTGAAGAATTTTTTCCTGATGTCTTAACCTAAACTTCCCCCGGCGCAGCTTAAAACAAACTGTATCACTCCAGTTCCATTCTGCTCTGCAGCACAGAGGAGCATTCAGATGGCATTTGCTAGAAGTGGACACTGCACACACGACTATCAACTCTATCTGGGACTCGGTGTGAAAATCAGGTCCTTTGGTCAGCAGCCGAGCGCTGGGTGGTGGTGGTGAAGCATCCTCAACTCCTGGCTTGGGAGCAGGGAGTCACCTGGCTCAACCCAAGGCCCCACACAAGGACCCACCTTAGGCACTTCATTTTTAGGTGTAGCTACACAAAGGACTGCGATCCACCCTCAGGAAACGTGCAGCTTTGTCCCCACCGCTGGAAGTGACACTGCCCGGAGCTGAAGGCAGAAGGTGGCTGAGGCGCTTTGCAGGGTTTGGCTTTGGATTGCTATTTACAGGCACTTCACTGTCCTCATACCTGTGAGCTCTTGAAAACTGACCACAGCTGAAGTACCTTCCGTGGATTTCCATCCAACCGCGCACCAATCCTACACTACTACTTCAATGTAAACATAAACCTCGTCACAAAAAATAAACACGTGCTACCAGTCTAACCCTAGAGCAATAAAAAGCCAGTTCAAGCCTAAATACACATTAAATAGCTTTGGAGTCAAATTAAATTAAAAGCTAAATTACAAGCACGTAAGATCTCTGTTGCTGCTGACTGATTATTTTCTAGCCCTGGGTCACGCTTTATATCTTCGCACTGTCTTGTTTTGGTGGTTCTGCTGACTGCGTTTCCAGGACTGAATATTTAACTGGGGAGAAAGAAAAAAACCCGTGAGTACAATAACACATGATGGAACCAGGGAGCAAGCTACGGGTGCCCAGCGCTGGCTGATTGTGTGTGACACTGGAAAAGCCTCTGCAGCAGCTCTGATTGTCTGTCACTGAAAGAAGGATCGTGCTTCTCTTGTGCAAGACTCTCAGTGGCTGATTACATGAAAGCTAAATGTTAACTGCCATCGTTTGCAGCACCAGCTCCTTGGGCTTGTACCAGGCTTTCCTTTGTGTGCAGTAAAGGGGTAAAAGCACAGTGGTGGGTGTTTCACAAAAGCTGCAGCATCACCTAAGCGGTGCCATCATCAAAGGGACACAGCAGCTCGGTGCAGCAGCCGGGACTTTAAGGGAGTCCCTCGGTAAAGCTGTTTTTGTGGAGGGAGGCAGGCAGGGGTAAGGGATACAAGGCTCTCACCCTGGGGTTCCTCGCTTACGACGGCTTCCATGTTTTCTCCTTTCACATACTCCGCGTTCAGTCCCTCTGAGAAGTACAATAAACACAGTTAGATGGGAAGGGTAGAAAGTAAAATTACTTGCTTTGATGCATTAAAAACTCTGGTAATGGGCGCAGAGCTGTAAGAGCCAAGACGCCTTTTTGAAACCTCCTCTGCAGTGACAGCAGCACAGAAGCCTCCATAACCTACAGCCAGTGCTGAGACTTGCTGGGTTTCAAAGTGCCCATGGAGCTCCTGGCAGGCACAGCTCCAGCAGCAGCTCTTTTGTCTGAGGCTCCTGCTTCATCTTTATCACGAGAGACAGCCCAGCTAATTCCTGTCTAAGGCGCTGAGCTCTGAGGAGTGCGGGAGGGGAAGGGAGGAAGGCTTCCTGGACAGGACTGCTGCGAGCGGGGCTGCGCTGCGCACAGAGATGTGCCACAGCCTCATTAAAAGCTCACTTATGCAGAGCTTCGAGCAGCAGTTCAGAGCAGGGCTGTGGTGATGAAGCGGGATCCCAGTGGGGTGTCAAATCCCGAATAAGTCCCTTATTGAAATGCAAAGAAGTTCCTAACGTTATCAACAAGTGGAGCCTAGGCCGAGGAGCCAGGCTGGGCACTGGTGGGCAGGGGTGGCTGCAGGAGGGTGGGCAGGACAAAGGGGGTGGTCCAGCTCAGAGCTGGAGGTGAATTAAGACAGGCTGGGGTGTGCCATGGACCTCAGGCATCCTCAGCAGCTCCTCAAAAGGACAACTGTGGGGAAAGGCAGAGGTGGGAGCGCTGTGCTAGCTGTTGCATCCATTGGAGAAGGGCCAGGGAAGGGGATTCGGGTGCTGGTCTGCAAATGAAGCCTGAGGCAATCAGGCCATGCAGCACACACTTTATAGGCATCTATAACTTGTTTGCACATCTAAATATAGCTTGGGGTGTGGCAGGTACTGGCTGTGCCTCACCACCCGGTCTGGACAGGGCTCACTGGTATCTCCCACTGAAGGAGGAAGGCAGGGCATGGTGCCAGGGCCAAGCCAAAGGAGCGTGGTGGCAGCCTTAGGCAGCAATGGGGCAGCTGCTGCCTCCAAGACACAGGAGAAAAGGGTTCTGCAACTGGCTAGAAAACCCCATAAAGCCCTCATGCCAGCAGGGACACTGCAGCCAGCAGCTGGCCAAGCTGTGGAGGCAGGAGAGGTACAGCTGCCACCCTGCCCAGGCACACCAAGAGGCTGAGCCACAGCCCAGGGCATGGCTGGAGAGTACGAGGTGAGGTGTAAGAAAAGAAAGTGGGATGGAGAGTTCTGGGCAGCACTGTGCATCTCCTTTAGAGGAATCATCATCAGCAAATGCTCCTCGGAAGAGACTCAAAGCTGAAGGACAGAGAAAGAAGCGAGCCTGTTCCTCCGTGCGTCGAGTGAGTGGTCAGACGTGTTTTGCTGGAATAACAGCAAATGCAATTCATGTTTTTCAATAAAAAGCAGCAGCTGACGACTCTTAGATTTCTGTCATGCATTGCAATGCATCTAAGGCCTGACATTAGCCCAGCATGCCATGTCTGATGGCTTAAATTAATCCTCCTTTATAATTAACTTTAATTTCCTGCTGCCTTTCTGGGGCTTTGTGTCTCTCAGCTTCCTCCTCATCAAAGCCTTTACTCCATTTTTTTTATTATTTATTCTTGCCAAAATATCATTTAAGTGGGGGGAATATACAAGAGTGTTTCATTCCATCACATTCATTTGACTTTTCCTGCTGATCTAATTTACCAAAATGCTGTTTGTTTCAGGCACAACTGGGAAAATAGCACGATCCCGACAGAAATTTCCAACCCCAAACACCCTTTCCCCACAGCAAATGGGACTCACAGGAGATTTCAATTGATTAATTTAAAAAAAGAGCTTGTAACTCAGCTGCTTGTAACTTCCCTCTCATAAAGAGCTGCAGGAGCCCACCACGGTCAGGTGAGTGCTGTGGGCTGAGGCTGGGAGGACTCTCCTGCAATGCTTGCACCAAGCAGCTTTAAGGGGCAGCTGATGCAAAAAGTGTTTTATGGTAAGTTTTGCTGCTTAATTTGCAGTTTACTGCAATGACTGTCAGATACCTGCTCAGGGTGCAGTGGACTGAAGCCCCAGATGCAGACACTGCTCCCTTCCCTGCATCCTGGTGAGTTTTTACTGCTTGCTGAGATTTGGGGGGGTTTGGTTTGTTTATTTTGGGGTGGGATTTTTTTTTCTTATTTCCTGTGTTTGGCATTGATGGTTTGGTCTTGGGCTGTGTTTGTGTGGGGTGTGAGGGGCAGTGTGAGCCCCGGGGGTGGCAGTGGGTCCTGGGGCTGCCGCTGCTGGTGGGTTCCTGTCTGTGCAAAGCCTGACGTGGGGGGCTCAGTGACCTGTGGCTGGGCTTTGTTCTGCCAGCTGGGGGGCACTGGGTGGAGAATGGCAGGGGGTTCAGGTGGAACAGGTGTGTGCTGGCTGTGTGCCCTGGGCTGCTGGGGAAGGACTTACGCTGGATGCTGAAGCAGAACTTCTTCTGCTGGTAGGAGATGTAGCTGGTGACAGCCCCGATGAGCGCCATGGCCAGGCCGCTGGCGATGCCGGCGATTGTCCCCGTCTCTGCCACTGTGGGGCACAGGGACAGCTCTGTGATGGGCACTCACTCCCAGCACCCCTCCCGCCTCACCATCCCCTGGGACACCCACCTCCGCTGTAGTCGTTGTCGGTGTTGCCGCTGGCACCTGCAGAGACACAATCCCATCAGTGCCCCTGCTCCTCTCTGCCCTCTGCTCCCCCACTGCTGGGCTGGGAGGGAGGAGACACACAGGAGAGGGTGGCAGGGCGGCTCTGGCCCGGGGGTGGGCAGCTGCCTCCACGGGCTGCAGCATTTCTGCTGCCCCACACTCCACCGGGCTGCTCATTTTTGCTTCCGAGGGCTCTGAAGCTGCTCCTGTCCCTCTGTGTGTGCATGGGGGGAGTTTTGTGGGATCCTCTGCATGGACACCTCTGCCTGTGTCTGATAACCTCCGCTGTTCAGTGTCAAGGGAGCACCTGAAGGGCTGTCAGAGTGTTGCACAGCACATGGGTGCCACCACAGGGAGGTGACTTGCTGAGCTCCATCACGTCAGGGAACCCTCAGTTGGATTGAAGTCTATTTTGATATCACCTTCCCTGGAGAAACTGGGTGGGAGGAGAAGCTGCTCCCCCCTGGAAACTGCAGTCCTTGCCGAGTCACTTACATCCTGAATTTATGGAAGCAGGTCAGCATTGTATTAATGCCTCTGATGCGTCTTGTCCTTGGCACAGGGATTTATTAAATGTTGATTAGGCTCATGGTGTTCAGCTCTTTATGTGACTGCTTTTAATATTTAATGCTGTGGATCCTTGTGAACGGCTTATCCAGTTGTTGTTGGATTTCCCCCTTGTTCCAGACATTGGTGGTCATGAGGTGAAAAGCAAACTGAGGCACGTAGCCACGCATGGCACCAGGGTGCCCTCAAGGGGACAGGGAGACACAAGTCCTGTCTGCCCTGGTGGCAGCTGGAGCTGCAGAGCCTCCATGGAATCAAAACCAAGCATCTCAAATGGCTGGCACCAGGCATGACCACAGAAGCCAAGAAGTCTTCCCTTGGCTCCATGGCTGAGAGCCCTTTTGCCCCCAGCATGGAGGTCAGCACAGCTCTGCACAGGGCTCTTTCCAGGAGCTGGGGGTAGCCCTGAGCCATGACTGCTAAAGAAAACAGCCACACCTAGGTCAGCACTTACCCTTCTTCTTGTCTGGGCTGTAGCCACCGTCCACAATGCTGGCCAGGTCATCATCTGAAAATCCTTTAAAAGGAACAGCAACAAACAGTGGTTGGCATCTGAGGAAGCCACAGCTGTGCCAGAGGTTGGGATCACAGGCTGCTCCATCCCACCTTGGGAACTGGGACTGGTCAAAAAGCAGTACTGCTTCACTCACAGTTACCTGATGTTAACCCTGAATTACTTTAAGGTCATAGAAGAGGTAATAACTGACTAGTTTAAATGCTACTGTATTATTTTTTTACTGAAATGAGTGATTTTTAGGAGTGAGGATGACTGATAATCACAAATAACTGATAATTTAGCAGTTCATTAAATGTTTTGGCGGTCAGCCTTGGCTGAGAGTGGGGGAGGCAGGAAGAAGTGGTTTGTATGTGCTGTGGCTGTGCTGCTGTGGATCAGTGAGCCTCTGGCTGCACCAGCTGGGCCTGGGGTCCTGCAGGCAGGAGTTGACCCTTATCCTTCCCAGAGGGACAGAACAGTCCAGAGGAAAAACTGAGCACCAGCATGTTTTGGTACACATGACAAAGTTATCTTGTAGTGGGCACGTCAAATTAAGGCAGGGTAAGTACAGAGAAGCAGGGTCTGTGACTGCAGCTGAATGAGTGGTGCTGTGGAACGTCTCAGTGCAGACCCAGAGGGAGCCCTGGGGTGCAGCAAGGTGAGCGATGGGAGCAGAGACCCGACACGAGACAGCACAAGGCTCCTCCTCTGATGCTGTGCACTGGGAAGGATTTCCTTTGCCTTAACTGGAAGAGACTGCCTTATTCATCAGCTTACCACAAAAGGCAGATTTATGGGCTCAGTAATGAGTGTGAAAAGAATGAAAGCCCTGACTATGCCAGGGCCTGGAGAGGTCCCGGGCAGTCCAGGGAGCAGCGATGCTGGGGCTGTGTGTGCTGGTTTGTGGCCAGTGCCACGTTCCAGCAGTTCAACACCTCCACCTTTCCTGCAGGAGCCTGAAAACTCAGCAAGCCCAGAATAGCAAAGTGCAGACAAGTCACCTAGTTAATACAATGTAATAAAATACCTGCCTGTTAATTAGGCATGTGAGCAGGGTGTACAGCCATCCCAACATCAATAAACCAGCCGTGCAAAGTCTGTTTCCCAGCTCAAGTGCTCAGGGGAACAATCCTCACAGACAAATGATTCATTCACTGGAGCGCTCCAGAGATGGAAAAAGAACCCTCCCACCCTCCCAGGCAACAGGGTGTGTTAGGCCAGGTGTTGAGCCTGCTCTAGCTTTACACCTTGGCAGTGAGGGTGAACCCCAGCAGCCCATGCCCTCGGTTAAAGAGCTCTTGGGTTTGGGATGGGGGAACTCAACACAGCCACTGCAACTTAGCGGATCAGAAGAGACCCTGGGGAAAAAACCTGCACACAGACACGGAGCAGGTTGTTAGGAAGAGCCCCCCTCTGCCAGGGACCATTGAGGAAGAGGCTCCTTCCCTCCCCAGGATCAAGCTGCCTGTGGAAATGCCCCACTCTGAGCAGGCAGACAGGGGCAGTGGGCAGGACATTGGAGCAGGCAGCACCTGTTTCTCTTTCTCCCATCTCTCGGGGGGAATGGTGTCAGGCTGGGAAGGATCTCCTGTAGGCCTCAGGGAACAGCAGGGCTGGGAGCAAGCAGGACAGAGAGGAGAGAGAGGTCAGCCTACCTTCACCTGGCCTTACGTCCGGCCTCCCAGGATCTTTCCTATCGTTCTTATCATCAAGGGCATCAGCCAAGTCAAAATCCATAGGATCCTTTTCTAGAAAACAAGACCAGGGTTACCAATGTGGTGATAGGCTGAGGAACTCTGCAATTAATTAATTAATCAGGGAAAAACACTGTTGAAAGAGATGAAGCTCTAGACACAAGCATTTCCCAATTCTGCTATGTAGCCTTGTGGCACATCTTCCAAACCCATCCTGTTCCATGCTCCCACACTGCTGTGCTGGGGAATACCTTGTCCTTCCTGCAGGAACAGGGTCCCCATGGCTGGAGTGCCAGGCAATCAGATAAATGAGGCCAGTAGGAAAAGTCACAGCCAAACTGGTGCCCAAGGGCCCAGCCAGGGGGAGGGAGGGAGGTGGCTGGACCATGCTCACGTGCTGCCTGGAATGGCCTGTGATGTGATTCCTCTGAGTTATTTTCCTCTCTGAATGCTCAGCTGGTCCCCCGAGCTGCCTGGCTGACAGAGGATATTGTCTCTGACAAACAGCAGCTAAAAGCCCAGCACAGAGCCAACCGAGCTCCTCAGCCCTCCCATCAGTGCTCTCCTGAGTTTATTCTGATTCAAACCAAAACCCTGCCTGGGCAGGCAGCAAAATGCCCAGCTGACAGGGTGCCCTGAGCCGGTGGGTGTCTGCCGGTGGAGCCCAACACAGCTGTGCCATGACAGGGAGCAGAACCAGCTCACAGCCCTCCAGCAAGCATGGGAATGAAGCACGGTCCAGAAACCACCAAGGTCCCCTGGGCAATGCAGGGTAATGCTCAGATGTCCTGTCCTCTCTGTGGCTTTTGATATTTGTTTTTGTCTCAGGTGTCTCAGGTGAGCAAATAGACCAGAGGTTGGAAATACCAGGACGAGGGCAGTGCCACCATCCTGGCACACCCCAAATCCTGCCCCTGTGCCAGCAGCAGAGCTGGAGTGAAGCAGCAGGGGCTGTGGAGATGATGCTCACCTGGGTTACGCTTAGGAGGGGCTCTTGTAGTTTTTGGCTGCTTGGTCGTGGTGGTGCGAATGACATCCCAAAAGCTGTTGTCTGAAGGGAGGGGAAAAAAAAGACCAAAATGGTGTTACCCTCTGAAAGATGGGTTCAGATGAGTGCTGTGTGGGGAAACCCCCACCCTGCTGGGAGACTGGGGCTGCACTGGGCTCAGTGCTCTGGTCTTTACACAATTCCAGCTGATACGGGGGCTCCCCTCCCTCTGGGTGCCCTGGGGAGCCTGCAGGGAGCTCTGCATTACCTGGCTTCCCTGGCCTGGGGAAGGGTTTGGGAGTCGGCCTGGCTGGCTTGATGGTCGTCTCGGGCGTGTCAAAGAAATCAGCCAAATCCAAGTCTGCGGGAGAGAAGGGATTGTTACACTCCTGTCTGTGGGACAGCACAAGGCTGCTGGCACACGCCCCGCTCTGTGGGTGTTGTGCAATGGTGCTGCACCATTGCCAGGGCCTCCCACGTCAGGCTGGAGCTGCAAAGGGCGTCCAGCCGCTTTGCTGCTCAATCGTGACCTTTCAGAAAAGCTTGGCCACCATTTCAGTGTCCCCATCTAAGCCGTGGCTGCTGCCCAGCCCCAGCAATCCCAAAGTAATTCACTTTTGAATGCTGCTGGTACCTGCAGCATCTCCTGAGAGCTGGGGAGATGAGACGGGGCAGTGGAACCGAGCCAGTGGCTGGGACACTGCTCCCTGTGCAGCTGCCCAGGAGGGACCTTGAGCTGAGCAGGGCATGCACAGAGAGGGGCCAGGGCACAGCAATCTACTGCAGGAGCCTCTCAGTGCTATCATTCATCCAAAAAATACTCCCTGGGGAAGAAGCAACTGGCTGAGACAAAGCCTCAGCCTCCCCATGTGTCCATTTCCCAGGGGAGTTCACTGGATGGAACAACCTCTTGCTCAGGCTGTCATCCAAGCACTGAAGCCCTGCGTGTGCCTCTGGCACTTGGCTTTTCTTGTTCCTACCAAAGACCATGGTGGCCAAGGAGCCAGACAAATGAATTTGCTTAAATTTGTGCCAAGGCCCTCATGCAGGGGTGAGTGGATTTACTTAGCACTCCTCTGATGCAGTTTATTGCAGGCTCCTCCAGTGGGACTGAGCAACCCTCCAGCTCCTGTGACTGTGCTATATTTAACAGGGACTCTTTGGCCAAAACTGAGCCAGAGGAGCTGCTGGCAACAAAACTAGTGTGAATTTAAGGGAGCTTCCTCAGCTGTGGCACTGCTGGGAGCTGGCCAGGCAGCACATTTGATGTGCACCAACAGTGAGAGACCCATTCTCCCCTGGATGGGAAAGTGTCACCAAGATGGCACTTTCCATGGAGGCTAGGGATATCTTGGAATAATAAAAGGAAGGAAAATATCCTCTGGATTTCCTCCTGGAAGGAAAGCTAGCAGGTGCCATGCAGACAGGAACAAAAGCTCTTATGTAGCTGAGCAGTGATTTGTGTCTTCTCCACTGGGATACTGCAAAGTGTGCAAAATTCTGCCTTGGTTGTAAATGCTCCGCTGCCACTCACCCTCAGCAAGGACAGAAATATCAATATTGCACTTCTCTGGCCACACAGGAACAGGGCAGGTGCACACAGCAGCTTCCCCACGGGCAAGTGAAGGGGTCCCAAAGCAGCTGCTGAGGCAGCAGCACTCAGCCACACCCGGGCAGCCCATGGGGCTCACACAGCTCAGTCCCATGGGAAGTGCACCCCACACTGAGCTGAGATGATGTGCATGCAAGAAGGTCTCACCTGTCCCACCTGCCGGCTTTCTGGGGCCCTTGGGAGTGGCTGTGACAAAAAAGATGGGGAGGAAAACTGTTAGTCATAGGCATCACCAAAAATGTCACCTCTGGATTGAGAATGAATGGCAAAGATTTCACCACAGCTTTCTGACATCTGCATTTCTAAACTCAGGGCACAGGGTCATGAACACCCTGCACACCACGTGTGGCCACAGGGATCAGGACAGCCCATGGGTGAAAATGGAGCCCAGTGCTCCACAGGGCACTGCTGCCCTGAGCTGAGCCAGCATCCCAGCCCAGCTGGCGGAGAGCAGGGAGCTGCAACAATCTGCTCCGAGGCTCTGGGATCCAGCAGCAGACAGAGAAGGGCAGACACTGTACAGAGTGTGGAAACCAGCAGTGAGGTGCCAATGCTTCTGTGTCCCTGGCCGGTCAGGCAGTCCAGTGACATAAATTCAGTGGCTGTGTTGTGCACAGGAGGTTCCCTGTCAGCTGCAGGGCTGTCACCTGCTTTCAGTGACACCCTGATACTCATATCCCAGCCCCCCTGGGTGCTCCTGGGCTAAAACAAGCTACAGCCAGCCACTGAGGGGGGAGGGAGGAAGCAATATGGAAACCACTGCCTATTAATAGTGGCTGGCATTACCAAGTATATGAATAAATTATGAGCAAGAGCTGTGGCTGCTCCATTCCCATTAATTTCCACTAGACTGGAGTGGTGCTGCTGGGCTTCAATTCCAGTGTGCTGGTATGGTTTGATGTGACCCAACTCCAGACCCTTGGTTTGCTTTTTTTGGGGCTGACACAAATCCAGAGTGGGATGCAATACTTGGAGAGGCCATGGGGACAGTGCTGCCTCTTCCCTTCCCTCACTGCAGGGACTCCAGCTGGGAGAACTCCACTTGCCCTCCACTGGAGGTGGCCATTAGTCATTTCTAACCAGCTCTCTTCACATGCTGCATTAAAGGGCTTTAGCAAAACCCTAGATGAGCTGCATCCGCCCTGTGACCAAGTCTGATACCCCATGGCCTATCCTATGCAGGAGAGCTGCAGGGAGCACCCTCTATTCCACATAAACTCCAAAGTAACACACAACAAGTGTCCCTCTGTTGTTAGACCACAGCACAAGAGGCTGCAAACACTGTTACAGCTTTCCCTTCCATACCCGTGGGTACATTGTGCCTGATCCCAGAGCGTGGCATCGCTCGCGGAGCAATCCCTGCTGCTGCCCTGCCAGGCGCTGGGTCTGGGGACAGCCACCATGAACTGTGTGGGGAGTGCTGGGCAGTGAGGGGTCCTGGGTGCTGGCATTGCAGCTCTGCCACAGCATCTCCATGGCTGGGTAGCACATGGAGCCAAGATGTGTGTGGGTACACAGCGGTCTTGGGCTCAGCCCTTGGCACTGGGGTAAGGCAAGTGACATTTCCCAGGGAGGGAGATGAGCCTCCTCCCATCCCTCAGCTGCTGGGCTGGCACTCAGGTTTTGTCCTTGGGGTGTAAAACACCAAAATGCTGCATGCCAGCAGCGGGGCACCCCTGAGGAAGTGAGTTTCCTTTGGCTGATGGGCTGCACTGGAACCCAGCGAGGCAGAGCAGTGGCCTCGGGCACCGTGCGCTTTCCTGGGCACCACAGTGGCCTCGGGCACCGTGCGCTTTCCTGGGCACCACGCCGCAATGGCAGCAGGGCAGGACCTGGCGCTGCCCCTGCCTGGCTGGGCACAGCGAGCTGCCCTCCCCAGCCCGGGGAGGGACTGCAGGATGGCTCCAGGCCAACAGGGCCAGGCCAGCTGGAAGGCATTACTGAGGCAGGCAAGGAAGCCAGAAGGGCAAGCTCAGTGCCACTGCTACCTCAGAGCACGGGGGTGCTGTGCCTCTGTGGCTCCTCGCAGGAGCCAGCCAGCAAAGGGCACCGGGTCAGCAGGCAGCTTCTCCAGGACTGTCCCAGCTCCTCCTGTGTGCAACCCAGACCCCGTGTCTCCCAGGCAGAGGATGAGGCAGGTGAATCCTCTACCACCCTCCCACCAGCATCAGATCCCAAAGAACAAATTGCATCTATTAACACCTATTTGTTTTCTCCTCTTTAAAACAATGCATAAATGTGACTTACGTCGCTTGGTGACGGGGTCCAACAGGGCATCCTCTAGGCTGAAGTCATCTGTGTCATCCCCATGACCTGGAGACAAAGAATCAGCACTGGCTGTACTCACTCCACACAGAGTAAACTGCCTTTAAATAAGGCATGGCTAGACTTGTTTGCTCAAATTGCTTTGTTTTTTGCTGTTTTTTTCCAAGCCTGACCCAACACTGGTGACAAGGAAGACCTCAGCCCTTTCCAAATGCTGTGACCGTTCAATGCAGAGCAGCCATCTCCGGATTTTCCATTAGTCTGCCCTAATGGACGTGGTATAAAGACACATGTTATGCTTAGATTTGTCAAGGAGAACCTACCAATTCATCTCTTGAGCTGCCACTCATCTCTGGCTGTGCTCACGATTATATGATTGCTACACACCATGAAAACACTGGGACAGTGCAGACAAATTCGGTGGCAAACAAAAAAGCCCTATGCCCCTCTTCTTCTCAAGTGCCTTCCAACATCAAAGGCTCTGCATAAAAAAGCTGTTGCTGGCTGCCAAGCACGACTTAGCATTTCAGAGGCTGCCTGCATCATTCTGCCTTGGAAATGTGAACCAGGATGAAACCCCCATCCCAGGGATATACGTGACAGGCACAGGCAGATTTTTTTGTTAGAAATGCCTCACCACAACTCCAGTCCCATAGCCCAGGGATAACTCAGGGCTGCATCATGTTCTCCGGCAACAGGGCCAGCTAATCCTTCCTTTCTCCGTCTCTTTTTTGCATGGCATTAATTACTGTTGACTTACCCTAGTTCTGAATGTATTTGTCTTGATAAATTCATGCTTTTACATCTCGGAGCATGCTGAGTAATTAATATCCTTTGGGTTTGCTAAGTACTGCAGCACTGCAAGAGAACATTAAAATGGCTTTCCTCTTATTCCTACTGCTAAATGGATTTAGCTATTGCCACCTGAGCTCCAGTGTGCTTCATGAATAAATTTAAAGCTTTACTGACAAGGACAATAACAATGGGAAGGCACCAGTCCATCAGAAAGCAGGTATTAGCATTTCAGTGAAAAACTTCACTGGAGTGGTCACCAAGTACTGCAACAGCTGCAGTTCAGGTTCCACTCACTCACACATCACCTCTCGTCTCTTCTGCTGCCTGTGGAACACACTCAGCAGCCCTGGGGGGATGGATGTGATCTGTGTGCAGGGGCAGGGGCTGGGAAGTCGCTGTGGGTTCTCCCCCTGGCAAAGGCTCTACGTTAGGTGCTGCTGGAGGGGGTGTGTAAGGAATGAGTGTCTCAGCCCACGCTGTGTTTCTCATCCAGCTGAATGATGCCAACACCTCCCCGTGAGCCTGGAGGAACGGCCAGCAGCAGGCGAGGCAGGGAACACCCCATGAAACCCACAGGGAGAAGAGGCATGTGGAAGAGCCTCCTGCTCAGCACAGCAGGGCTGTGTCTGCCACCCTCAGCCTCCCTCCATGCCTCTTTCCTCCCTTCCTAAAATCTTTCCCTCTTGGGCCTTATTGCTTGTGAAATATTGGCGCTGTGAGACAGGCATTGCTCTCCTGCTCTGACAGCCTGGGTGAAGCTGCAGGGTTAACAAGTGGTCTGTCAGTGCAAAGGAGCAAAGTCAAAAATGTGCAAGACCATCCACAGTGTTGAAAAACACCTGCCCAGCTTGCAAGGGGGGCTGCCAAACCACCAACATCCCTGCTGAGACTCAACACACTCATCACTGTGCTGGCCAACTCCCCAGCCTTGTCAGTCTGACAATTTTGTGCAGTCTTCCTTTCCCAAAATGGCTTTTCCCCCAATCTTTACTGGGTTTCCAGGAACTAACAGGAGTCCATCATTTTTGTCTTTCTACATAAAAGCATGCTTAAAAATAGGCAGAAGGGGAAACCCACGTTGCCTCTCTGGTGGGATGAGAAGTGTTACCAGCCCGAGCGAGGAAAATGTTCTGTCACCATGTGAGCTGGCAGGAGGGACGTGGTGGCAGCACCAACTCGCAGCAATATGCCAGGAGCCCTCCCTTCTCTCTCTCTGCTCTCCATGACTAAGCCAATATTAAGGCACTGACTTGCTGCATGCTGAGCCCTGCGTTAGTGTACCCTGCCCCTGCTCTGCCTTCAGGGCAGGAGCCCAAATACCGAGGGCAGCAGTGGACAGCTGCGGGGTGTGTGCAGCTCACACTTCCCAATGACAGGCTGTGGGGGTTGTGGGGCTGCACAGAGATGTCCCCTCAGTGGGGACATGGGCCTGGCAGGGAACACAGTGTCCCAGAAAAATGGGCTCCCTCCGCCTGGCTTTGGGGGGCTCACTGGACCTGCCAGCTGAGAAGCAACCCCCCTGGGTGTGGTGACAGCTCCTTTGGCAACTTTCCCTGTGGGATGAGAGGAGAGTGCCCCTTCCAAAACCCCTCTCCAAAGAGCCAGCTGGCACATGAGGGGGCCAAGGGGGGCAAAAGGTGCTCAGGGCCTTCCATCCTCATGGGGCTGAGATAAACAACTGCTGAAGAGTCCCGGGCTAGAGCTGCATCCTGGGGGTCCTGGGGGCTTTCCCTGCCCTGGTGGGAGAGGTGGCAATGCAGCCCAAGTGAGGGTTGGGAAAACTGTGGATGCACTGAAGTGCCCAGCACAAGCTTCCCACGGAGCAGCAGGGCATGGCACAGCCCGCTACCCAGGGCTTTCCCAACGCTGCCCAAGGCAAACCAACATCCTTTTCCAGATTCCCCTAGGTGTTAGCAAGGATTAGTAATAGATTGCCAGTTAATTGAAGCTGACAACATCTGTATTGCATGCAAAGGGTGTTACAGAGATGTATTAGACCTTTTATAGATCAATAACCGAGCGCTGCTGTCACAGCCACACAAACTCCCCTGCTTGCTTCAACAGATAAGACTGGAATGCTCTCCTCATTCTTTTACTCTGTTATTAAATGGTAACAAATCTGGTACTTCATGGGCAGACACTGAAAACCCCACCAGCTGTTGGTATGTGTGTTTACTGGGCACATGCAGATTTCTGGAGGCAGCACTGCCACTCCCTGCACTGTCCTGTGAAATCCCTTTTGGGGCCCTGACACTGCCCCACAGTCACTGCAGGAGTGGAGCTCCCAAAGCCCGCTGATGGGAACTCAGGCACAGCACAGAGTATCTTTACAGTAAGGGTTTATACTTTCTGGGAGAGCCTGGGGCCCATTCCTACACATCAGTACTCACAAGCTGCTGAGCTGCAGCAGAGTTTTGTCTCTGATGCCCATGAAGCCGAGACAGGGTTGTGCATGCCCTGTCACGCCACCTTCCCCGCAGGACACCCCCACCTACAACCTGTTACAGGGCCACAAGAGCAGTGATCCACAAACCCCCCTCTGCTGGCTGCTCAGTGCTGGGCAGCAGTAAGGGATCCTTGTCAGGGCTGATGACTGGGCTAGTGTGGGTCACTTTTTTCCCTACCCTTGCACAGTTTGGAAGAACCCTGCTCTTTGGCTGCTGGGAGAAAATGCACATCCCCTGGGGCTACTGGGGGCAATTCCAGCCCTGAGTGCCACCAGCCAAGGGCAGTGGAGCACCCATGGGACTGCAGCTCTATGGTGAGGGGGGAATAGGCAAAGAGATATGTTTTCCATATTTTTCTTTAATCTGGCAATCCACAGAGACCAAGCTGGGACATCACATGGCACCCAATATGAATCCCCCAAAGCCAGAATGGGGAGGGGTGGGAGCCCAAGGCTGCAGCTGTGTCCAGCAGAAGCTGTGTAACAGGGGTGAGAGTTACAGCCGAGCCAGCACTGCAGACTGCCCCACCTCTTGCTGAGTCCCCTCGCCTTGCCGGGGTATTTTTAATCAGAGCTAGCTGCTCTTTGAAGGTAGAAGGGTTTTGTGCCTTAATGTATTCTCTCCTCATTATTTTCTGTAGCAGGCAGCTCAAACACACAATTGTACTCGTCAGCTTTTTAGTTTTTACAATTATATATATATTCTAATTAAGCCCCTCTGTTTGACAAAGCTTGAATTACAGTATCATAATTCACACCCAGTATATTGCCAGGCCGTCTGCAGCACTCAGAGCGAGGTGTATTCCATTTTTAGCAGCAGCCCACGGATCTCTTTGTGCAATATATATGTGTTTAGCTTCCCTGGGAATAGAGAGCCTGCGACGGCACGAGATTGACAGCCCGGGAGATTACCCGAGAATGCAAAGCAGGTACAAGGGCAGCAGAAAGTAATTCCAACTGCCTGACTTCCACGGTGCAGGCTGGGTGGGCACTGCATCCACCTTAGGAGCAATGCAGTGGGAGGAGGAGCAGGAGGAAAGCAGGAGAGCAAGTACTGTGGCAGCCAGAAGGGTGTCCCCAGTGACCAAGCTCACCTTTTTGGCTCCAAGTTAAGATGTTGGCACCCGTGGGTGTGTGGGTGGGTGGGCCTGAGGCTGGGCACCCACAGCTGTGCTGGGAGCTCTGGGCAGGGTGCTGGGGAAGGAGGGGTTTGGGAGCAGAGCTGTGTTGCTGGACTCTGCGCTGCATCCTCGCAGTGGGGTTTCTGCCATCTCAGCAGAGACACACCCCAAAAGTCTGTGGGGAGTAAAGGGCTGCTCCCCCATGGGCATGGTCTGCCCTGCTGCAGCTGGGGTGCCCGGGGCAGCACTGAGTGTCCCCAAGGACCTCTCCTGGTGCAGGTGACACCACAACACCACCGGCCAGAGCAGAGCTTTGGAATCACCAATGCCTCCACCACTGCTGTCTGGGCACTGGCCCCAGCCACTGCCAAATGGGTGGGGAATTTACTTGTGAATCCCAAATTCTTGCTGGCTGCTAAGGCCGAAGCACAGCTCCACGTGTGCAGGGAGAGCAGTGCTCCTCGGAGCTGGGCTGTCACAGACAGTCTCTGGTAGCAGTGCTGGTGGAGCAGGTGGCTAAAGGCAGCTTCTGTGCAGCTGCACCGCTCCCTGCAGAGAGGCCAGGCTGCCTCCTCAGCACAGACCTCCTCCTCAAGGTAGCTCTGCCTTGAAAAGCAGACTTTGAACTTCCAATTTATCTCCTCAGCTGCTGCCGGGGAAGACTGGCTGCCCTGCACAAACAAGCTGTCAGCAGCCTGCCAGGGCAAGGGGTGGAAGGGCTCTGCTGGGAATAAACAGCCCCTTGCACTCACCCCAGCAGTGGGACCAACAGCTGATGCTGGGGACACAGCAATCCAGCCCAGGGCACGAGCAGTACAGAGCAGTGGGACACATTCCCCCAGCTGGGATGACCCCTGCTCCTTGCAGGGGATGAGGGAATGCTGCTGCCCTTGCTCTCTATTCTCAGTGAAACATTTTGATTTTCAGAAGTACTAATCAAAAATCACTCTTGATTATGACAAAAACAACCTCTGCTGAATTTCTTTTTTTTAATGCAATTAAAAAGGGTGTATGGTAATTCCAAGCAATCTCGCTCTTGAGATTAAAGGAAAGCCTGCCAGGAAGCACATGAATAAAGCTTTAAGATGAGAATTTGCATAATGAAGACTGTCTCTTTGTGGAGGGACTGATGGTGGTTGTGTTTGAAACCTATTAAGGGAAATGCCTAAAAGGCTCCACTGCAGCCAGGGCACTGCTGTCCTGGCCCGTGCAGCACCCACGCTGCCCTCAGCCCCACCAGAACCCCAGCTCTGCCCCCTCCTCCAGCCAGTGCCCCAGGACAGGCCAGGAGAGGCAGCACAGCCCCCGTGCAAGCTCTGAAGTCTGCAGCTCAGGACAACACACCTCACCTGGGCTCTAAGCCACAGCAGAACACCACGGTTCTGTGGGGCAGCTGCATGAGAAGCAGGTGTCTGGGGCAACTCGATTTCAAAGCTTACTAGGAATAATGTAAATTATTTGGCAGTGGTATACCAAATAAGCTCTACACCCAGGAGCTGGTGAGCAAAACCAGCCTGTGTCAGGCTCCTTCCCAGCAGACATCACTGGCACCACAACACAGGGCAGGGCCAAAAGGGCATCCTGGGTGAGCAGAAGGGAGCCCTCACTGGGACCTGCCTGGCCACACACTGGATGCTCGAGGGATGCAGTGCCCATCTAGCCTGCGCCACGCTGAGGGCTGCATAAAGGTCTGAAGGCATCTTCTCCCCACCTGCTGTGGAAGGACAGACCTCCAGCTTGCCTCCAAAGCACCTGAAGAAGCAGCACCAGCCTGCACACCCTGCCATGTCCCACAGCCCCGGGGAGCAGCTGGGGGCTCAGTGTGTGCTGCCAGAGCCATTCAGAGAGCTGCCAGCAGGTCCCTCTGCAGACACCAGACAAAAAACACAGCAGGGAGGAGTTTTTCATCTGCTGCCCTCTTGCTCAGCCTTTCCACCCCTCCAGAGCAAGATTTAAAACCCCAGAGGGAAGCGCCCTTGACTTGTCTTTGCCAACAGCTGCATCTGGTAACTGGCTGGCACAGAGCCTGCCCTATCTGCCAGCACAGAGGCTGCAAGGAACCCTTGAAAGCTGAGGGTCCCTGCCACAGACAGACAAACACCTCCCCGTGCCAGCAGCAACCCTGAACAGCTCTGAGGGAAAGCAGAGCCCCATCAAGGTCGGCAGGACCAAAGCCAGGAAAGGCTCTGCATGGGGGTTTCCCACGGAATGCCTTGGGCTGGCAGCTGATGGCCAGGTCTGCCCCATCTCTGGCTCCACAGCAGCATCCTCGCTCTGACCCCACGGGAAACCCATGTTTCAGCAGCTCTTCCATCACAGGATGGTCCCAGACCAGGTAGGCCTGCTCTGGCAACACAAGATAACAAAACAGTTTTCTTCAGTATGAGTACTTAAAGCTTTCCAGGTTTCCAGGGCTCTCTGCCATCCCAGTGCATGGAGCAGGTGATGTTTTCTAAGCAACTTTAATATGATAGCTGTTCCTTGAGGCTTGTGTCAGAGAGGACTCTGCCACAGCACTGCCAAAACCTGCTTTCAATTAGTCCCAGATCAATTGCACCCGGAGCAAAAGGCTGAAAGGTCTAGAGCAGATATATTTAAGGTTCCTCCACTTCTGGGGCATGCCTGAGCCCAGCTCTGCACTTGTGCTGAGGATGGGGTGATGGCCAGCTTTCTGTGCCTGGAGTGGGTACCAGGACATTGCAGCCAAGGACTAGGGAGGGCAGGAAGAGTTCAGCCTGTCCCAGACCTCACAGGAGCTCTGCAAATCTCTGACCCTCCCCCTGACTGTGGGAAAATGCCCCAAGTGTAACCCTCAGTAACTTAAAGGTGTATAAGAAAGGGAGCTGGTTTTCCTTTCCACTTTCTTGCTGTTTGGGGATTTTTAAAGGAAGAACAAGGTATATCCCTAAAGGGGAAAGGATGTGGACAGCATCATTATTTTATTCCCACACCCCAACCACTTTGCAAGAGGCTAAGGGGAAATTAGCACTGAACCAACTGCACAGGATGGAGAATAGTTAAAGATGACTTTTCAGTGATGAAAAAAAAAACCAAGAGTGTCACCCTGGGCTTGGGTTTGTCCCCACCAGATGCTGTGTGCAGGTGTCTGCTGGAGAACTGGATTACTGCCCTGGCAGCAAGGGAAGGGTGAACGTGGGGGTGCCATGATCACTGCCCAGCAGGCACCAGCCTGGTTTCCCCCGACAGACACAGTCTGGGGCAGCACTGCTGAGAGCCAGCCCTGGCAGGGGCAGGCAGCTGGGGACAGGAGCAGGATCTGAGCAGAAACCACTCTAGGGGCAACCTTGGCACTCCCTGTGCCCAAGTGTCCCACCCTCAGCCCTCACCCAGCCTTACCAGGCAGAGAGTGGGACACGTGGACCCTAGCTCACTTGGTTTGTGACTCCTAGTGAAGGTCCAAAAGCACAGCAAGTTCCTTTTCCTCCTATAACTGTGGCTACAGGGCTGAAAATTGGGGGATGTGGTGGTAGAGTCAGTCTTCTTTACAGAAGCTGGTGTGGGGCTGTGGTTTGGGTTTGTGCTGGAACAGTGCTGATAATTCAGGGCTGTTTTCATTCTCACCTGAGCAGCATTAGCAGAGCCAAGGTCTTTCCTGCTCCTCACCCACCCCACCAGCAAGAGGCTCCACAAGGAGCTGGGAGGGGACACAGCCAGGACAGCTGACCCCACTGACCCAGGGGATATCCCATAATATGGCACCGTGTTCAGCATAGAAATTTGGGGAGGAGGAGGAAGGGGGGACGTTTGGAGTGACAGCGTTTGCCTTCCCAAGTCACTGTTCCAGGTGATGGAGCCCTGCTGTCCTGGGCATGGCCGAGCACCTGCCTGCCATGGGAAGTGGGCAATGAGTCCCTTGGTTTGCTTTACCTGCCTTTTAAAGCTGCCTTGATCCCAACCCATGAGTTTTCTCACTTTTACCCTTCCTGTTCTCTTCCCCATCCACACGTGGGGGGAGCTGCAATGGCTGTGTGGGGCAGAGCTGCCAGCTGGGATCACACCACCACAGCTGCTTCCATGCCTGCTGTCCACCCAGAAAGATTACAATGTACATTCACATTAGCCATATGATTTCTACTTACACATTAAGTAACGGCTATGAATTTGTCTATTGCCAAAGATGCCTGGTCATCAACCAGACAACAAATTGTGGCACGAAAGCATTTTGTTCATGACCCAGTGCAGGAACAACTGATGACAAAGTCAGTGATGCAGGAGCCCAAAGGAAACTGAAGCAGGAGATTAAATGCTTATCACCTGATTCCCGGTGGAAAAAAAGATTCCTCTCATCAGATAAAGATCAAGAGGTGCTGTAGTTAAAAGTAGGTAAATAGGGAATCACACAGTAAAAATGCTGGTTCATCACTTGGGATGTGATGCTCCTGTCACAACGTGCTATTTAAAATCAGCAGCAGAGCAGAGTGGGAAGGAAGACGGGGGTAATGCTGACAGATGGAGCAGGGCTCCGGGAGAGCATGGGGGCCCAGCCCGCTCCCGCGGCTGAGAGCAGCCGTCTGCCCCGGGCACCGCGGGGCTCCGCTGCTGTCCCGCCTCCCGCGGCCCCTCCCCGCGCAAAGCTGCGCTACTCGGGCCGGGAGGGGAGAGGCTGCGAGCCCAGCGGGGCTGCCCACCGCCGCACCCTCCCGCCGTGCCCCGGGTCCTGCGGCTCTGCTGCTCCGGAGCATCCCCGATCCAGGCAGGGCTGCCACGGGAAGGAACCAGCATGGAGAGACAGCAGGGCGGGGGGCTGCACCCTCCAAGTAGGAAGCAGTAACAGAGATCTGCTGGAGATAATTCTGAGCAGGTGGTGCAGGAACTGGTGCTGATTTTTAACCACCCAGCCGGCAGCTGTGAGACCTCCCCTCCCGGCTCGCCCACAGCGAGGGAAGCTGTGCCGCATCCCTCGGCCTTTTCCAACAGCTTGTTTTCAATAAGGTGAATTTGGCTCCTTGCTTTCACAGAGGAGTCTGGAGAAGTCTCTAAAAAGGTGAGTTTGGGGTGTGTATCCAGCTTCTGCTTCCTATGCCCAGCACACGCTGCATCCCCATCACTGGGGGACCAGGTGCTGTCTAAACAGAGCACTCTGTGCTATTAATGTGGTATGAAATAATTAAAACATAAAACCATGCTCAGTGCGTTCAAAGAGAAGTCCAGCAACAGGTCTCTCGCTCTCTCTAACCCTACTTGGAGAGGAAATAGCACCAACACTTGCAAACCCGACTGTCTGCAAGCTGTTGTGGTTCTGAGATTTTCTCTGTGAAAGCATAAATAATTCACTCAGTTAAGACCATCATTACAAAAAAGAAAGAAGGAATACACTGACTTTTTAAATATATATTTAACATCACTTAAAAATGCTCTATTTTCTGCATGAGGTGAAAAACATGTTTGGGATCTGTGGGTGTTTTTAAAAGCATAATGAGCTCAAGGCTCAGTGCTGTCCTGAGGCGGGGGGGTGGCAGTTGGAAATAACACATTACAGTTTCCTCAAATAATCACACAGAACTGCATGGCATGGGCTCAGTGTCTCTGGACAGTGCAAGGGACAGGCTGGCACCAGCAGCAGTAGCTGGGGCCTGGCAAGTGGGGCAGGCTGAATACCCACCCCAGGGGAAGCAGCTGGGGCAGAACCCAGCCTGTGGCTGAGTCACAAAGCAGGGGCTCAGAGCAGGCTTGCAGCAGCTGGCAGCAGCACGCTGGATGGGATGGGATGGTTTGATTTTGGGGGGATGCAACCTCTTCTGCCTAGTGCTGCATCGGCATAAGGTGGCATGGTGATTGTAGGTGGCACTTTAGGAGGAATTTCTTCACTGAAAGGGTAATGAAACATTGGAATGGACTGCCCAAGGAGATGGTGGAGGCACTGTCCCTGGAGATGTGTAAGAGACTGGACGAGGCACTCTGTGCCACTGTGTGGTTGATGTGGTGGTCTTTGGTCACAGGTTGGACTCAGTGACCTCACAGGGTCTTTTCTGACCTAATTGATTCTGTGATTCTCTGGCCAAAAGAACTTCCAGGGTGAGAAAATGTGCCAGGGATAAGTTGCAGCAATTCTGGGCCATTCCACCTCTTCAGGCTCTGGAGTGGAAACTAAGCAAAGCTCCAAGAGGAAGGCTGTGTACCAGATGGCAGGATGGGACCTGGGGAGGTTTTTATTCTAAATGAGTCTACATTTGCCTGGCATTATTTTCACTCAGGTTTTACTGTCTGGAAAGATGACCCAAGCCCTGCAGTAGCAGGAACACCTGAATGGAGGTGTCTGGTCACCACAGAGACATCCCACCAAGCTGCTCAAGTTCACCCCACAGAGAGACACTAGATAGAGACATTCCTCAAGCTCCTACACCTAAAAGGACACTTTTGCCAGCAGACAAAGCTTTAGGGACACAGACTAATGTGCTGTTCAAAATTTTATCAGCTATCTAACATCTGTTCTGCAGCACAAGCACTTCTTTTGCCATCCACAGCTGGGGCTGGAAACCTCTTCTGCTTGTTTAACTTTTGCCTTCTACTCTCCCAGAGCCAGAACTGCAGTTACCCCTAAACACCCAACCTAGAGCATGTCCTTCTGAAGCAGGATTTCAGTAAGATAATTCCAACTTTGACAAGTTCTTTTTACCCAGACTTCTTTGTGCACAGGCAAAGAGAGCATTTCAAAGGGCAAGCAAAATTCTGTGCAGCTGTCCTTCCCCAGCACTTTGTTTGCTGGAGACAACTCTGTACCAGCCTGCAGAGCCTTCTAACAGCAGAATGATGCTGCTCTCAGTGTCCCTCCTCCCTGTCCGAGCCACCATCTCCAAAATCTTGCCAATGCCTCTGGTTTCACTTGCTTTGGTTTTTTTTACACATGTACATGGTGAGCACACCAGATCTCTACAGCAACCTGGCCATCTCCTTCCCTGGAGATGCTGCTCATGTGGCTGGGAAACAGAGCTCACACTCAGCATCAGCTTTCTGCCTGTGGCCCCAGTTCTCCTCCCACTGTAAGTTTCTGGGTTTCCTAGAAAAGGCTGAAAAGCAAAGGAAAAGGATTTTGGAGTGACTGCAAGGCAGTTTCATAAATATGTATTAGCATTAACTTCACCCCCATCACACCAGCAGGCTGAGCTCACAGAAGATCAAACCCAAAGCTGACCCTGAGCAGCTCCACTGAAATCCCTGAGAGTGCAGAGGCAGCACTCACCTCTCTCTCTTTGCCATGGCTTGTATCAGGACTTTGTTTCCTTCTCAAAAGCGCTGTTCCCTCAGCAGTCACGTTCCTGTGCTCGCATCCTAAATCACAGCTAGTGACTCCAGCATCTGGATCCCCAACTTTGAAGTTTCCCTTTCAAAGTCCTTTCATGTTCTACATTTTGATGTGCCGCGTTCATCTTCTCCCGCTTTCCTCTACTTGAGCACTTCCACTGATTGTGAATTGTATCAATCAGCTTACAAAGGAATTATTGCAAAGCTTTTCTCTCTGCCATCAGTGTTATGTAGTTTATTAAGCGTGTGTTTTGTTATTAGAGTGGCTTCAGAAGCAATGTCTAATAAAACCCCAGTTGTTCCTTTAGCTAATTGTGAAGTTAATGCCTTAAACCTCCAGGAGATATTCTTCCAAGAAGAAAACAAATTTGGGTTTAAACCAAGTAGTTTTAAAGGTTTATTCCAGTCAACTCGGGAGATCAATAGACACTTCTGTTTTATGTGCTTTAAGGGCTGAAACGTTTGCAACCGATGTAAGAAAAAAAAATCACATTTTTGTAGAGGGGGAAAAAAAACTCAAGAGTTAAACAGTGATTTCCAAACATGTTTATCACTAGGCTGTTAGAAGAAAAAATTCTAAATACAAGTAGAACCATGGAAATTAATTATTTCCACAGCTATGTACATAAATATCTGAGCATGGCACATTTAATTAATGCATATGTGTTCAAAGATCAGAGATAATTTGTAAGAAAACCAATTTGGCTTCTCCTGCTTTGTCATACATACTAAAGACATTATCTAAGTAAAAATTATGCTTTAAATGTATTACTTTGACTCGCCACTGATACCTGGTAATTATAACTTTAATATCACAATAATGTATTATAAGAAATATTTTCAGCAGCTTTATACAATGCTGTTATCTCCTTTAGTTTCGACAACAATGCCAAACCCAGCCTTTCTCTTCTATTGCAAATAATTCCTCCCTGCTCTCTGGAACATCCACGGCGAGTGACCCTGGCAAGTGACGGGGCACAGAGACACAGGGTCACCGTCCACTGGCAGCCCCGTTTCTGCCAGCAGCAACCACAGCTGCCCAGTGCAACACTGGAATAGATGAGGAAAACCTAATCTAGTCAAGAGTCCAGACAGCTGAAAAAATCATCTGGAAGAGATGGCTCCTTTCTGCTTTGCCGTGCCCTCCGTTGGGCACGCTGGTGCGGAGCCGGCGCAGGGACTGCAGCCATCTGTGCAACAGCTACAAGAGCCAACTGCACCGGCCGACACTGCCTTCACATTTTAGCAATTATTGTAATTGCTGGTAGTCACACTCGCGAGGAGAGGTGATTTGTGAGATGCTGCCTATGAAGACACGGGTGACAAGGCAGCTTGTCAGCGCTGAGACGGCAACTTTGGGGAACACGCCCAACTGCTCTTAGCCGCTTGCAGAGTGAAGGTGTTCTTCAACCTTTTCTGACGAAACTGCCCGTGCCCCTTCTGCCTGGCCTGCGAGAGGAAACCTTGCGCTCCCTCCAACAAGCCCTCAGATGTCAAATTTGCCAGCTTTCAAAGAAAACACATCAATGCGTTTCTGTACACGCCTATGAGACTGAGGACAGGAGAGGGGAAAACAACAAGACCGGTAAGTTTCTTGCTCGACTCTTACTGTTTTCCACAAGCATGGGGTTAACCCTGGATGACTTAAAAACATGAAACATAACTACATTCTGGAAAAGTCACGGATCTGTGAATTTAAAACACCATGCAATGTGCTGGCACGGGGAATGCTTGCCTCTGGCTACAGCCAGTAGGCTTTGCAGGGTGTTGGGTTTTCTCCACCGTCTCAAAATACTTTAATGCTTCAGCCCCCCAGCACACCGGGAACAGGCAGAGTTTAGCAGCACTGGCCAGGGGGCTGGTGTCTGTTTCCAGCACTGCTGGTGTCTGTTTCCAGCACTGCAGCCACAGGCAGGCAAGGCTGTGGGCAGAGGCAGCTGGGAGGCACAGACAGATGTGGCACAGCTGTGTCTGACAGCCCAGACAGGGCACTGAAGCACACAGCCATGAATGAAGGGAAATGCACTAGAATGTGATCAGAGAGAAACCCAAACCCTTTCTTTCCCATTAAAAAGTGAAGTTTGCTCCTGCTTTACTGGGCAGTCAGACAACGCACACATCAGTCTTGTGTCAGTAGTGCAGGTGGACCACAGTTGCAGGAATCATGCTAGGTACTGACTTTGTTGTTTGATATTCTTAGTTCTTGGTAATATGTAAATCTCTGAGCTTCCAAGAGACTGGGCTGCCCACAGCCTGCCTTCAGCACTACTGGAGCAACTGTTTCAGATCAAGAAGCCAAAACAAACAAACAAAAAAAAAAACAAAAACAAAAACCCGCTGGGGAATAGAGGGCAATGAAGAAGTGTGATTTCTATTGCTGCTGTTCTGAAGAAATGGCAGAGAACGCCCTGCCAGGGAAACCCACTGCCTTGCCACTACCTGTTATCCTCCCGTGGGTACAGGATGATGGCAGGGAGGCTGTGCTGGTACCCAAAAAGGCCAGGTCAGTGCTCAGGTGGGGAAGGGCTCCCAAGGCTCTGTCAGGCTGCTGCAAAGCCATTCCAACACACGTGGCAGAGAGAGAGGGAGGGAGGAGCAGGCACCCACCCACGGGCTGGGAGAGCCCTTGCCGGAGCGCACCGGGGGAGGAAGCAGGGGCCAGGTGGAAAGGCTGTGCCGCACACCAGCACCCCGCTTCGGCGTGTCCCGTGCCAAGGCTCTGCACCGGACGGGAGGCAAGAGCAGAGCCCGCTCCCCCTTGCACAGGGATTGCCACCGAGAGGCAATTTACAAACTCTATGTTGTTCAATTACTTGTGAAGCCTCACGCTGGCAAGAATAATTTATGAATGTTTCAGTGAAATTCATTTTGATACAAACACAGCCAAGGATATTTAAGAGTTGGACTCTGCAGCCCAAGAGCTCAAAACCAGCATTTTTGTTTACACACGTTGCAAAAAACACAAAATGCAAATAGCTTTAGTACTGACTAATCAGATTTTTTTTTTAACCAAAAATCAAGATTCTATGCACTGTCTCAGCTCAGCCTGTCAAACTGATATCCATCAATTAAAAATGCAGCCGCTACCCTGGTCAGCATAAGCAGCTCCGTACCACACTGTTACCATTCCAGGTGCACAAACAGGTAGGTGCCAAATGCAAACAAACTAATTCCAGGCTGACTCATGGAAAACCGAATCTATTCCAACAGCAAGAGCTGCCTGGGTTTCAGTTCGCTATCTGCTTTGATGCTGATACCTTCTAACCCGTCTGTGCTTGCCGGGTGCCTCCTGGTTAATAGCAGATTTTGTTTAGAAAAACTTTCCTGAGGCTTTTTACATGTCTACATGTTGTCTATTTCCTCTGCATAGCCTTTAGAAGGACGTTTCTTTTCAATTCAAACATACAGCTTTTTAGAAGTACCCTTGGGTTTTTTTTAAGGAGACAAAGAGTTGTGGTGAACTTTGCATTGATTTTAATTTCTTCCTCCCCACCCTCCTAAAAACAGCTTTTTTTTTTTTTTTTTTCCCTTCCTAGTTGCTGCTTAGCTGGGAACGATTTCTGGGTTAGACTGTTCTGATCTGCAGAAATAACAGTGGGACAAAAAAAGAGTGAGAATACAACCAGCAGCCCGACAAATTTGGGTCACACAGAGAATCCGCTAATCCAACAGCTAGCGAGCAGACAGACAGACCCAAACTCCTCTCGCGGTGACTGCATGGCTACCTCTGCTCAGGATTAACTGAGCCCCAGGCTGCTCCAGAGCTCTACAGCTGCAGCATCGCGCTCCTTAGGCACCGCTGGAACACTGTCACCCGAAGGCAGCGGCTGCGCTCCGCGGCGCGTCGGTCGGCAGCGCTGTCACCGAGCGCGGTCGGAGCCGCCCTACCTGAGGGCAGCGCTGCGGCCCCGGCCCCGCGGCCAGCGGGGAGCAGGGCCAGGGGGCCGCAGGCGGGCACAGCCCGGGCTGGGGGTCGGGATAAGGAGGGGGACAAGGATGGTCTGCGGCCCCGGTGCACAGGCTGGCACCCCGCCATCCGCTGCGGACTCGGGGCGCTCTGCGCAGGGTGGGGCCCGAAGGGGGCAGCCCCCTCCCCGAGGCGATCCCCGGGGGTGCACCCTCCCAGCTGGGGCCTCTCCTAGGCGCGCATCTCTCCGGCCCCGTGAGACCCCCGGGACAGGCTCCGCGCTACCGGGGGGAATATCCAGCCCGAGAAGCCCCCACGGCGAGGGGGCCGCAACGCCCGCATCCCTGGCGGGGAGCATCCCTCGGGGGGAGCATCCCGCGGGGTGACCCCGGCCGGGGGCGGGGGTCCGCCGCTCCTGGGCCGAGCCCGGCGCCGCGATCATGCGCGCAGCACACCGCGCCCCCCGGGCCCCTCTGCCCCGGGCCGCCCCTCCCGCCGCGCCCGCCCGGCCCGGGCCGCCCTACCTGCGCCCAGCAGCGCGGCGAAGGCCAGCAGCAGCCCCAGGAGGCGGCGGCCGGCCATGGCGCGGCACGGCTGCGTCTGCCGCGGGCTCCGCTCCCCTCTCCGCCGGGGCGGGACGCGGCCGTGAGGGGCGGGCGCTCCGCGCCACCGCCCCCCGCCCCCCCCGCCGGGCCGCGCCCCCCGCCCGGCCCCGCGCAGCGGAGCGGCGGCTGCGGGGAGAGCCGCGGGCCCCGGAGCGCGGCCGGGCCCCGGCACCCGCCGAGAACGCGGCCCCGGCGCGCATCCTTCCGCCGCACCGGCGTCAGGCCCGCATCTGCTCGCCCGAGCGGGGACATGCGGGCGGCAAACAGCGATGGGGACGCGCAGGGAACGAGGGAGGGCTTGGGACCGCTGCTGCCGGGCCCCGCCGTCCGTCACCCCCGGCGCCGGGGGAGCCCCGTGTGCCCGCAGCCCCGGGGCAGGGACGGCCGCGCGTTCCCGCTGGGATGTGGCGGTGGCGCGGCCTGGCAGCTGTGCCCTGCTCCAGGAACAGTACAGAAGTACAGGGGAAGGAGTTGCTGCAGTTTCACCCTTTAATGCCAAATATTTACGTGGAGGTTATGCAGCTATGGAACTGTTGGCTGGAAGCGACCTCTGGAGGTCTCCAGCCCAAAGGCCCCATCGGAGCGGGACCCATGGACACCAGGTCACATCAGTCCCAGCCACGTCTGAAAACCTGCAGGGCTGAAAGCTCCTCTGCCTCCCCAGAGATGACCAATGGCCGTGCTGTTCACTACCTTGGCAAGAAGATTCTCCTGGGTTCAGTCTGCCCCTCCCGCTGACCCTTTAGCCATCACCCCCAGCTGTGCTGGCTCTGTCGCGTTAATAACTGCGCTTGAGTAGCTGTAAACTGCCGTTAGATTTGCCTCAGCCGCCTTCTCGCCAAAGCAAACAAGTTACTCCTTGCTCACCGGCTGCTGGACCCTCTTCTCAATGGCTCTTTTGAACAGGGGTAGGAATTTGTTTATAACAGGGTAAACATCTTCTTTTTATATTTATAGGTTGTTCTGCTACAGAAAAGGGAATGAGGGTGCAGCCTCTTTTTAGGAGGTGTTCCTGAAGCTTTACTGGGGACTGAGAGGCTGAAGAAGTGTCTGGGTCATCGTAGTCCCATGTCATCCTACAGCAGCTGGTACACGCTGAGTATCAGGACTGCCTTGGGTCCAGAAAGTCCTTTTTTGTCCTCAGTGGAAACATCACCTGAAAAGATAGCAGGCAAACAGACCATAATGGGGCGGGGGCAGGGAGGGGGTCCTGTCCTCTGTAGAAGCGCCTGGGCTGAAGGATGCGGTGGGATAACAGGTTTTCTGACTTCCATCCGTGGCCACAGAGCAAACTGCAGGCTCCGCAGTGCCTTGCCTTGTGGGGACAAGATCTTTCAAACCCACACTGCGCGCGTTCCTGTGAGTTTGTGTAGTTGGGCACGCTCGTATTATCGGAGCTACAGGCACTTCTGTGCTGTGCAGTTCTCTGCTACTGCAGCAGCTGAGGGGCGTAACAGGGGCCCCAGATACCGAGAAGCCGTGCTGGAGAAGATGTACTTCGGCTTCTACACTTGGCCGTCTGTACATCCACGATATTGCCTCTCTCCCTGTTTATACAAATTCAGGGCTACAGTCCCGTTCGTGTCAAACTAAAGGAAACTAGCAGGACAGCATTTGTACCTTCCCAGCCTGGTTCCCAATAACCTCTCCTTGTGCTATTTGCATTTCAATGGCTTTCCAAGCCTCCGGTAATTGTCGGGGGAGGAGGCGGGTAAAAAGGCTATTATTATATTAGCGTTGGATCAGCTTTAGCAAGCCTGAAGGCATGAGAGAGCATCGTGCAGCTGATGCAACCCGTGACAGTATATTGTTTGCCGTTCTGTGTGAGCCTGGGGTGTGCACCGATGCCTGGGAGTTGATTCATAATTACAAAGAGATGTATGAATGTGGCTTTGAATGGGCAGGAAGGCAGCAGCAGCGCTGCGCTCCGAAGCTGGAGGGAAACAGGGCGGTACGAAGCAGGATTTCGTATTGGAATCAAGCATCTGGCCAAACCCCCGGCATCCAAGGCTGCCATCCCTGGCTGGTCGTGCCCAGCTGGAGCTGGGGCTGTGTGCGGCAGGCACAAGTTGGGTCTTTAAGGAGCCGAGCCCAAGGCAGCTGGAAAGCCTGGGCCCCGGCCAGCAAGTGACTCAGCATCGCCTGACCTGTGCCCGGGAGCCGAGGCTATTCTTGGTTCGGGCTGTGTTTAAGGCAGCTGAGCTTAAATGGTTCCAAATTGCAGCACAGAGGATGTGTTGTGAGGCTGCAGCCTCGAAGGCAGCGTGCTGCTTGGGGCTGCAGGGCCGTCTGCCCGGCGGATCGCTCCTGTGACCTTTCCGTTTTCTTCTCTTGAGCGAGAGGAAAGCTGTAATCTTTAAATAGCGGAATAAACAGTCATCAGAGAAACTCTCAGAGGAAAAATATACTCGCTTCCTATTATATTTTAACAGGTGTCATGCTCAACTCTTCTTGCTCCCTGGGCTTAGCACACTTGTTTTGTAACTGAGCAAAAATATGGGAAGGGGAGATGCTGATTGGGAAAGGTAATACTGGATCACACAAAATTCTGAATCTTTTTCTTCCTAAATACGTTCAAATAATTTAGCAGGCTCAGAACATGTAATCTGTTAGATCTCAGAGCCCCTCACAGGCGCTAATCAATTGCCCTCGGGAAGTGATGGACCCATAAAAGGCATCAATTTAGCTACTACTGAAGGACTGCTGTTTTAAAAGCAGAACGAGCTGTCATGTAGCACTGCACAGCCTTTGCCACACAGTTACCTGAGATGGAAAATGAAGATGCACAATTTAAAGCGAGTAATTTCAGGGGCTGAACTGTGTTTCGACCTTTGTCTCCTGTCTGAGGTATTGTTTTATGGCAGTATTTTCAAAAACAACAACTCTTTTCTTGAAGTAAAAAAAATTTGCTAATTTGGGGGGAACTTTTAAATTCTTGAATGAGGCTGGAATGCATTTGGCCAAATTTTCTAAATGCCTTGACTTCTAAAGTCTTGGTTAAAGTTATGATCCAAGTGGTTCCTTTAATTAAAAAAAAAAAAAAAAAAAAGAAAGAGGAAAAAAAGAAAAGGCAAGCAGTAGTAAGAGAGGAGAGCTACAAGCCGCCGTCAGCCTGCAGCACGCAGCGGCCCGCGGCTGCAGGACTGGAGGATATTCCCGGGCTCCTCAGCCACAGCTGCATCCCCGTGCCGAAGGAAGGAGCAGGTTTTCAGTAGGTTTTCCTGAGCAATGGGCTGCCTGGTGGCCACGCTGCCGGCGCTGGTGCTGCGCCAGAGCTGCCATCCAGCAGACTTTGCTCTCCGGTGCCGCCCCTCGGGGCTCGGGGACCCGGCTGGCTCCTCCCGCGGCTCGGGGCTCGGGGACCCGGCTGGCTCCGCTTGGGGCTCGGGGGCTTGGGGACCCGGCTGGCTCCGCTTGGGGCTCGGGGCTTGGGGACCCGGCTGGCTCCCCCTGCGGCTCGGGGCTCGGGGACCCGGCTGGCTCCGCTTGGGGCTCGGGGACCCGGCTGGCTCCTCCCGCGGCTCGGGGCTTGGGGACCCGGCTGGCTCCGCTTGGGGCTCGGGGACCCGGCTGGCTCCGCCCGCGGTTGTGTGCCGGCGCGGGGAGCCGCTGCTGAAGTCACGGCTGAGTAGCGCTCGCTGTAAACAGCCTTACCTGCTCCTCACTGCTGCCAAGTGCTGCTCGGTATAACCCTCTTCCCAGAGAGCCTTCGGTCTGTTTCCTTGCATAACCGATGCATTGGGGAATATTTGTACGAGGTAATTTTAAGTCTGTCAGTTCTCTGCCAACACTGGCTGTCTAGACTACTGCTATAATCAAAGGTGAGAGGTAGGTTCCTAATTACGGTTAATCACACCCTAAAAGATGCCTTGTCTGTATGGAGAGCGCGGGCACCTTACATAGGTGATAAAAATGGGTTTAACTGTTCCCTGTTGTGTGTTGGGTCTGCGGGTGACTGCAAACAAATGCCTCACCTTGTGTAAATCAAACGCTTCAGCCGCGCTCTTAAAGGAGAAATGTTAGTAGTACTCCGATGGACATTAACTAGAGAGTGCAGTTATTTTTGGCCAGTCCCCTGGGAGCACCTGCCAAGCATTTCCTCTCATTTCAAACCTGGTTGTTCCTGCCGAGAAAGTCTGGGTCAAGGTGAGTGCCTGGCTCTTCACCGGCTGTCTGTGCCATTTAAAAGGGAAAGAGGAGAGGAAGCCGAGCGGCAGACTGGGTGTGAGGAGTGGCGTACTCCTGCCGGAGCACGCAGGGATGAGAACAGCACTGCTTGGTATGGTTTATGTACCAATGAAATGCACCTGCTGGTACCCAAGCATCCATGTACAGTTCTAGAATGAAAACGTTGAAACATAAATTAAACAGAGAAAATGAACTGTGGCCTCATTTACTGCAGGATGACAGCCAGGCGGTTAAACCAAGGGGATTGTGCACCTGTCCGAAACTGAAGGGAGCAGCAGGAGCCGAGGTCCCTGTGCGAAAGGTTCCTGAGAGTCATTAAAGCTGTTGCATGGACAGGATCAAGCATCAGTGTGGGGACTTCAGCATCAGGTGGACCAGGCTGTCCCCTTCTGTGGGAGCACAACTGCATGACTGGAGTGTGCCCAGGGATGTGGCTCACAGGGTGCCACAGGGGAGCTGGCATGGCCAGGCTGCTCCTCTCCCACTTCCCAGCACTGTGTGGCTGGGAGCACTCTGCTCTGGAGCCAGGCACTGCTGGCTTTTATCAGAATAGTTGTGATCTTCATGGAAGGCTGCTGGGGCTTTGGGGTCAATTCACATCTCTTGCAAATGCCTTAGGAACTTATATTTGTTCTCTGGATTCCTAAAAAGCAGACTAACCTAGTGTGTTCTGTGGGTGGTTTTTGTTTTGTTTTGGTGGTGGATTGTGGGGTTTTGTTTGTTTTATTTGGGTGTTTTGTTTTGTTGGTTTTTTGGTTCGGTTTGGGGGGGTTGGGGGTTTTTTTTGTTTGTTTCCTTTTTTTGGGGTTTTGTTTTGTTTTTTTTTTTTTTTTTTTTTTAATTTCCACCAGGGACAGAAATTGCTGGCTGAGAATCTGAGGCCTGAACCCAAAAAAAAAAAACAAACCCATGTCTCAAGAAGCAATGTAACTGCTCTGGCAAAGATTTTTGTTTTTTCTTAGCCTACTCCAGAAGTCTGCAGAATCCAAAAGGGCTATAGAGTGTAAGGTGACGTTCAGTGCATCAACGAACAGCTGTAAAAAAGCTTTTCTGCCTTTCCCAGCAGCTAATAACTTCATTGCACAGAACTTAGTTTTTCAGAAAGACCTCATGTGATTTTTGGCTGGCTGAGGTGAGGACTGTTGAGGAATGTTCATAGTTACAAGTGGGGAGAATTTTTTTTTTTTACGGTAAAAACCCCAAAACCCTCAGACAAACAAGCTTGCTTTCACCAAAGTCTTTGTTCCTCTGGCTGAGAGTGTGCAGTATTACCTGCAGTAATAAAACAGTGCATAAAGCAGCCTTATTTGGACTGAGAAGTGTGGAAATTGGAGTGCAGAACAGGTAGTGTCAGGGCAGCCAAGGGGTCTGTGTGGGATTTTTCCCTCAGACTGGATGGGTGATTTATGTGCCTGGGTTGGTATAATGGCAAAGAGCAGGTACAGCTCAGGGCTGACACTGCCTGGGAGCCAAGTGTGTTTGTTGCCAAATTCTGGATGCTGGCTCTTGCAGAAGAGAGATGAGCCTGTCTTCTTGGCTTCTAAATCTAAGGGAGACTTATCACAGCTAAATTATATGTGTCCCTTGGGAAGGCTTTTGAGGCCAAAACCACTAAAACCCAGATTCTTTCATCTAAATACAGTCCTAGGAAATTATCATAGTCTGAATCTAATAGGCACTCTCCCTTGGAGAATGTTACCCCTCTTATGTAAATAAGGGTTTGCTTGTTTACTCATCCTTCTACCTGTCATGGAAAAGTTCCAATGAGTATAATAAAAGTCATGCACAAAAAGGGAAACTAACATTTTATTCTGAAGTTATTGCATGTGGGTTGTTAGGGTTTTCTTGAACCACACCACAAAATTTTATAATTGGGCAGTAATTTTATATCAAATATTGTGACAGGTGCAAAGTCCTGTTGAAAAGCACTCATCTGTCAGGTTCTTCCTCTGTGAATCTTCTGTAAATGAGGGAGTTAAGAACCCCATATGCTGGACAGGGGGTTCTTCCCAGACCCCAAATTCTTTCCAGAATGCACAGATGTTCCTTTGCTGGGACCATTCCTCACCACAGGCTGGTGACCTCTACCACCTTAGCTGGATAGACATGAATTTGATGCTTTTAATTTAGTATTATGGGGATTATTTTCTTTTTATCAAACTCTGGGGACAAATACAAAGTGTTGTTACATGTGACTTAAAACTAGGAAAAAATATTAAAATTAAGGCCATTTTCCCACAGCTTCTGTTGTGCTTGGGCTGCTCTCCACCACATGGAGTCTGTGACCTGACCCCTGCTCGTGGCCCTCGTGGTGACACGAGTGGAAGGGGTTACTCAGCCTACTCATGAATGAGGTTATCTGCTGACAAACCCAGTTGTTTCTACTGCTGATGTCATGGAGAGGTTCTCCAGGTGCAGCAAAACTCCAGGGCTAGCAAAAAGCAGAGCTGGTGGGTGTTTAACTGTTGACTTAATGAACAGAGAAAAATCTGACACTATTTTGACATATGCCTGAAGTGATGCTGTCTTACACTCGTGCGCCTTTGAATTTTGTTCCTGTCTTCGTTTTAACTCTTTTCCCTCTTCCTGTTGCTGCATCATAACACTTTCCTTCTCCCCTTCCCTCCCCCCGTATTCCTTAACATCTTCATGATTTTGGGAGACATTAGCAGCCCAGTCCTGGACAGCATCCGAGCAGTAACAAGCCAGCTGAGATGCAAAAAGCCAATGCTCTGCAGCAGAGCAGGCTGACACATCAGGCAGCCCTCCAGCTGCTGGGAGGTGATTGCAAAGTATAAATAAACCCTGCCTGTAGTGGAGAACAGAATCAGCTCCTCACCAGCACAAGCCTTGGCAGAAAGCACGTGAGTGCACAGATGTATTCGAGTTTTGTCCTCAGCTTGTCAGTCCAGGTGCTCTGGGCAGGCGTAGAAGGGAATAGTGCTAAACATCTGACAATCAAAACAGACTGTTACTGCTGGATCACAGTATAACAACCAGCTTTCGTGCCCAGACAGAATTCCCACTGGTGTCAAAGGTTTTATTTCCACTGAGGAATTGGTAAGCGCTGTGGATTTTGGAATATTATCAACATTAAAACAACAGTCTGGACTGTATTTTCCCTGCTGTTGTCATGTGAAACACTTAGGGGTGACTCTAAGTGTAAGTCTCTGGTACTGTTTAATTTTGTTCATTTGATGGCAGAATAGCTGTCTGCTCTGTTAATTAATTTCTCCTGCTGTGCTTGGGTCTTTCACACAACACTGGGGGAAAAAAGGTCTTCGGGAGTGAGGCTATGTAGCACAAAGCCACAAAAGTTGTTAGAGGGACCCGGGGGAGGCCAGAGGTTTGGAAAGCTGGATTTATTGTTTAAAACTGGTTTTCCCGTAGAACACAAGTGTGTGTGTGTCACTGCAGAGTCAGCGGGCAGAGCACGGAATGGCAGGAGCCTGCCTGACCTGCCAACTGGAAACCCATTACGAAATTCTGTGATAATTCACTCTAAACAAGTTCATAAGGGACGGGGAAGCTGTTTCTCTCCCATTCAAAGCTGCCACACCTTTTTACCACTGGGATGAGATTTTGCAGTCTCCTGCAGCTCCACTCTGGGCTCCTCGGGCTCCACTCATTCCTGCTGTGGTCAGGCTGGGAGCTGTTCCTCACAGGTGAATAGCACTGATGATAATTAAATTTTCATTCCACATCTTGAGCCAACTGCAGAAGTGTAAATATTGTTACTGCTGTTTTACAGGTGAGGAGAAGACGTGTGGGGAGGAATGTGATTAGTCTGGAGAGCTCAGCCCCGTGCTCTCACTGTGAACTCGGCGCAGCTTGCACTGAGGGAGAGACCTGAGAGAGGCTGAAGAAAAAGACCCCCTGTGTTATTGCTGCTCTGTGAGAGGCTGAGGGCCCCAAAATCATAGACTAATTTGGGTTGGAAGGTACCTTTTAAAGGTCATCCAGTTCAGGCCAAACATCGGGTTGTTCACAGCCCCATCCAACCTGACCTTGCATGTTTCCAGGGATGGGGCATTTACCACCTCTCTGGGCAACCTGTGCCGGTGTTTCTCCACCCTCATTGTAAAAACCCTTTCTTTGCATCTAGCTAAAGTCAACTCTTCTAGTTAAAACCATTACCCCTTGTCCTATCACAACAGCCCCTGGTAAAATGTTTGTCTCCATTTTTCTTTTAGCCCCTTTAGGTACTGGAAGGTGTTTTAAAGTCTGCCTGGACCTTTTCCCTCTGGTCACCCTCACGGCCCTCCTCTGGTCCTGTTCCAGCAGGTCCATGTCCTTGCTGTGCTGAGGACCCCAGAGCTGGACAGAGTGCTTCAGGTGCTGCTTTCTTGGCTCCATGCAGAACACCACCAGCTTGGATTCGTGTGGCTGAGCTGTTGCATGTCTGGTGTCGTAGGCAGGGCACCAGAGCCCAGGCTGGTGGGGCTGTCACGATGCTCTTTCCAGCTGTTAGGCCCAACACTCACCACAATTCTTTCCTTCTCAGCATCTCTCCATGGCCTGGCTCAGTGCTTGGCCCCTTGCTGCTGGTTGCATGAAGGCTCTGGGATGGTCTGTGTGTCTGGCATGTTTGTGTGTGTTGTGACTCTTCCAAAGAGCTCCGTGCTTTGAGCCTACTGTCTTCCAGATGCAGTGTCTGCCCTGCCTCTCCCTCCTGGTCCTGTCCCTGGTGGAGTGTTTGCTGCATCAAAGCCCAGTTTGTGCTGCGAGCCCATGATTTCTCTGGTATATTTACACTTGTAAAGGAAGATTATTTTTTTTCCCCTTGTAAATATCACGGCACTTCTGTTGCTTCTGTGCTGGTCCATCTGTGCACCATTTTCACTTGTACTGACTCATGTTCACAGAGTAGTAAGAACTGTCTAAAAGTGTTTTAATTTCTTAGTTAGAGTGGGGCCATTTTGCTTTCCCAGTTAGCTTGGAGGCAGATGTGTGCTGGGGTTTCTTTTTCCTAATGTCATCTTTGGACTCTATTGCACTGGTAAAAAATTTAATTAAGTAATTTTCACTTTTCCATTCAGATTTTTCAAGACTTCCTCTGTTTATAGGGTTTGTTCTCTGTAGCCAGATATGTTTTCTGCATGGCCAGAAATCACTGGGTGTGCACCCCCTCTGAAAGTGGGTACAACATCTTTAGCCTGTCACAAGGTTTCAACTTCAGATATTCCTGAAGAAGGAAACTTTACGTTGTTCATGCATGTTGCATTCATCCCCCTTGCATGGTGCTGTGCTCTTTATCATGAGTGATCACACGCTCATTTTCTCCACTTCTGTCTCATTGTAGAACAGACCTCTGTCAAGACACCTCTGGCTGTTCTCAGGGTAGACAGAAGCCATTTACTGAACTGCTTTGGAACATTTTGACTTGTCTTTGCTGCTCCATGTGCACCCAGGGTTATCTTCCCTGCCTGCAGGCCAGACCTTGCTCTGTGGCCAGGCTCATCACAGGCTCTTTTCAGTAGCTGCTTCTCCTGTGTTCATGGAGATGCAGTGTCTGTGTCCTGCTCAGCTTGACCTGCCCCCAGCTCTCTTCTGGCCTGCAACCACAGGGCACATTTGCAGTGAAAGCTCTGCAGGCCCTGTAGCTGCAGGAGTGTCCTTGGTCTCTGCTGGATTCTGTGCGTGTCCCCTCACTGGTGTGCCTGGCACTGTGGGGCACCAGGCTTGCTCAGCACTGAGGGTACTCAGACTGAAATATGTGTGTGTGTGTGTGTAGGTATATACATACCTATACATGTTTATATATATTTAAGTCTGAGGCTGAAAACGGCCAAATTGTGATCCTTCTCTCCCCCTGACAATATGAAGAGACGTGTTTCACAACAGCCAAGTCTGCCAGTATTTCAAAGTGCTGCTTTTAGAAGCATGGAGTTGTGAGAACATTTCAGTAAATTACAAAAAGACCCTTTTAACAGGGGCAAAAGTGAGTCTTTTTCCTTAAATATATTCTTGGGAGAGACACAAGCCATTTCAGCCAAAATGAGAGTTTAGCCTGAGGCTGAATCCAGCTGGAGAAATTTTCAGCCTAAACAATTAATTATAGATGAAGTTATGAGCAACCAAAACTGGAGTTTGTACAACAGTGTAATTACAGCAGCGCTTTCAGCTCTGGAACACTGGCACTGGTGTCAGTGCAGGTTCTTGGGTGACTCTCTCAGGAAGGACTTGCAGAGCTGTCCTTCAAACCAGATAAACTCTGGCTTGCCTTGTTGAGGGAATAGGAGCAAACATTTCACATCAGAAATAATCTGCTGCTGAAAGATGAATTAACTGGTGACCTTCAGAGCACTGTCTTGTCTGTATTTGGAGTTTGCCCAGGTCAGGTTTAACCAGGCTATTATGTTCCTCTTGCACGTGGGAGGTTGTGATGAAGAGGGAGCCTCCTATGACAGGGAACAGCTCAGGCAGAAGGAATTGGGATGGCAGAGATTAATGGGGCTGCATCCTGCTAGCAATATCTCCATCTGAGCAAGGCTTTCCTGGGAAACTGGAGGGCAACCTCCTGATGGTGGAGGTTGTCTGTTGTAAAAGAAGCTCCTTGCTTAGCAGGGAGAACGCATCGAGACTGCAAGTGTGTCCTGAATGAGTGATTCCTCATGGAGATGCTCATGCCACACACAAACACGTTTTAGAAGCTTGCACATGGGGAAATATTCTTGACTCTGGCTGCTAAATTGAGCTGCTTGTGAACCCTTTTCAGCAGTAGAGATAGTGCTGACAAATAGTCATCTTTGGTGATGAAAGGAGTGCAGGTGAGAGGAAATTTTGTGGGAGGAGATCCTGCTCTGAATTTCTTGTGGAAACCATAATTATGTGATTCAGTGTAGAAAGGTATGAGAGTTTCCAGTGAAAGCTATGAAAAACACTTAGGGAAGCAGCCTACAGATGAGGCTGCTCATTCAGACCTTATCTATTCATGTGGGAGCGTGGAAACCTTAGCACTCTGCCTTATCTCCTCTCCCCCGGGAGATCAGTGCTGAGAGAGTCTGACCTCTCCCTCAGCGTTTCAAATCAAACCTGCTGTAATAGTGGCTTTGGTCATGCACTGCCTCAGTCACTTCATGAAATAATCTTTTTCCCTGCCCCTCCGGGCAGAAATATGTCTTGCCCAAATTCCACTTAAGTGATACCTGGAGGATAGCTGTAACGGAGCAGAGCAGTGGCAGAAACATCCTCCCTCGCTCCCTGCAGGCTTTCCCTGCAGGTGCTTGGCATGTTCAAGGCAGTGGAAGTTTGTCTCTCTCACTGGGGCGGTTCCTGTGTTTATGAAGAGGATCCCTGTTTTCCCTTGCTCCTGGGCTTCTGCAGTTCCCTGCAGGTTTAAATTAACTTTGATTCAATGTTTATTAAAAGCAGTCAGTGCAAGGAGAGTCTCAGATCTGGAATGGATGTTCTCCAAAAACAAGGGCACCTCGGTGCCAGCACAGGGGTATCCATACAAACAGCTCTCAGCCAGAGCTGGCCAGAATCTGTTTTGCTTTCTCACACTTGGAGCTGGTACATTTTAAAGGATATCAAGCAGTAAATGCGGCAAAGGGGAAAAATTGTTACAGACTGTATTTGGCAGAAACCCAGCAAAGATAAAATACCATACGTTCTGTGCAATGAGCTCCTACATAAATGATTCATTCACCAGAACACAGCTGGGGTCAATGTCTTCTGTTTGAATAGCCCAAAGTTATGCAAATATTTTATGTGGATTTTCTAAAAAAGGAAAAAAAATACAATATCTAATGTTCCAATAAAAAGGCTCTTTATCTAAGTAACTTTTAAGAATCAAAATCCCACAAGAACAGTGTCACCATGTTATACTCATATATACAGCAGCAAATGACAAGATATGCCCTAGAGATGCAAACTATGAAAAGATTGCTTGTTTTCCTTTGCTTTGCCAGCCAAGTCTGTGTTACAAATTGTGTGTTGTGGAGATCACACTATTTCAAAATATCAAACTGCTAATTAAAGAAACTACTCAAGGAAACTTTCCAGTAGAACAATATATGCTGTGGGATAATAGTAGTCACTATTTCTTTAATGAGTTCCTTGCCTAACCAGAATTTCTTACAATACATTCAGTGCAGCCATTCAGTTAGGTTATTATGAATCACATGTGTATTATTTCTGATTTGATATTAACATAAAAACTTCTGATGAACCATAGTATTACAAAAACAGGTCTAGTGTATAGAATGGCAATATTATTCCTGCTGATAAAAGGCTGGAAATGAAGGTCCTTATGCAGCAATACAATTTAATGTTTTAGTTTCTAGACTTAATTTGCAAAGGTGCTGGGAAACTACAGGTCCAGCTGAAGTCAGGAAGGGCAGGGTGTCCCTGGATGGTCAGGTATGTCAATGCACAGCTGGAGCATTGCTCTGCAGTGCAGCATTGCTTTCTGTGGGATCTGAATCAGCAAAAGGTCATGGGAGGGAGAAACCTTTCTTGGTGTTGTTCTCGTAACATGGCTGGTGGAGAGAGCAACTTGAGATTTTCTTAAACACTTAGATTTTGCTATAGTGAAGGAATTTAGCAATGTCATCCAAGGAGACAGCGTATACAAGACTTGTGAAGTGATGCAGGTAGATCAAGTCAAGGAAAGAACAGTTTAGTTGTGTAGCAGAGATGTGAGTGGAGAACATAAGATATCTCTTAAAGCCCCTCTTCCCCATTCTGTGAGAGTATGGTGGTGAAGATACTCCTTTCAGGTTCTGAATACAAGTTGACATAATGAGGTGATTTTCCAAAAATATTCCAAGAAGGTGTATAGCTTTTTCAGTGGCTTGGTGGTGGTATCTAGGTGCCTCATTTGGTATTCTTGAAAATCCTTCCTTTCTTCTAAAGAGCTTCTCTAGTGTCTATTTTATTTTCTCTGGTGAACAAGAATGACTCCCTGATCTTGGGTTTTGCATTTGCAAATAGCTATTCTTTGTATTCCCCTCAGATGAAGAGAGCAAACAACTATTTAAAGCAAAGAATGCAAGAGCTTGTGAAGTATAAAAGTGAGCTTTTCCTCCTCATATGTTTGGAGAGGTTACCAGGCATTGGATAAGTAGTCCTTGATGAGTCCTTGGTTTGAATTGCAGCATCTGACCACACAGCCACATTCCACCTGGGGAAGGATTGTTCCCCATCTGCTTAAAAAATCTCTCTTGTAGCCTCTGAATGATTTAGGCTTTCCTTTATCATCAGATGAAATGATAATGGTCGTGTTGGGATAATGGCTTTGGGTGGTTCAGCCACAGCAGGTCCTCACCCTCAGGCTGGTTACCATGACTTTCACTCATTGGAGCCAGGCTTGGCTCTAGTGTTTAATGGGCAAGCCAAAATCTCAGTCCAGTCACTCTGCCCTGAACACTTCCAAAATGTGGGTTGGATGTAGATTCTCTCTGCTGAGCAGATCATTAGTCAGTGTATTAAGAAGCAAATAAATGTTAATGGTGGGACTCCTCCATCACAGAAGACAAATCAGGGAAGAAAAATGGAAAGGGTCAAAGACCAGTATACCTGTGTGCCCTCACTGGAGCCATCTTTAGGGGGCTTCGCTCCTCTCAGTCTGGAAGGCAAAGCTTTGGATCTGAGAGTTACTGGTCTGGGAAGCTGTTGACATCTGGATGGTGGAAAGTGTAGAGAAGTTGGTGAAGGGCAGCAAGGGACCACAGAGTCCCTCACCACTGACCATAGACTCCCTTGTTTTCCTTTGTATATTGATGGTCATTCCTGCACCTCCTCAGATGCACTCCCCTCTCCTGCCTTCCACAGCATTGCTCTTTGCATCTCAGTGGATTTATTCTCCTCCTTATCTAATTTTAATTAAAGCTCCTGTCTCCCCCCACCACATAATCAACTGAAGAAAAATGAGCTGGTAAGTCATTGTTTTTACCACTTTGGCAGCAAACAAATGTTATGTCTGGCATGCTCGGCACCAAGTCAGAAAATGAATCAGCAGCTGTTGTGACAGAAGCTTTTTCCTGAATGGGGAAACAGAAAGAAAGAAAACAGGCCAGGGGGAGGTTTGTGCAGTGGGCACTGCCAGTCCCCATCACCATGAGGAATGTCTTTGCCCTCCCCTGGGGAAGGTGACCCTGCTGCTGGAGAGGCCCCTCTCCCCCAGCATGGGGCCAGGAGGAGCTGCTTTGTGACTGGGGCTGGATGGGCTCTGATGCCCCTGGCTGTGCCTGGGAGGGGAGCATGGGATGGGATGATTTAGGGAAAGCAAGAGTGACCCAAATCTTTGCAGGCCTTCCTGAAAGCCCCACTTCAGCCAGGCAGGCAGTGTGAGTCACACAGATGCATTGAACAAGAAACACCTATTTGTCCTTGGATGGCACTATGGCATGGCTTGTTTTGTGCCCATCCATGGGAAAAGGATGAATTATTTCTTTGTGTCTGGATGGACTTGGATCATATTGAATTGTTCTCAGCAATAACCTTGACTGCATTATACACAGCAAGCTGGGAGCTGCAGGGTCTTGGAGGAGAGAGTGGTTTATGGTGCCCCTGATCACCCTCATCCTTTTGTTTTACCTCTTGGTTAACTTGTCTTCTTTGGCATCTGCTGATTCTTTTACACCAAACATTTGGGGGCACGTGAAAAATGCTTTTGACTAATACTAGGGCCTTGTTAATATATTGCAAACTATTTCTACAGGAGCAGCATTAAAGTTTTATCTGCTAAATAAATATTGCCAGGCTAAGCTAATATACAGAGGAGGTCTGGAAAAATTACAACCATGAAGCAGGCACAGGGTCCAGCTGGAGAATTCTACTGTTTGACTGGATGATGATCAACACTGGAGCTACAGCAGGTTTGTCTGAGGCAGAGAACCAGCCTCTGTCTCTCCTTGGAAAAGGCAGCTTTTTCTAGGGCACTTTTAAAAGCAATAACAGACAACAACTGAGCCAGCTGAGCTGGTGACTGCAACCTGCATGGCTTCAGTAAAGTCCAAAGGGACAGTGTGTGGTTGCTAGTCAGGGCAGAGGTTGTCCTGGGTTTCTGGAGACAATTGTCCCACTATTTATAGCTTCCTTCATGCCAAACAGACGAGCAATATGTTTGTGCTTTCCCTGTACCTATAAATTCCCTCCTCACCTCTGAAAAATATGCCCACCCTGTCACATGCCACATGGGTCAGAGCAGGGATTTCTTCCATGACACAGCTGGAGGAGCTCTCTCTACCTCTGGCTTCCTCTTGCTGCATGTGCAGTGTTGTTTGCAGTGCAGGACAAGGCCATGCCAGAAACCCCTCCTGGTTTTGGTTGGGTTGGTTCAGGGTGGGATGGGCTGTTTTATGTTAGTATGACAGAGTACAGTGATTATGAGAAGAATAAAACCGTGGGCCAGGTCTGTCTGACATTTTGTGTATCAACTGACAGGGTTTTTGGTGAAGCTCCAAATTTCCCTTTCTGCTCCCTTTACACCAGTACATCTGATCCAGTGAAGCACTGGTTTGTCTGAGTCATAATAAACCTGAAGTCCTGTGAAAATGCCAGGCACAAAGCACCCACAGCTCCTCCTGGTCACCCAGACAGAGGAGCAGAATGTGGTACTGAGAGCCTGTCCCACCACAGTCACAGAAAGATGTTTTTATAGAGATTTGTTACTCACTGATGGAAGCACTGAAGCGACAGTCACAGCCTCACACATGCCAGTACTGAGTCCTCAATTGCCCAGTTTATGTAGGAAAAAAACTTGAGGAAGATTGCTCTAATAGGCATGTGGTTACTTTTTCTTTAACTTTGGTTTTGTCTTATGACAGGTATGGCTGCTGGATTTATAATCCACCAGGAGGAACCCATTAGACCTCACTTTCTAGGAACACTGCTTTTTATTATCTTACTATATCATTTATTTTCTCATCCTGATCCTGCAAAAGTTTTACATCCATTACTGTGGTGCTCTTGTTGCTTGTGTGGCAGCAGCTCGAAGGACCCCAGCCCTGCTGGAGGAGGACAGGACCCAGTGACAACCTGACATTGCCCCAGAGGCTTCTTAACTCCTGGGAACTTCATCCTCAGCTGCTGAAGGTAATGGGAGGTGGATCAGTCCTTCAAAGTAATTTCACCTGAATCATTCCTGGGTGGGCTTTAAGGTAGTTGATTCTGTTTGCAAAGGTGAAAAGGAGGGAAAGGTGTACTGTTGGTGAGCATGTGCTGTGCCTGCAGAGGTGGTGTGGAGACACCTTTTCCAACCTGTACTTAAGATATGTTCTGCCTGATGCTGAAGGTGTACATGCAGCTTGCTTTACAGGATTTACTGAAGTCACTCCTGATTTGCTCCAGGCTGTGATTATGTGAGAGGAAAATTAACTTCATGGCTTGTCCTAAGAATCAAAATCAAAGCTAAGGGCAGGAAAGGTGCAGTGAGGTTTTGGCACTGACTGTCTGCAAGCCCCAGCTCTCTCCTGACCAAAGGCAGAGTCCATCTCCTCCAAACACATCCCAGTGGCTGTGCTGGCAGCCCTGGGCTCTCTCACAGCAGCACCCCGGGCATGGCTCTGCCATTTTTAAGGGATTCAGGATCAGGCTGGGGCTCCTGCACAGCTGCAGTGCCTTGCCCCTATTTTATGTTCACTGAACGATTTTTGAATGGACTTCAGAAGCCATTAGGAACCCAAATGTCGACTTACACTTGCAAAATGTCTCTGGTTAATGTTTTCCTACTGACGCTCTGCTTTGCTCCCCGCCTGCCAGAGTTTCCTGTGACCTATTTGAAATATCACTCTCCTAAGTGAAAATGTGCCTCTCTTTTTCAAACTTGCAAAACTCACAAAAATAAATAGCCTAATTTGGCCAGTTAATAGCCCTCTCCTGGGGCTCCTCTCAGCAACTAAGAGGCCTTTTAAATACAACATTTGTGACTGCGTCATTAAAGCTCTGCATGATCCAAGCAGACTAAACCAAAAAGAAAGAAATGCCTTATTTGATCTAAGTTTTCTTTTCTTTTAAATAGTGACACTAGAGACCCATTTATTTTTAATTACACAATTGCTTTATTAAAAGCCTAAATCCTGCAGTCCCTAGTCATTGCTCAGGCAAAACTGTTATCATTGAAGGAAGGACCTGTAGGAGTCAATCCTAAAAATAGGGCAGCTGACAAAGTGCCTTTCAAAATGAGCTTGCTTTATTTTTGAAGTATTTCCCAAGTCAAAGAGAACTTGCCTTTGCTTTGCTTTTCAGCTCTGCAGCAATTTGAAAACTGAATCTAGAAAAACATTCGCTCCAGAAAGCAAAATCAATCCCAGTTTTCCTTTCAGACTGGCTCTGCTGCCCTTTTTACCCTGAAACACCACCCTCTACAGAGCCACGGTAGTATTTACTGGCACAAGATATGCATGGGAGTTCATACAATCTCCTGCACTGGAAGAGACCCACAAGGATCATCAAGTCCAACCCCGGACCCTGCACAGGACAGCCCCAGCATCACAGCATGTTCTTGAGAGCATTATTCAAATGCTTCTTGAACTTTGTCAGGCTTGGTGCTGTGACCATTTCCCTGGGGAGCCTGTTCCAGTGCCCAACTCCCCTCTGGGTTTGGGCAGCCCACTTTGAGTCCTGCAGTACCTGCAGGGAGTAAATCCAGCTGCTGGGAGTCTGGCAGAGGGCAAGACTGATCCTGTCACTGATCCTGTGCTACACAAATGCATTTGTGTGCTTGGACTGAAGGACAGCTCTCCTTGCTGGGTTAAGACAGTGCTGCCAGCAGCAGGAGAGTGAGCAGGCTAGCCAGCCACATATACTGGGTTATATTTCTGGGCTAAACTCCAGAGCCTTCAATTTTATTATCTAATTACCTAACCAAACTCATTCATCTTTATTTTTCAGCCTTTCCCACAGACACCAGTTAAAATGCAGCTTTGCTATCTGAAGTGCTGCCCAGGCACTCTCTGCTTGGAAAAATTCATGGTTTCTCAGCTTTATTCACTCAGTCTGTGTTTTCTTAGTGTAAAGGATGAATGGCAGAAATCCCAGCCCTGATCAGCAGCAGAGGTCTACATCAGGCTGTGCTGAGAGGAAGGTGGCTGCATTGTCATGGGCAGCTGTACCAGGGGAAGCAAGAGAAAGAAAATAAGCCTCTGCTTAAATGCAGGCTTCATCCCCAGTGTGACATGTCATTAGATTGCACTCAGGGCTTTGTGGCATGGCTCACTGCAATGTCTTTATTGCAAAGGATAAACCCCAAGAGTTAGTAAATAAAAACAACAGGGGGGAAAACTGCCCCCCCCCCCCCCCAGAAGTTAATGAGACATCAGGAATGCATCCCTGGACAATGGAGTCCAAGGGGGAAAAATACTGGTGTCCCATCCTTTTTCTCTGCAGGACATGAGCCCTCCTCTCCATATGTTACTGTCGTGTAGATGTAATCCATGTCCCATGCTGGGGCAGAGGCTCCTGCTTAGCATAACCCTGCCCCTGGGCGGGGCTTATCGTGTAAATATACTGTCTTTTCTGTGCCCCTTGCCTGTATTTCCTAAGGGAATGCACATGCTGGCAGGTTCAGTGGGCATTCAGATGTAGTAAATTGCTACAAAGCAGAAAAGCTTCCCCCAGACCTGACAGTATTGCTGTTTGCTCTCCAGGTGGCCAGGACTGGGCAGGGGGAGAGAGGGGAGAGGTGGCAGATGCTGTGGAGCACGAGGCTGCTGTCTTGCCAGCTTGCTTTGGTCTGAGGGAGCAGACATGGGAGGGAAGCCCTCCTGCAGCCTTCCTCCCTCTGAGGCCCCTTGCAGACAGAGTCCTCCTGGTGCTGCCTCCCAGCCCCAGCACAAAACCCACTGGATTTGGGGGCTGTGCCTCGCAGAGGGCCGGGGCAGAGGCATAGATGCTTTGTGTTCAGTCTGCCCTCCTGGCCATCAACAGGCAGCAGAGCCAGGGTGAGCACAGCAGGATCACCAGGAAGATGTTGGTACTGTGCTGTGCCAAGCAAAGAGAGCAGGAGCTGCTCAGCAGGGCAGTGAAGGTGTGTTGCAACCCAGGCAGGTGTGGGATGGGAAGGACAAGCCTAAATTCATGCTGAAGGCAGGATCCTTCTGGAGCAGAGCATAGCAAGACACTGGACGCAGAGCAGAAGGGTAAATGGAGATGAGTTTGGTCAGGAGAAGGGAATGAGCATTGTCAGGAAGAGCTACTGCCTGTGGTGATGGAGTGCTGAACCCTCAGTGTGCCTGGTAAAACCCACCAAGCTCCCAGGGTGTGCTGTGCTCTTGCAGGATTCACTCAGGGACTCTCTCACATGTGGCCACAATTCCACTCGTCCTGCACCTCTGGTGGCAGTGGTACTTCTCACTTTAGCTCCACCTGCTAGGCTGTCTCCAACCACACACCAGCTGACTTTATCTTCCCAGATGTTCCTTATGATCTCTCCCATTCTAGCTTTTACCCTTGACCACAAGCAGCACTTGGAACAATTAACACCTTGTGCTCCTACCATCTTATGGTTTACAAGGCAGCTGGTTACTAGGGCAACAACTGCACTTTCTTCTTTCAGTGTATTGACTGAAAATCAACATTTTATATTAAAGGAAAAGAAAAATAATATTCTCTCAAGCCACAGTGAGTTACAACATCATCTCTCCTGTAATCAAGATATTGCTGAATTATGGTGCTATAAACAAACACTTCTGATATAACCACAAACACTGTGGGACATGTAACACATTGGCAGTATATTTCAAGTGACAAACTCATTTATTGTGGGGAGTGGAGGGAGAAAAACACCTTTCCAGAAGCCACAGCAAGGAATTACAGCAAAGAATGACCAGAGCTTAAGGGTACAGGCACAAAGTAATTCTAACAACCTGCCTGGAATAAAGCCCTTCGAAGTATGAACAAGATTAGAGCAGTACCAGTGGTACAGGAGGTGAGGATACCGGTTATTCTCTCCTTTCAACTGGCATAAATCATGATTAATTCCATAGCACTTAATAGAATTACCGTGCTGTGAGACTGGTGTAAGGAAGTAGCTCCTAGGAGGGGCTGGGGAGGTGAGCCCACAGCTATCCCATAACCTTTGGAGGCCGGTGTGGAGGCGTCCCTGCTTGCAGGTGGGACTCATGTTCAATCATGAATCATTAAAGGCACATAACTATCTGGGAGATCAAAGAGATCAGGGGCTTGAGGTGAAAGCAGCTCGTGCCAGATGCTGTGGAGGCAGAGAACAGGCTGGGAGCTGCTCGCCAGAGATTTCATCTCTTGCTGTGTTCCAGGTGGCTGCTGGGTCACTTTGGTCAGTGGGATTGGAAGAGAGCCATCACCTGCCTCCTGGACGGTCTGCCAGCCCTGCTGTGTGGTGAGTTTCAGCTCCGGAGACTTTTTTGCCCAAACAGGATGATTTTTGTGTTCTGTTTTACTACGCCACAGTGTGCAGGGCTGTTTTGGTAGTCACCTGCTGCCCTAGTTGTTAAATACATGGGATCTGTCAGTAGTGCCTCTCTCAGCTGTGAGTGGGACCACGGATGGAGTGGGGGAAGCAGGATGGGCTGGGCAGCTGCTCAGTGTCTCCCCAGACACATACAAAAGGACATCTGTGCTGTGCAGTGGCAATGGGAGAGGGAAACAGGAGTATTGTCTCCCTTAGCAAACCTGGCCCTGGAAAAGATAATGTATATAGCCATCTCTGGATGTGGTGCACATGTGGATCTGATCATGACAGAGACTTGTGAGCAGGAGCTGTCAGTGCTTAAAGCTCATTGTCTGTCTTGTAACTTCTGCATTTACACCAACATGCAGGGTATTAACAGGTTATCCAAAGCTTGCCTGGGGTTTGCAGGCCTGACTTTGAAGTACAAAAATCAGCTAGACTGTGACGTTTTAAGTGACCTGGCTGACAATATGGGCGTCACTATAGCCTTCTGTAAGGCTGGTTTCCAAACGTGCCTTTACAAGAACACTGGGGTTCCCTGGCTGTAGTTTTAAGAGAGTTTCAAGTTGAGGGGAATAAAGCTTCAAGCAATTCCACTGCAGAGTTTGTAAATGAGCACAAAAATGCATTGAATGGGAGCTGTACAGACTTCTGATGGGTTTGACAGCACAGCTCAAAAGTTCCTTAAATAAAAAGTCTGTGATTTCTGGCAGCTTGCAAGTGCTGAACTTCTTTGGATTTCAAAGCAAATAGATACATCTTAACAAAGACCACCCCTTGTCAGCTATCCTAAAAATTATAGCAGAGAGATTGAAATAAAATGTGTGTATTTGTCTCTCCTGGGACATGACGGAAGGGGAAAGCATTATCAGAATTCTTTAAACTCCTCTTAACAGTATTGAACCAATTATTTTGTTAAATCTGGGTTTGTTTTCTGCCTCTCAATGAGAACATTTGAAGTCTATCTTCTCCACCATTTACGAGTTACCAGTCTGCAAGTGTAAAATTTCCAACTGGAACATATGGTATCAGAGGGAACAAGGGGGAAATATCTGATTGCTCATGCTCCCCAAACTCCAAATCTACTCCATTTAGTATTTTGCTCACAGTTCCTGTAGGGGAAAATAAAAGAAATCATCTCTGATCTGAGACCAAGCACTGAACATTTCACCCTGAATAGGAATCTGTTTGAAAAACTTATAAGCAGCTGAAAAGGGAATAGAATAGAAACTACATTTCTGTTTCTTCACAATGGGCAGAACTGAGCGATGCTGATAAAACCTCTCTGAACCTTCTTCTCCGAGTTTTGACCCCTGTTTTGGGGCCTTGCCTCCAGCCAGCACATGGGGACAGAGCCAGTAGCAGGGCAGAAACCACTTGTTCTCTTTCCTTTGGGTGTCAGTGAGGCTGGGCAGTCCAAGGCTGCCAGCAGAGCTGGGCGTGCAGGCAGTGGGGCTGCTGTGGCCTCTGCACAGGCTGGGAGATGTGCTCTGCCTCTGAGCCCCGTGGCATGGGAGGCTGTGCAGGACACCTTGCTGGCCATGCTGCCTGGGTTAACCCCGCTTGGAGTTTGGAACTGGCCTGAGACTCACCTGCAATGACATTTGACCTTTGAAATCACCAGGCAGCACCAGCTATTGGGCACTGGGTAGCCACAGTGCTCCTGTAATTTGTCAGTTCCTTGCTGGCCTCTTGGTGCTCCCCTGGGCTGAGCCATTCTAAAGGGGCATCCCTTTAGCTGTCAGTGATCCTGCAACCTTCCCTCTGTGCAGGGCAGCAAGGATCCCCTTCCTTTGCTTTCCTGCAGAGCAGAGGCTGAGCCCTGAGTAACCAGGCTGTAAGGTGTTAGAAACAGGCTTCTCACTCTTCATCCTGGCAGAATAAGGAGGTCCTAAGCCTGTAGCCCAGGGAACTGATGTGACCAAATCACAGAAGAGGAACCTTTCACTTGGCAGCATGATGGTCGTGTAGTGCCACATGTACAACCAAATCTATCCTCCCTGCCATTCAGACAGAAAGCAGCTTGTTTTGGAGCAACTTCCCTGGGAGGGGGAGGAACAGATGTTTGAACCAGAAGCGTGTGTGACAGTTGGGAGAGACAGCGTGGAAACGCACAGTTGAAAGGAGAAGTCTGATGGGAGTGTGATGACAGCAGCAGGACTTCAGTGACAAGGAGTGGGAAGGAGAACAAGCAGGGAGGAGTGTTACTTCAAAAGCTGAGCAAAGTGCACAAGAAGATATGTCAGGAAAGCGTCAGAGAAAGGAAGAGAGGAAATGTGAGAGTAGAGACAGGCTTTGGGATCTGTCTGCAAGCATGTGTGACCTGTTGCCTGACAAACAGAGAAAGGAAGGCCTTTTATTCCTCTGCCTCCTTCCACCAAGTTAACTCTTCTTGCAGGCGAGCTGGCTGCCAGCTCTGCTGGAGCTCTTCACTGAGTGCTCCTGGAAGGTAAAGCTGCCTCTGCTGCTCCAAAGCACGGTGACTGGGGGTACTGTGTGAAGGTCCTCTGTCAGGGATGCCCAAGCCCTTCCTCTGCCTTTATAGGGTGGCACAGTAGCCACAAGCCTTGGGACTTCTGGCCACTGCAAGAGTCTGAGGAGAAGAGGTGACAATCTCGTAGCAGGCTTCACCTGTAATTGTGCTGCGATCACAGGGGCAGGATGTGTGAGCAGGGAGAGGGAAGTGTGCTTGAGTATTTCTCCTGCAGCAGGGAGGGACCTCTCCAGCAGTGCCTTACCCTGGTGACATCAATCACAGCTCTGCAGTGTCTGCTTTTACCCTAGTTCAGCAGATGTGCGAGGCAGACCGGGAATACGCTGCTGGAGTGTGAAGCCTTGGAGCTGGGGGAGGGGGCACAGTCACTTCTCCTCCTGAGGGGTTTGCTGAGGCAGTTTTGCACAGCCCTGCCTTCACCCAGGGTGCCTTGAGAAACACAAACTGGTCCGTTCTGCTTTGTGACCTCTTGTAGGGAGGGGAGAATTTCCTTAAGTATAGGGTGAGCCTTGGGATAGAATAATGAAGGGATTGCAAGGTAGATGCCAGCCACAGCCAGCTGGGCCAGGAGCTGCAGTCTGACGATGGATGTTGCACGACTGGCGACTTTCAGCCTTCATACAAACATTGGCATTCATTTCTTGGTATGAAATCCCAGCAAATTAGAGGCAGACAATATCCCTTAAGCAACGGGGAAGGCTGAACCAGGGTGATGGAGACAGGTCAGGGTGTGCTGTGTCCAGCAGCTCTGGGGGAGAGGAGTCTCACAGCAGGGACCTGTCAGTAGTATGGGCTGTGCAGGGTTGAGGCTCAGCCAGCAATGCCTTCTTTCATTTATTTATTTTAAGGATGAAATGGATGGAGAGGAACGTGAGGGAAAAACAGTGTCAGGACACTGCACTAGTGCCAGGGTGTTGAGCACTGTTGTAGAAACAGCTTGATGAAGGGGTGGAAGCCTGAAGGATCTGCCCCTCCTCACCAGGAGAAGCAATGCAGGCTCGTGGTAAGGAAGTTAGTTTTGGGCTCCATGGAATCAATGCACAGGTGATGTTGGGAGTGTAAAGATGATGAAAGCCTCTCTGGTGCCTGCTGTACTGGTTGACTGGGCTGCAGGACCCTTCTTGGGGCTGGTCTGAGGAGAGCAGCCGTGGGCAGCTCTCTGTGTGGCTGTACTGGCTGCTCTTACTCCAAAGCTGGGGTGTGGGTCTGGTGCTGAGGGGCAGAGGGGACCTGCAGGCTGCCAGGGTGGCCTCAGACAGAAGGAGCACAGAGGAGCAGGGACCTTGGTGTTTTCACCCAGAAGTGATGTACTTTGTAGCAGGATAGGGTTGAGTATAGATGCTTGGCTTTATGGAGCAGAATTACACCTTTCTTCTAATTAACTTGCACAGGATCTTTTGCAAGTTAATTGTAAGAGTCAGGGTCAGACCCAAGTTGCATTTTCTAAAGGTACTGGTGAAGGTACTGAAATTAAATTCTCGTGAGTGGAAGGGTGGAAGGGTGACCTGTTCTCCCTGCAGTTGAAGCTCAGAGCAACAGAGCAGTCTTTAGTCTCTGGAGGAGGTTTAAAAATCTTCCAGGTCTGTGTTCCTTGTAAAAAAAAATTTAGTCAGCACTTGACACATCTGACAGTTGTCAGCCCTTGTTCAATGTGATCAGGGCACTGTGTACTGAATAAATCAGGGAACTCCATTCTGCCTCGTGGCTGGGAAATGCTCCATCACCAAACCCTGGAGAGATGCCGGGGTGCCTTTGGAAAGCAGCTCACTGGACAGCACAGGTGTTCTGCCTTTGCCCTCCCAGCCTAGGCTTGCAGAGAAGGTTTCCTTAGGACCAGCAGCCTGACTTGCTCAGGCTGGTGCTGCAGCCACACTCCTGGGGGAGCAGAGCCGTACATCACCCAGCATTTTATGTGTGCCTGGGAAAGGGAGCCTGAATCCCCTTCCTGCACGGAGAGCTGCCAGGCTGGATGCCAACACACAACCCTCAGCATTTTTTTATTTACTATAAACCTCTTAAATGAAGGCTGGGGGATGTTTTTCATTTACCATGTTACTGTATGGAACCAATCACTATAAATTTAAATGGAGAGCTGGTGGGAGCACACTTACCTTTTATATCATAATTGTGCGAGTGCTGCTGCCTAACTGCTATTAGGATTATTCAGAGCTTCTCAGGTTTCATTGTAAAACATTAGGCTGTGAGAGGTACTGTAAGGGTGTGATTATTCAAAGAGGGTAAGAAGTAGTGGGGGTTGTTGGCCAGAATTGCTACAAGAGGGAAGAAATGCTTAGTAGCTGGAAGTAGAGGAACTTGAGGAACATAATCTGCCATTCAGAAATACAGAGTGCTCTGTGCGTGGAGAAATCCCACCTGATTTCTGTCTGGATCTGCACTGGCTTGACGAGCGTGACTTAAATTGTCACCAGGCGTGATTCAAATCCTCGGCTGAGCGTAGGTGCCACCCCGTGCTCCCCTGAAGAAACCCTAACACAGCATAGGAGTCCATGCTGCACAATCCTGCTGGTGTGGCCACGCTGGCTCGGGGCATCGGAAAGTCCCCTGTTCCTTAGGTGTGCTCCAGGGGCCTGGCCGTGCTGGCAGAGCTCTCAGCTGGGGCTGGAAGGGTGACCTACCCCTGCTGTGGGCACAGCCTCCCCTCCTGAGCAATGCCAGGAGCTGGGAGAGGGGCAGAGGGTCAGATGGAGATGGCTTGGCTGGAGAGGAGCAGGACCCAGGCTGGGGGAGCTCGGGGCACTGAAGCTGCCTGCTGACTGGGGAGTCAGTGCCCTGAGCAGAGCCAGGGAAGGACACGGTGCTGGGAGGGTGCTTCTCTACCCTGCAGTGGGCATTGGGCATCTCCAGCATCGCCTCTGCAGGGACAAGGCACTGCCAGCTTTTCCTAGGAGGCAGGGAGAAGAGAGCAGTTCTGTGTATGCACTCCTCTACTGCCTTGATACTTCACCTGTGACTGAGAGTTTAATTTTGCATCCCACATGATTTTCCTGTTGTAACACACTTGTCATTGTAACAGTGCCTTTTCTTGGTGGAAGGCAAATCTGAAAGGAAGCCCTTGAGCACTCTGCTGTGTGAGTTTCTCAAATGATGGCTGTGTTTCTCTCTTCCGGCCATTTTCAAATAATTTTCATGCTGGGAGTAAGTCTGAGTGCAAAGCAATCATGTTCAGCATATGATAACCAGACACGATTGTAAGTACACAAGCAGCCACATGGAAAACAAGTGAGCTGATGGAAGGACAGAAAGAATACAGGACAACCCAGACACCACAGTTACCATGTTCACAGTAAGATCAAATAACTCTGCTATTTACATGTAATTACATTTTTCTTTTTCCTTAGGAAAGTAGGATTCTGGAAAACATTTTTAGTTACTAAATTTTTATCCTCCCAGTTTGTGTAGTGGTGGGGAAAAAACATCTCCCGACAGCAAACTTACTGTGGGCAAATTAAACTCAAGCAGCTCAAAGCTGAATTCTGTCCTGAACTTCATCTGTGAAATGCTAGTGAATTCAGTGGGGTTTTGGATCTGGAGGTCAGGATTTGGACACTAGCTTACAAATCAAAGAGCAGCAGGGGCTGTGCAGGGTCTAAGCTATTTGGATATTCTTCAATGCAACACTAGGCTGCTGCGGATATCCTGAAAGTGTGTTGTCACTGATGATACTGGCAAGGAAGTTTGGCAGATTTTTATTCTGCTTTAATATTTTCAATATGTTTGTCTTTCTTTTGTCATTGAAGCTCTTTTTCTTTGAAAAGCATCTACTTTTAGTTGGGGAAAAGCAGACAGCTGAGATATTTGGCGGAATTTTATCGAACACTTGTCTTGATATGAGAAGTTGTATTTAATAGAAAAGTTAATTATAGATATACAACACACTCCCCAATCTCAACAGACAATGTCTTTTAAACCTAAAATGGGTTAACAAACCTAAAAGAAAATTTAAATAGCACAATTTTTTGGGGGGGAAGTTCATCTTCCTTTAAAGCTATTCTTAATGGACTTTCTATACATATGTATCTCTCTAAAAGGAATGTGCATAAATGAAAAAAATTTAAAAACATTTTCAATATATTTTTCAAAACATTTTCAATATATATTTCAAATGTATTTTTTTTTCATTCACTGTGATGTTCCTACACTCCAAAGCAAAACAAGAATCAAATATGGTAACAAAACATGACATCCAATGAATGTAAAGCTAGAAGAATTAAGGAGCACTTGGCAGAAATCTACCCTTTATTATTAAATTTCTCCCCCCCAAAAAAATTGCTCCTTCAACATCATCAAGGATCAATGTAAGCACTTGTTGGTGGCAACCTGAGTTTGGTACCTTGTCACAGTTTGTGACTTTCCTGGGCTTTTCAGTGATATAAAGATATTCATGTAAGTCCCAACTGTGCCTTGCAAAACTTCCCTTCCTCTCCTTCATCATCCTGTTGACCTCTTTATTTTCCTGCTGATCTGTCAAAACACCTGCATGGTCCAGTATCAAGAGTGAGCCTTGTGTGCTTCAGTTTTTGCTCCAGTGCCTCAGCTCAGATCCCTTCTCACCGCTGGGCACTGCTTGGGAGCCACCTGGACTTTTGATCTTTCACAAAACCTCAGCCCAGGCTCAGGTAGCTCAGGCCTTGCTGGCACGTGGCCTGTGCCAGCACAGAGGTGTATGCAGGGGAGCTGCCCAGGATGGACCCGGCTGCCCTCAGGGGTTTGTGGCCCCTGTCTGTCTCCAGAATTTGAGGTAGTCACTCTAAAATCAGCCTGGTGTGCTGCAGTAACAGTGTAGCTGTAGACCAGTGCAGTACTGAAAATATCCCTGCCTTAATGATGGTTTAATTGGTGGCATTTAGTTAACTGTGTGTGTTCTCTTCTAGTGGAAATAAACCAGGAATTATGCAACTAGTTGTTCTTCCAGAAGCAGGGAGTCACTCGCAGCTGCTGCAGCAGGAGAGCCTACCTGAGTAAGCCGGCAACTTCAGTTGTTGGAACTGCTGTTTGCTGTCTGTTGCTATGGTGAAGTGATGGCACAAAACTGATACCAAAAAGGAAACAATATTTTCCGAACAGATTTATAAGAAGAGGAAAAAAAAAAGTATGGGGGACAGAGAGGTCATGGGGAAGAGTGGGGAAAGCTTAAGGGGCATTGAGCACTTTCCTGAGCCAGTTTTTCACCTTCCTTTTTTAACTGAAGGTCCACTTGACTCTTTGAAGGCAAGACTCATCCTGTGCAGTGTCAGACCAATGGGGTTTTTTACAACCAATTAAATATTCCCTAAACTGTAAACACTTATAACTTCAATTCACTTTTTTTCCTTAGCTTCTCTTGCACCTACACGCATATGGGCAATGTATTCTTTTCCTAGCTTTACAGTCAGTTTTGGAGATCTTTAGTCCCAGCAGTGTAGTGCAGGTGATAGATCAAGAAAAGCTGCTTTCCCCTCCACCTTTGCAGCACCTTTGCTGTATATGTCTTTTCTGAGAATTAGATTTTCAACCCCTCCTAAAGGCCTGATGTGCTAGCAGTGTGTTTCCCCACCTGGCTGGAATCACTCAGTGCTCTCCGTGTTTTCCCACACCCAGACCTTCAGCCTACTTCAGATGCCAGCTGGAGAAGCTGGACTGTGCAAAGCAGCCCTGCTGCTGATTGCTGGGCAGCCTGACTGGGTGGGGAAGAGGCCAAGCACTCAGCTCACAGTTCCCGAGGAGAACACTCATCTTTCCTTCTCTGTAGCCAAGGATTTTGTATGTCACTCCCTGTCTCACAGTGACATTGGAGACAGGAGCCTATCTTCATAAGCTGCAAACCATGGCCAGACTCAAAGCTTCATTCAGACATGTGTTGTGAGATAGAGTAGCACCAAGATTATGCTTATTGGGAAACATTCTCCTCTTTCATTCATCTGAATGCGAGTGGTTTTGGAGCATCATTTTGTCAGTATGCTGTGTGTGCCATGGTCCTGTTTGGAACTGTGGCAGTGGCAGCATGGCCAAAGAGGGAAGGATGCACACTGGAGTGCAGATACTGCTGGGTGTGGGGTGGGAGCAGGTATTCCTGGCTTTGGGAACAGTTACTTAGTGATCTGAAAGCAACTCTCCTTCCAGCAACATTTCAGGAGTGTGAAATAAGTATCCAGTGCAGCTTTCTTGTTCCAGTGCCAGACATTCTGATTGCTTCGTTCAGTGTCACATCGATGGTGTCTGAACTACACCTCAGCTGTATCATCACCGGCTTCTTTCTAATGTGGGGTCATGCCTCCCTTTGTATCCAGCCCTTTGCTGGACTGCTGTTGGGTTGTAATTGCATTGGATTCTTAATAGAGTTTCTTGGTCTGCTGTCACAGCGTGATTGCAAGAACTTGTGTTGCATTGAATGTGGTCTTGATTACTTGCCAATTAAAGTGCAAGGGAAACACTTACAATCTTCTCCTTTAAAATTGCATCTTGATTCCACCTTCTCTGAAGGCTATGGGAAACTTGCAGAGGTTGTTTCCAGTTGTCCTGTCTTTCTACTTTTGGGTTTTGGCTTGGTGGGGTAGGTGGATAAATGTGCTTTTATTATTTTTTTTTAATTTGTTGCACTCATTAAATGCCCTTTTTTGTTTGTTTGTTTGGTTGGTTTTTTGATTGTTTTTTTGGTGTAGTTCTGTGCATGTGAAGCAGAAGCAGAAAGACCCCTCTGAAGCTGAGTGTTGCTCATTGCTCTCACGCCAGGTCGCTTAGGGTTTACAAGGCTTGGGATAGTGCATCTTTAAAAAGAAAATACATGAAAGCAGATGGCCCTGTGGTAGCTGAGCATGGAAGGAGACGCCTGAAGAAAGAGTGTTGTGGCAGGAGGGATGTGTTAGATGAGGGAGCAGAGACGAGCCAGGAATGTGAAGAGGCAGTATGCAGGGGGCACCCCACTTCCAGGAGTCTGGGAGCGTAGGAGGTGCTGTGCTGCGGTGGCAAACCTCGTGGAGCAGCTGCTGTGTGCAGGGGCAAATTGCCTGCCTGCCACCCCCTGGGCATCCTGGCAGCATGTGCTGGGAAAGAGCCAGGGCCAAGGTGTGAAGAGAAAAAAAAACCAGGGAGAGCAGAAAGAAAAGGAAGGAAAAAACCCCAAGAGGAACGTGGACAATATGACAAGACACAGGGGGAGCCACCTGTGAAGGTAACCGTGAGTTTCTGTTTATCTTGCCTGTGGTTAGACTGCAAGGAGGTTTTGAACTGCTGCCTAGTATGACTGTCAATTATTTTAACTTGTATTTCTCACCTCAGTCCCCATGAAGTGCATTTGACAATAATTAATTTTGTGTGTGCAACTGAGAGTGTATCCTATTCCTGCAGAGGTGTCAGCTTAATGGGATATGGCTACAGGGGATAACAGGCTGTGCCACCCCATTAGGGAATTTGGGGGGTCACCTGGTCATTTAGACTAATATTTTAATTGTTGGAACATAAGGTTTCTCATAGTTGAATTGGGAACAGATTAACCTCTGTCTCTCTGAACTTGCATGCTGCCAAGCTCCTTAAACACCATTGCTAATTTTATTTTCTACTTTCAGCGTGTATTTAAGATAATTCTTTTTGTTTCATAGGTTAAAGAGGAAATATTCTAACTGGCTGAGATCCCAGTGAGCAATTACAAATATTTTATTATAGTTACAGGACTTGGAATTCAGCCTCAGGCTGTGGGCATCAGAAAATCCATGTGTAGAAATCCCAAGTGTTGCAAGACTGGGAGGGTTTTGTATGGAGGGATTCCTTCTCATTTTACTAAAGTTAAACTCTTGATTTAAAAATAAAATAAAAAACTTGGACTTGTAAATGAAACCTCTTCAATCAGCTTTTGACTATAGCAGTTAGAGAAGGGTTAATTGAGCCTCTTCATCTCCATTGCATGTTAGCACAGAAGGTCAGTGGTAGGAGAAGCCAGGTCCACGCTGAAGGCTTTTGAAATAGCCCCCTAACTAGCCTAATGAATATGCTGGTGAGATAAACAGGTCATTTAACACTTTTCATGTCGCTATTGTCCATCCAACCTTAAATGTCAACTCTGTCACTCTGATAGGCTGGTTCTGCTTAAAAAGGTTTCCTGGCTTTGTTAGATTCCTAGGAGGGATTTTTCCCTCATCCTTTCTCTTAATTGCTGGCAGAACCCTACGGATGTATTTATATCAGCCTTTTCATTCGGGTCAAGACTCCACTAGAGGATTTTTGCCCGAGTGTTGAAGAGATGCAATGAAGATAGAAGTGGAAGCGCCAAGTGCAGTTCTAATTACCCTGCTGGAACTGCAGCTCAGTGACCACAACGGAACGACTGGCTGAGGGCAGGATGCTTTCATAGCTCTGCTGATGTGCTGGGATTGCTGTGCCCAGGCCAGGACAGTTTCACAGGGCTGCTGAGAGGGAGCTCAGCTGTCTGTGACCATCCGAGCGCGCTGCGGTCCCAGCCCCGGGAAGGGCCAGTGGAGGGTGTGCTGGCCCCTGCCTGGTGGCTAAACCCTTGTGACAGAGGGATGTCCCTGATGGGGTGTTTCTGCCAGGGCTGTGAGCTCACCTTTGGTGTGCTGACGTTGGATGTCCAGGTTGCTTGAAGCAACATCTCATGGGAACCAAGCTGCATGCCTGAGAGAGCTGAGCATTTTTCACAAATGTTTTCCCCAGAACTTCCTCACCCTGCGAGCAGCAAGCGTGTTTCTTCTTGGGACACTTCTATTTTTTTTCTGTGACCCATGGCATTCTGTGGCCTACCAGGCCTCAGAAAATTACTTTTTATCTCAGGAGGACTGCAGACAGCTTTCCTGTGAGATTTCTTGGAGGCTCCTCTACCCCTTGCCTTGAATAAGCTCCCCAGTGTCATGGTCAGGAGCACAACAGCATAGGTGCTTCTGATTTAACACCACGATCACGGGCTCGACATATTCCAAAAGTGGGCAAAGAGCAAATGGACTGATGCTGTGTTGCAGCATGCCTCATTGCAGCTATTTGCCCCTGCAAACTTTCTTGGCTTTCTGATACCTGCATCAGCTGATACATAAAAAAGGAGGAAATTCAGGTAACAGCAGTGAAAATGGAAGGCTGATGGGCTGAAATAGCACATATCCAGTCAATGTATGCTACAGACCAGAGGAGCTTATGTTGCTATTCCCAGAAATGCTGCCAAATCTGAGCCCAAGAAGCCCCTCAGTAAGGGAACTGCTTTGACAGTGTGCTGTGTATTTGAGCTGCCCCTCCAAAACAGGAACCAGGCAAATTTTATTCCTCCTGGAAATTATGGTGTGTGTTTGGGAAGCTTTTCAGCACAATAGCTCATTTTGGGGATATCAGTGTATTGAAGGCACAAATATTTTTTCTGTGACTGGTGTACTTCAATGCACGGAGATGCTTTACAATTTCAATGTGAGAAGTCACACCAGCCTCTTCCTAGCTGCTAGTAGGTGATACTGCCCGTGAGGAAGATGTCCAACACAGCAAGCACAACATGCTCTGACCAATACTGGACAAGCTCAGTAAAGACATCACATCAACTCTTTGGCTGAAATCATCCCAGGTGGGGCACAGTGCAATTAGCAAAAGCTTGAGCACAGGTTAATGTCAGCCTAATGTCCTACATCAAGACAATCTGGATTCATACTGGGAAGCTTAAAGGTCTTGGGGATTAATCTTTAACATACAGTTGTTGTTCTCAGTGATCCTTCCAAGGCATTCATGGTCTCACCAATGGGAATGAGAGGGTGGAGGAACATGGTGAGAATGGCTGGATGAGCCGTGGAGCTGATCCATAGCGATCAGTGTTCCACGAAGCTCACTTACAGCTCTGGTCCTTTCCAGCACTTTTATTTCTGAATAGCTTAAGCACACGATGGGCCTTCATTTGCTGCCCTCTGGCACAACAGAAGACGGACGGAGCTGTCAGAGGGCCAATCCCACCAAGCTGTCACTGGTGTTCAGAAGAGATGTGGCTGTTGGCTGGGTAATAGGTGAACTTACTCTAGACTTCAGGCAATTCCGTGGAACAGAAGAAGGCAATTTCATTTGTGGATGACTTTACTGAATTTAAAGTATGTTTATGTAGTCTGTTGATGTGTTGGAGGGGTCCTCGGTGGCTCCAGATTTTTTCACAGCTGTCTCCTTGTTCCATCATCTCCAGTGGAAGAGAAGATACTGCTTCATCTTGGCAGGTAAGAGCATGGACTCAGCTGCTTGTACCTCTCCTGTTTCTTGGACAGCACCAACATGATGTACGTGGCCAGAAGCCTTCAGTGTTTGGTGACTGCCTGGGACAGGTCTTTGCCGTCCATCTTCTCAGCACAAGCTGCTGCAAGTATGGGGAGCTGTCTGCTTGCTTTGAGGCCTTGGCCAACACTTAGGCCTCAGTCCTTATATTCAAGGTACTGACTGACCTGGATCCCTGCTGTGGGATGTAGGGTAAGGCTGACAGTTGCTTAAAAATGTAGTATGTGTTTGCAAAAGAAATCCTGCCTGGTGGGGATCAGCTCAGGACTTTCTGAAGGGAAGGTACAGAGCTATGTATTGAGCTCTCCTAGCATCAGTGCAAACATTGCTGCCTGCTGTGCCAAAAGCCAGGCATCCTAAAGTTTCTTTAAGTTGTGTTTTTTCCCTCACACTTCCTATAGTTAAATACATGGTAATATGTAATATTAAAAAAAAAAACAACAAAAAAAAAAAAACAACACAAAACCAACCCCAAAATTCCCTAAAATTTACCAAACCCACACTTGGGAGTGTCTCTGCTGGTGGCTGTATCCTTCTTCACACTCCTTTCTTTGCCTTGGCTCCGGTAGTCATCTCACTCCTTGGTACACTGTTTCAGTCCACTAATCCAGCAGAAAGCTAACCCAGCATAAAAGGAGGTAGAATTTTGGGCTTTGTTTACTTTTTGCTGGGTTAGTGAGCTGCCTTGTCTCCAGAAGGGGCCAGGAGAGAAGTGAGCTGCATGAGGAAGGGGGACTGCATGGACTGGAAGAGGTGGCAGTAAAGGGTTGGATTTGTTCAGCCAATTTTCTGTGTGGTTTTCTTGGTGCACGGCAGGAAAGGGCCCAGACACAGGGGCCGGGTGCAATGTGTGGAGCTGAGGGCACTGCACGAGAATTGCAGCAGTGGTAGTTCTGGGGGTGAGTAGAAGCTTTCCCTCTGGGGGTTATGTTCGCCCATTTGCTACTCAGCCCTCCTCTGCTTTCAAAAGCACAAGTGCTAGCTGCAAGTGCTAGGATAAAACCTCCAACCCAGCTGTCTCTCAGCTACCAAAATATCTCCTTTGCCCCTTGGCCAGCTGTCAAAACTTTCCTGGCTTTCCTAGAACAAGTGTCTTAGGGGGTGTTTCCTTTGGCTGATGAGAACTTGGGGGGATGCCCTGGAGATGGCTGTGGGATAGCATGTTCAATGCCAGGTGCCTCTCCTAAGCTAGCTCCATCCCCTGAACTGCCCGTCCATCCCCTTAGTAATGCTCTCTGCTCGGTGTGCTCTGGAGGGTGAGATCATGGTTTGAGGAAGAAAGTGCTCCAGAATGAAAAATTGTGCAACTCAAGAGCCAAGAAAAAAGCCTTAATTATTCAACTAGTTTGGAACACTTGAAAGTATCCCTAAAAATAGGTGAAAGGGATGTTTGTCAGCTACAAAGAGATTTTCCTGCAGTAGTATTGCTTGTCTTATTTTATGATGATGCTACAGAATACAGTCCCTCAGGTAACCTCATTAATGTTTATGAATGAGCCCCTTGTTTCATACTTCTGGTTTGAGAAGGCAGAAATAGGGCAAGAGGCTAGCAAGACTGATTTTATCATGTATGCTTTGAAAAGCCCAAGGACATGGCTGTAAGGTCTCTAAGCATGTAATGTACATAGGCCAACAATTGGATTGGGTGCTTGCTAGAGATTTACCCTACGGGAGAAATCTAGGCAGGACTTTGGCTAATACCCTGGGTGAAATTCTGCATGCTTCCCAGTGGATCTGTCAGCAGGAGGCTGGCACTCTTCTGTGTCTCATCAGCCGTGTTGTTTTGATCTCTTCCGGCAAAGGCAACCTGTGACCATATGTTGTTATAGCCACAAGCGCTTCCACAGGGCGGTATCTGGTAAACCCTGCTGCCTGACAGCGCCTCAGCCCAGGGTGGAGGCTTCTTTTCACTATCTGTTCCTTAAAGAGGGCAACTGTTTCTTCTGGCTATCATAACAGGGCGGCAGTTACGAACAGCCCATAACAGTATGGGGCGGTTTCTGAGTCTTACCGCTCCATCCTTAAAAATAACAGCTCTTTTTTCTGAGCCAACCAACAATTGTGGTCAGCCACGAATACCAGTTTAACCATTTGGCAGCTGCCCTATAGGAAACAGCTCTTTCCAGAGAGCCAAAGGAGCCCTGGAGTCACACCGGGCTGCTTTCAGTCACCAGGGCACACTTAACAGATTTCCTTGTATGTGCAACCAACCTCTTTAACAACAAGCAAATCCTGGAAAGTTAATACCAAATAAACTGTAAAAGTGTGCGAGAACTAGTAATTCAAACTGATTCTTTATTTGATGAACGAGTGGTTAAAACTCTGTTCCTCCCCACACAAACGCGGCTTCTTGCTCTGTAGTTCCTTCTCCACCCGTTGTGTGTTGGGACTGTCAGCAGAGTTTATTTTGGGCTCGGTTCCACTACGCGCAGTAGTAGCCGGCTTCGCAAACAGTGCGCTGCAACTGGAACCGCCCCTTACGGCTTTAGGGCAGACAGCAGCGATAACGGGCTGCTGCCGGCCGGGGGGTCCCGCCCGCCCCCCGGGAATGCTCCGGGGCTGCCCCTGCTCCCGTGGCGCTGGGGCCGGCCGGGGTCCCGCGGGGGTCCCGCTCGGTGCCCGCCCGGTGCCGGGGTCCCGCGGGGGTCCCGCTCGGTGCCCGCCCGGTGCCGGGGTCGTGCCGGGGTCCCGCCCGGTCCCGCGGGGGTCCCGCTCTGCCGCACGTGGCGGGGGCTCGGCGGGGCGCGCTCCCCGGTCCCCCCGGCGGGCGCTCTTTTTGAATGAATGACCTCACCCGCGCCGGCCAACCGCCGCGCGGCCGCGCTTAATATTCATGAGGCGCCGCGCCAATGAGCGGGCGAGGAGGTTGTTTTAAACGGCAGAGCCCCGCAGCCAATCAGGCCGCTCTCGTAGGCAGCCAACGCGAGGCTGAGCCGCGCCGAGCCCCGCGTCGTGCCCTGCGCTCCGCTCCTGTCCACACTACCGCGAACAATACAGGTACGTGCAGCCCCGCCGCAACTTTTCGGGGGGCGGCTGCCCCCTCCCCGCCCTGCCCCCGCGCCTTCGTCCCTCTGCCCTGCCTGCCCTAGCATGCTTTTTTTTTCTCTCCTTTTTTTTTTTTTTTTAATGTTGCGTTCCGTTTCTTCCTTCCTCCGAGTTTTTGATTTTTTTTTTTTTTAATTAGAAAAAAATCGGGAAATTCACCCAAAACTTTGTTTCGCCCCTCTCGCGGGGATCGGCGGTGCCGGGGCAGATGCTGCGCGCAGCTGGCGGGGCGGTGGGCAGCGGGCGAGGCGCAGCGTTTGTCCCCCGCCGTCCTGCCCTGCCCCGCCGGGAGCTCCCCCCGCCGCCGAGGGGCCACCTGCCCCCGGTGCAGCCCCGTAGCTCCGCGCTGGGCTCCCGTGCCGCCGAGAGTAATATGGCTGGTGCAGCAACTACACCGGGACTAACTCCTCTTCTCCCCCGCATGGGCAGGGATTTTTCTCTGCCGCCTCCTAATGTCGCACGGCAAAACGCGCGGCGCCCTCGGCTTTTATGTGCCCCTTTCCCAGGGTGGGCTCGGTGGGGCTGGTGGCGGTGGGAAAGTTGTCGGCCGTGCGCAGTGCCGTGCCCGCTGTTTATTCTGCATTAATATGGCTGTCGCTTTAGCATCTGACAGGGATAAACCCTGCGCGCTGCGCCCGGCGGTCCCGGCCAAGCAGTTTTTTTCTCGCCGCCGCCACCTCCAAACTCCCCCGATCCATTCGCTTCTGCCTCCGCCGCTCTTCCCCTGCCCGAGAAGGTGTCTCTGGTGGGGCTGCGCCCGCGGCGGAGCCCCGCATCGCCTTTTCCCCGCGCCGCGCCGCCCGTGCTGTGGGCATTAATATGGCTGGCGCTGGAGAGCCCCGGCGAAGGGAAGAAAGACGTGTGAGCGGCACAGGGATGGGGAGGGGGGTCGCGGCGAGGAAAATCTCCTTCCCGGTGCCCCGCCAGGGGCTCAAACCTTTCGCTTTCGCCCCGGCTCCTCTCCCCCCACCTTCCCGTGTCCTCGGACGGGCGCTGGGGGGCCGCCCCGGGGCTCCCCGCACTCTTTTTCTGGCAGCGCGGAGGAGCGTAGCGGCGGCGGTAATGGCTGCACGGGAGCCTTTGTTAGAGAGCGCTGCGCTAGGCAGGGGCCGGGGGGGGGGCTCCCGCCCGCGCCCCGGCCCCGACGCCCCCGCCGCCCGCCGGGGGGCCAGCGGGGAGCCCCTCGGCGGCGGGGGCGGCGTTTTGGCGGGGCCGGCTGCCGGGGGCGGCGGGCGCGGGGGCCGAGCGCGGCGGAGGGGGAACGCGGCTTTGTTCGGCGGCGCGGCGGCGGCGGCGCCGGGAGAAGCCATCTTAGCGAGCGGGGCCGGCCCTGGGCGCGGAGCGCGGCCGCCGCCGCTCCCGCTGCCGCCTGCCCCGGCCGCCCGGGGCCGGCCCGGCGCCCCGCGCCCCCGGCCGCCGCCCGGCCCCCCGGCGCCCCCCGCCCGCCGCCCCACCGCATTTCAGGGGCACTTTCTTTCATCAGGAGGCGTTTCACAAAATGGAAGATGAATTATTGGCGTCTGGCGGAGCCGCCGCTGCCCCCGCCGGCCCCGGCCCCGCCGCAGGTGCCCGCGCCGCGGAGCGCGGCCGCCGCCGTGACCTTGGGGGGGCGCAGGTGCGGGAGGGGCGCGGAGCGGGCCCGGGCCGGGCTGGACCGGACCGGACCGGACCGGCCGCCGCGGGCCGCTCGCCCCCAACTTCGGAGCGGGGCCGGCTCCGCGCCCCGGGCCCCGGCACCGCGCGTTTTCCGCCCCCGCGGGGGCAGCGGTGTCCCGGCAGCGGCCGGAGCGGGCAGGGCGGCTCACGGCCGCTTTTGCTGCACCTGGCGGGTTAATGGGCGCAATTAAATATTAACGCTCTGCTAATAAAAATTAAATTTTCAAGGGACTTAGAAACTGTAAATAGAAAATACTGTTGCGGGCTTATGATATTTTTTATTAAGCGGGGAAAATTTAATACGGAAGCAGGAAAAGAAATGGAGCCCAAAAGTTAGCACCGTCGTTTCGGTAACTTGCCGATTGCATCTTTGCGCTGACCACTATGCCTCAAACATGTGTCACTTGGTGGAGCAAGAGCAAGCACAACTCACCTCGCAGAGCTCCACGGGTCCTATTGTGGTTAAAGTCAGCCTGTATTTGTGCCCTTTTTATATGTAAAAGGTTATTGCACTTTCCCGGGGCAACTAATTTGTACTGCCTGCTTACCTGGGCATCAGCTGCTAAGACATACACTCCAGCTCCTGAAAGGATAAGTCACTGCCTGGCACTGTGCATGCCACTCCAGCCCCAGTGTGGCAGCCAACTAAAACAGATACTTTATATTAGTTCATATATAAGGCTTAATAGGCAGAAGTATGTATATTTAATAGTCTGTCTCCAGTCTTTGGACATGATGTAAATATATATTAATGTAACACTTAAATCCACTGACTGGTTTCTCTTGGCTGGTCTGCAACCCAAGTATCAAGGGAGAATAATTTAACTCTCTGTATTGGGGATGGTAAGGGGTGTGTTTCTGATGAGGGGGTGTGTGTGTATATAAATATATGCACACCATATGTGTATGCATACACTGGTGTGTGCATTCATCTAAATATCATTTATTTGTTATTTTTTCCTCTGTCCCTACAGAGTCAAGATGGCTAAAGGTGATCCGAAGAAGCCCAAGGGCAAGATGTCTGCCTATGCCTTCTTTGTGCAGACGTGCCGTGAGGAACATAAGAAAAAGAACCCAGAGGTTCCAGTCAACTTTGCAGAGTTTTCCAAGAAGTGCTCAGAGAGGTGGAAGGTACCTTAATTTGTGACTTCCTGAAGGAACCTCTTATAGTATATGCTAGGGTGATGTGTGTGTGTCTGAACATGAAGGGAGCTGGTGCTGTTTTGGTCTGTGTGCTGTTCTTGGCAAGCTGACCTGGCCATTGGTCAGGTGCTGCTGGGGCCTGTAGCAATACTGAACATTTTAGCCTTGTGTATCTGCTTCTGGTGGAGTCTGGCATTTTTTACAATTCCCAAGCAATGCCCTTCAGCAGCTACTTCCTTCCAGGTGTGTGTCCATATGAGGACTCCGACTGTGCTGGTCTCATTTCTGTTGCTTCCTTGTTGCTGAGTGTGTCTGTGGTGGCTGTGATTTCCCGTACAGGACAGTCCAGTTAAAAAACAAACAAGTTCTGAAGCTCCCGTATTGAGTTGATATGTGTCTGCTTGTTTACATAAAGTTTGCCAGCTATTGAACAGTTGGGTAATCACAAGTTTGGCATCTCGTGTTTTGGTTTTTTAGACCATGTCAAGCAAGGAAAAGGCTAAATTTGATGAAATGGCAAAGGCTGATAAGGTACGATATGATAGAGAAATGAAGGACTATGGACCAGCTAAGGGTGGCAAGAAGAAGAAGGACCCCAATGCCCCAAAACGACCACCGTAAGTAACTTGGGGACGTTAAATGCATACGTGTTTTGGTTCATTTTCACACCCTGTATGTAACATGGCTTTCCAGGAAGTAGGTAGATGGGGGACACAGTGTCAGTATGGCAGGACTGGTAGTCATAACTGTCTTGTAAACCTTCTAGGCAGCTTGTGGTCTTGAGCTTGTAGGGCACTGACACAAACTGTCAATACTTGGTACTCTTAAACTCAGTGGTAGGAGTATCTCATAGGAGGATACTCTGTGTGTCTCATAGGAAGACACAGGTGGCTGAGTGAGCCTCTCTCACAGTGAGACTTGTGTATCTAAATGAAATTGGGTGAGGGGATACAAAACACTTACTTAGTAAGGAGCGTTGAGTAAAGGAGGCTGCAGGTCTGGGCTGCAGTAAAATCAAAACACGTTTACGCTTGTGTTTGATTTTTCTAAGTTAAAGAAAAGTTTCTACTCTGTGTGCTCATGCATGTGTCAGTGTTATGGGGGAGGGATGGAGGAAGGGGTGCTCCCTGGGCGTGCTGCTGTAAATGCTGACTGTCCTCTGGTGTTTCTTCCCAAGGTCTGGCTTCTTCCTCTTCTGTTCAGAGTTTCGCCCCAAGATCAAGTCCACAAACCCTGGCATATCTATTGGGGACGTAGCGAAGAAACTGGGCGAAATGTGGAACAACCTCAGTGATAGTGAAAAGCAGCCTTACAATAATAAGGCAGCTAAACTGAAGGAGAAGTACGAGAAGGTAAGGAGAGTTGTCACTTGTGCCTCCTCTGTACCAGCTCTTTTGTTGATGTGCTTTTGTAACATAGGCCTAGCTCAGCTGGCCCCAGCGTAGTTACAGCCGAGCTTTGCACAGGTTGGGGCAGAGCAGGATAGGGACCCACAGGCAGATTTCAGCAAGGAGAGAGAACTTTCCCCAGCGATGTGCAGCAGGGGCTGCTCGCGTTGCTTCAAAAAGCGTCTGCTGTGCTGTTACCGGAGCTTTGTCCCATTATCAGGAAACTTCGAGAGGCTGGCTTCTATTCTCCTCCTGAAAGAAATAGCCATGATGCAGGGCTCCAGGCCTCCATGGTTCATGAGCATGCTGAGGTGTCTGCATAGCTGTGTACTCCCGTGCTGGCTGTGCCTGCCTGGGGGTGCAGCGGGGGAGGCCAGCCCCTTACCTTAACGCCCGCTGCTGTACAAATGCTGTGTGTGTTTGCTGCTTAGAGCAAATTAAGACGTCCCCTTGACTTTGCAGGATGTTGCAGACTACAAGTCTAAAGGAAAGTTTGATGGCGCAAAGGGAGCAGCAACCAAAGCTGCTCGGAAAAAGGTAGAGGAAGAAGACGAAGAGGAGGAGGAGGATGAAGAAGAGGAGGATGAAGATGATGATGATGAATAAAACTGTACAATACTTGTCTCCATGTGAATACCATAGAGTAGGGGAAACACCATAAATGAAGCACCTCTTATTTGAGATGGTGTCTCTTGCCCTTATTAGGCTTAATTAAAAAAAAATTGGATTCCGATCGCGTTGTAGTTTCTAAAAGTGCTCTAGAAATTGTAACTGGTTTACATGAAGTGGCCATGGGTGTAGTGAGCACCCTGAAACTGTATCAAAGTTGTACATATTTCCAAACATTTTTAAAATGAAAAGGCGCTCTAGTGTTCTCCTAACTCTGTGCACTTTGCTGTTGGTGTAACAAAGCATTTAAAAATGTTTCAAGCATTTTTTTAATTTGTAAGGTGGTGTTACTATATGGTTATTGGCTAGAAAATCCTGGGTTATAAACTGTACATATCTATAGTTTGTAAAAACTAGACAGATTCTTGTGGTACATGCTTAGAGTGATGATGCCTTAGAGGAGCAGTGATTACTTGGAAAGGCTGTACGTTCCCCGGGGTGCCATGGCCCAAAGCATGCACTGTGAGGGTAGATCTATTTACACTACAGTGGGCGTCCATTTAGCTTAAAGTTGTCTTTCTGTATATAGTGAAATAGCATTCTGCTGCCATTCTTAGTTGTGGAAGGGGGTTCAGCTGGCATGAGAAGTGTATGGGTTTTTTTAGTTAAGTGCGGTAGTTTTTAAACTGAAACTGTAGACATCTCTTCATCGTCAACTAAGTGAAGAGCCAGTGCAGCAACTGAAGTTCAAAAACACTCTGTACTTAAACAAATTTGCAACGTTCTGTTTTTTTTGTATGTTTAGAATGCTGAAATGTTTTTGAAGCAAAATAAACAGTATTACATTTTTAAAACTGTTCTTGACAACACTCTAAATTTCTGGTTTAAGAGGATCTTAACAACAGCAAGAGGTTCATTTTGAAGTCTGTGGCATCCCTCAGGGCTGGTGACTTAGGAAACATTCTGACTCAAGGATTAAAAAAAAAAAAAATTTAAAAAATGGTGGCCAGCCAAAACTGGCTTAATTGAAAGAGATGGCTGCTCCAGCTAATATGCAATCGTAACTGTTTATGGCTGAGTGGCATAAGATGCTATGCAAGTTTGAACTTTATTACTTGAACTTGGGAGCCTAAATGAACATTCATGACGTAATTGTTTGTTTGTGTGTGTATATAGCAGCATTCAGAGATGCAGAGAAAGGTAGGTGGCTAGGAATGAGGCTGACACCATGGAATAAGTATAAAAGCATAGTTTGGATTTTTTTCAGTTGTGTTGGGTAAATTTATAGCCCAAATGCATTGCTGTACATATTAAAATGTGCCTTTTTTGTCCTGTGTTAAACTGTTTCAGACTTGTGGTTTTTTCTAGCCTCTTGTTTCGTGGCAGGAGCCAGGTGCCTACGTCTAACTCCCTGCTGCAGTAGGAGCGTGGCGCAGGTACTTGGTCTGTGTCCTTTCTCTGATGACACAAGGTTCAGTAGGAACTGGGGGCTGTGAGGTGGGGTGGGGGAGCAACAGGTCTCTTTCCCCTCTGGTCGCCAGCTGGCTGTGTCAAAGTCTTGCCTTTTTTCCAAATCCAAGCTGGGGGTGTTTTGTGGCACTTTAAAGGTAATTCCTGGTCTCTAACTGGTGACTGTCACCTTGTTTTTCTTTAGCACGGGAACAGCACGAGTTGGGAAAACTATAGCACCTCACAGTACCCCTGAATTCCTTCCTGTGCTGGCTCTAGCAGTCGGTGCTTGCCTGGTGGGGAGTAGATGAGAGTGTGAGGGCACTTGCATTAACAGCAAGGCAAGGCTGTGGGCTGTTGTGTCCAGCTGGTTTCAGAAGATGCAGTAACTCACAGGTGCAAACACTGGGTATGGGCTGCTGCCACCTCTGCTTTTGAGCCAAGTTTGATAAAGGGGTCCAGGCTTACAGGCAGTAACATTAGAATGTGGTTAAAACTACTTAGTTGCCTAACTGGGTAGCACTTCTGGCTTCCTCTGTCTTCTCAACAGCGTGACAACTTCTCACCAACAACAGCTTGGCAAAAGAGGGTGACCTAGTGTTGAGGTGGACTAAAACCTGAAAGGAAAATTTTCAGAATGGAGCAAGCTAAAAAACTGTCATGAAACATAGCAGCATGTAGCAACTTTTGTTTTTAAGGCTAAGCGACAGTTGAATCACTCAGAAGTACTTTTATAGTTGCTTAATTACAGTAATTTTTAGTATCTTTATTGCACAAAAAGGTGGTACTTGCCCCTATTTTATGGGCAGCTGCATTTTAAAAGCCTCAATAAAGCTGCATCTGGAAAAGAAATAGGTACTTCTGTATTTGCTACCCTTTCTGCATGTCTTCTGATGCAAGGGAGTAGGCAGCTGGAGATCCCAGCCTGTGGAAATTTGATGGGGAAGAGGTGGAGCAGAAAAAAAAAAGTGATGGCATCAGTTCAGGAGCTCTAATGCTGTTTCTATTGTCTAGTTGGCAAAATCTCCCCTTAGCCACATATGGGACTTGGTGTAGATCACTGTTGTGCAAATCGAGCTTGGCTTTGAATTAACTGCTAGTGAGCTGAGCCCCTATTGATAGTATCAGCAAATGAGGACTAGAGCTGACACCTCTTTGTCTTCATTGTATTGGAAATCTATTTTAGTTGCAGAGCTTGATCAAGGTCTCATACCTTACAGTGCACTCCCTGTTGCTGCTCTGCACACACCTAAAATATGGCATTCCTGGGGGATGCTGTTCAATGCAGCCCTAGTGCAGGCTTCCAGGGACTCACATTTGGATATTGCAGATGTAGTGGTGATGTTTCTTCCCTGAATGCTCTGCTGTTGATGAATGCCATAGTGTGAATGCATATAAACAACACCTAATTTCCCCCCCGCTGTTTTGTGTTCTGACATGTCATCTCAAATATTGGGAGCTGCTTAATTTCACCCAGCTCCATTATTTTCATAGAACACCCTCTAAATGCTCTTTTTTTTCTCTGCTTTGAAATGCTTGTGGTGTTTCAGAGAGGACATTTCTGCTTTGTGCTGCTGCACAACTCAAACTTCTAGTTCAACTTTAGTCCCAAGCCAGGCAAAGTAAATACATCTCTTATTAACTCCATGATATGTAGAAAAGGGTAAGGATAAAATAGGTTGGACAAAGGGGGGCATGGATGAAGAGACTTTTCCTTGCATGAATTTGACAGAACTGACTGTGAGACTGCTTATGTTTCCAAAATGTGATATGTTTGTGCCTCTCTCCCTGCTGAAGTTGGGCTGAGGTACCAGGGCTCAGCTAAGAAAAAGGGATGGTGCTGGTTCTGCAGCTGTTAAAACCCACTTACTGCTGGGGGGAGGCAGAGGAAGGCTTGGCTGTGTGGGATGCTCCCTCTGGATGCCTAAAGGAGTGTCAGAGGTCTGAGAACTTTTTCTCTAGAGGAAGTATCTGATGGTGATGTGGGGCAGAGACAGCACTGACCCATGTCATGCCGGTCATTTCCCGTGGTTAGTGCTGCTTGGTTTGCACTCAGGATTGTCCAGACTCTTGAGAACACAGTTGCTCCTAAGGTGCATCGCCTTGCTCTGGAATCAAACCATCTGGGATGCAGTGGGATGAACGAGGCTGCTGCGCTGCCCTGTGCAGGGCAGAATCTGCCTCTCCTGAAAATGAGCCTGGGAGTCTTAGCATGACCCAGAGTCAGAGGGTACAGACCCACTGCTCTGTAGCCTGCATATTCCAAAATCCAGTTGAGATATGGTAAATACTGGGTGTGAGCCAAATCTCAGCACTCATTCTGGGAGGAAGGGGCTGCAGCAGGGGAGTCCTAGCATGGGTGTGGCGGTCACTCCTCACAAGCAGTCACTGCAGGAGGGTTTCCTGCTGCTGGGTCAGGCCCCTAACACATCTGTGGGGAAGGAGTGTGTTAATTTTCTATAGTAAAATTAATTATAAATCCTAGTACAAATGCATATCTCCCTAGGACAGGGAGGGGTTGGGACTGAGGATACAAGCACAAAGCATCTCTCACACCTTCTCCCTTTGAACAGCTCTTGTTTAGGTAGTTTTACTCACTCTTAATAAACCCTGCAGGAGCAGCAGCAAGGTGCAGGGGCTTCTCTTGGTCCTGGCTCAGCAGGTGAATGGCTTTTTACTTCCAGCCTCCAGCCCAATTCTGGCAGCCCTCTTGAGTTTATGTTTTCCCTCTCCTCGCTCAGGCTCTTGTTCCACAAGCAGAGGGACATCTCCCGAGTAAGCTGTCTTCTGCTGCAGATTTTGGGGAGCTTGGATGAGGAGATAGGATGTTTCCAGTGGGGTGAAAGCAGGATGCTGTATTCCTGGCAGTGCTTTCTGACAAGCCCTAGACTCCCCTCTATGAATCTTCACCCAAGCTCACTCTCCTCTAAAAGATAATGGGAGGAACTGTGACAAGTGGCATGTTTATTTCTTTCTAGGGCTACGGCTGCACTATTTTAATGCAATAAACTGAATTGCGAATCACAGCAGTGCTGCAAACAAAGTGTGCTGGGGACCCTGTTACCAAGCAGTCGCTCTCTAAATGTGTCAGCTTGCAGTGGGGAAGGGTCTGAATAACCAGCATGCCTGACGGGGGGTTTTGTCCCCTATGAAGTGTCGTCATCCCCTTTTGCAGGCTGGGTTCTGGTGTGTGCCCTGCTTGGGCAGCATTTGATAACCCGTGTTCAAAGCACTCTGCAAACATCTCACCCTTCCAGTAGATCTGATCTCTGTATGCTAAAGCAATGTGTGGATGGGGGGATGTCTCCTTGCATGTGCTAATGCTCTTGATTGGAGTTGTCTGCTGCTAAGAGCTCTTCCCTGCATGTCCTCCTGCACCTGGATCCCTAAATTAGGCGGGAGGAAGCAGCACAGCCTTACTGGAGCTGACAGCTCTGTATCCTGGGTGGAAACTCCTCCTCTTGCTCCTGGATGTGGCACAGCCTCACAGAAACCCCTGTGAGGTGGCTGAGCCAGGGCTGCATGGTAAGCTAGAGCAGGGCTGGCAGGTGCCTTCCCCAGGAGTGGGGAAGCCTGAAGGTTGTGTGGAGGAGCAAACTGGTGCTGGGGTGGGGCTATGACCCGTGGGGGTTGGGATGCATAAAAGCAGACATTTGTTTTGTTGAGATGAAAATGCATTTACTGTGTTAAGGGAATGCCTGTCCTGTAGCTGTGTCCCCTGACACAGTTGACTTCAGTCTCTGGCTGAATTCAGCATCCAGGCAAACCACAGCTGGGAGCCCGTGTGGGGCTGGGTGTTCAGATGTGTTTGTGGTTGATTTTGGGCCTGTGAGTGCCGAGTGGTGCTGCTCTGCCTCCTCATACCTGCCACCTGCTCTGGCTCAGGGCTCCCTGTGGGACACCTGGGCAGCAAGAATAGCCCCTCTGCACTAGTGTCACAGACCACTGGAGCCAAGCCTGTGTGTGGAGGGGGGCAGCTAGGATGCTGTGAGTGATAGAGTTGCTTTTTCTTCTCAGCCCTTCCACTTGTAAAGCTCCCTCAGGTATTTCAAGTCAGAAGAATGATCTTTTTAAAAAATATTAATCAAACATGGCCTGGCTTTGTTGTTGTAAGAGCTTATAGCTTGTAAGTTTTTAACTGCTTCTTTGTGAAGCTTAAAATTTGCTTTATTTAGTTTAGAAAATTAATACCCATAGCAGGATGAAGTGATTTGAGGGATTGCTTGAGACAAATGCCTCTTTTCTGCTGCTAATGACTGTGTGATTGTTCTTTTACTGTGTGTTACCTGGCTGTGCCAGCAGTAACACATGGTCCTGCAAGACAAGCTTGAGAAAGGTGCAAGCAGGGTCAGTTTGGTCTCCCACTTTCTTAAAAGATATGTTGGTTGAGTTTTGTTCTTTTTAGCTTTAGAGCTCAGCCTGGGCATCTTCCCTGGCCTTGGCTTCTGCAGTTGTTTAAGGCATTACTACCTGTAGGTCCTGGCTAGGATTTCTCCCCAGTAGCAGGGAGAGCACCAGGAAACATGCTGGGTCTTCTGTTGCTTTATTTGTCGCTTCATATAGTAACTAAAATTTTGCAAGCTGCTGGGCGGTTTTTCAGACCAAGCTCAAAGATCAAGATGTCAGTAAAACTCTTTTTAAAGAGAACCCTTTCTTCAAAGGATGTGTCTGAAAGTGGAATAGAACCTGACCAAATAGAATCATAGAATCTTTGAATTGTTTGGGTAGCAAGGGACCTTAAAGATCATCTTGTTCAAACCCTCTGCCATAGGCAGGGGCACCTTCCCCTAGACAATGTTAGTGTTAGACTGTCTAATTACTTGCTGTCACTTGTGTTCCATTTGTTGGTGATCCCCACCAGAGCTGTCTAGCAAAAAAATCCTCTAGACCACATATTTTGAGCCATGAGGGTGACTCGCAGAAGGCTTTCAGTGGCTTTGAACTAGAAGGACTTAGCCCAGTTTGTTTTCTACTCTTCCCTCTGCATCTCTGCTAAGAGGGAGCAAATGGGTCTGTCCCCTTTTAGTGCTCTGCTGGGGAGAATGTAAAGCTCAGCCCTTTGACTTTTCCATTATCCATGCTTAAAGGGGGCTTATGAAAAAGAGGGAGAGTGACATTTGACACCGGCAGATAGTGATAGGACAAGGAGGAAATGATTTTAAACTGAAGGGAGTAGTTTAGATTAGAAGTTGGGAAGAAGTGGTGAGGCACTGGCACAGTTGCCCGTGAGAAGCTGCGGATGCCCCACCCTCTCCTCCTGTTCTGTGCCCAGCTCTCTCTCAGTCCAGCACAGCAGCTGTGCTCAGCACATCTGACCCAAAGGCTTACTTGAGATGGTGTGGTTTGCATTTAAGTTTTGGGAGCAGCCTGGAATGTGTTTTCCCAGCAGTCAGGTGCTTTAGGGAAGGCCTTCCAGTGTCATGGGCTGTTGCTCTGTGCCAGCTCTGTTGCTATTCCCCCGAGATTTCTGTGCCCACAGCAGCATCAGGATGGAAGGATGGAAGTCACGGGGCTGCAGGAGCTGCTGCTGACTGGGAGCGTGCTCTCGAGCCGACCCGTGTGGGGAGAGCACTTGTGATGGAGGTGGGAAACAGGAGCAGGAGGCAGCTGAGGGATGCAGGTCTCCAGGTCCTGAGCAGACGGCGTGCAGCCCACAGGGTCCCTGCCTGTGCCGGGGACCATATGGTGCTGTATTTCACAGCCGGCCTGAGCCACCAGGTTCAGCACTGACTGTGGCTCAAAGGGAAGGGCTGCTCTCAGAAATGTTTGCTGCTGTTTGTGCTCAGGTGTCTCATGGAGGTGGTTATTGCCAATGTTAGGCTGTGCTGGGCACACCTTCTCGTGGCAGGGACACAAACAGGCTGCTGAATGTGTAGGTGGGAAGCACTTTCATATATATTCTCGTCCTGCCAAACACAAGGTTCCTGCCCATCAGAAGTGCTCTGCTAGGGTCTCTTTTCCATGTACCCCCTTCCAGACCATGCTTTGTTGGTGGGGCTGTGCCAGAGCAGGTGGCAGAACCCTGTAGCAAGAGCCCCAGAGCAGAGCTGCAGATCCCTGTGATCTGGAGCAGGATTGCCTCCGGCCCCGTAGCCCCAGGGGAGCGAGAACCACTCTCTTGCCATGAGTGCTTGGGCAGCCCACCCTGACAAGGGCTCAGGGTGCCCATGGTGGGAGAGGGGATCCTGCCAGAGGAGCTGCTGGGTTGCTAGAAGCCTTCTCCTAAATATGGACATGATTATTTTTAATTTTTTATTTGCTCGCTCTGGAATCGTTTGCATTTTTCCCTTAATCCTGGAGAAGAATCAGCGGTGTCCTGTGTGCATGTGACATGGCTGCGCACAAACTCCCTTTGTGACTTCTTTCTTTCACGGGAGAGAAACACATTCAGGAAAAGCAGGGCCCTGACAACAGGAATCAAGTGTTTCTAAATATGGACATCCTTTTTTGGACTAAAAAGTCTTTTTGTACCATGCATATTTCCCCTGTTAATCATTTCCTTTTGTTCCTTGCAAACTTGGGTCCTCCAATGTTATAGAAGGAATTATAGCTGCTCTGTTTGTAAACTTTTCCTTATGATCCATGAACTGCCTTGTACGTGTCACTGATTTGCTGGGTTTTCTTTTTAATGTGCTTGGAAAGGCCAGCACTCTGGTTTACTCACCCTAGGCTTTCCCTTTTTTTTTTTAAAATAGTCATAACTGGCCGAAGCCCATCTCGAAATATTGGGGATTTTACAGGCCATTGAGCTTTGCCTGGTCCTATTCACTGCTTTTGTGTTGCACTAATTGGCTTGATAAAGAAGGGCCTGGGCTCTGTGGAGTGCTTCTCCTCCAAGGTGAAATGTGAGATGGAGGGGGAAATATTCAGATGTTCACTAGCAGTTATGCTCGCTGGATAATCTGAATGCATCAGAAATGAGCTAGAGCTCAGACAAAGTAGGGGATTAGGAGTCTGAGATGGGCGAGCGGGTGGACATCTGGAAGCCTGCTGTTGAGCTCGTCTGCTGGGGTGGGTTGTGTCTTCATAATGTGGGTTATAGGCGCCGAAAATGAACAGCACGCTGGGATCACGGTGGCTCTCTGTGGTTATATTCCAAAATAACAATCACTGCTGTTTATTTGCAGAGGACCCCACCTCCCCAGCAGAGCTCTGTGCGTTCAAGCTCCCCCTCTGACGCTGGAGGGACATGCTCTGGTCTGATGGCACTGTTTGCATGCCCCACCTCTGCCTGCTGCTCCGAGGTTTTGGGGGAAACCTCATGCATCCCCGTGGCTGGTGACACTCAGCAGATGCTCAGGGCCTTGCTTGCACAGTGCCCCCTGTGATTTTGGGCAGGGGCAGCTGTGCAGAGCTCACCAGAAAAGCCAGATGCTTGGGAGGGGAGGAGAAAACCCAGCTCGGGGCTTCTGAACTCTTCCCATGTGCAGAGCCCAGTTCTCCCGAAGTTGAGCCCATTGTTACAGTGCAGGGCTGCCTCTGCCACCGGCAGCATCTGCTCTGTAGCACTGTCTGCCTGGGGCCAGCTCCACTTGCTCCATCCCTCTTTCATTCCCAGCCCCTCACCCTCATCCCTGCGGGCACAAGGTTTGTGGTCATCATTGTGGATGGATCAGGATCTTCTTCATTTGATGATGAAAAAGGACTTGAAAAGTCCTTCTGCTTTTTTAAAAACAGTATTGGAGAAGGAATTACAACTATGTTGTGAACAGAAATAACTGAATAGTGGTTTGGTTTGTTTTTTCCCAAAAAGTAATTTCTTTCCCAGCCTCTCTGCATGTGCTCCCTTTCTGCTCCTCCATCTCCAGCACCTTGCTCATGTTTCCATCCTTTTCCTGCATACCCTGCCTTGGCAGCTTCAGTTTTGGCCACAGCTGTGACGTACCCAAACGTGGCTGTACACAGCTGGAGCCCTGCAGCGCTCCCAGCACACATCCCCTGCTGCTGGAGCAGCATTGTGCCTGCCACAGGTGGGAGGCATCACACTGAGCCAGCCAGCACTGAGAGGTTTCTTGTTCAGGGAGCAGTGTAATTCCCTCCCTGCTCTGTTTCTGGCACTGCCATCGCTGCTGGACTCCGTGTCCCAGGGAATTAAAGCAGGACTGAGGAGTGAGCTGGGTGCAGCCGTGTGGCAGTGTCACTGAAAGTTCTGACTCGGCAATATGTGGCCAGGTTGTGTGAAAGCCCTGCAAAATTCATAATTTGTGGGGGATGGCCTTGTTTTACCTGTCAGCTACACACACACAGTAATCTGACCCATGAGGCTCTGGGTACAGCACCCCTGGCCGGTGGCTCCTGCTGTGCTGCCTTGTTTTCTTGTCCTTTTCTGGCAAAACTGCTTTTTTTTCTTTTTTTTTTTTTTTTTTTTTTTTTTTTTTTTTTTTTTTTTTTTTTTTTTTTTTTGCTTGGGGAAGCAGAGCTGAGTCCCAGTAAGCACTGGCAGCATTCTTACTTTTTGAGTACTTCTGTGTCCTACTGGGTTGAAATGTTGTCATATATTTTTTGGAGTAAAAGCTTAGGGAGCTTCTGCCAAGGGTGGTTTCTTGGCACCAGGTGGAGTGTGAGCACACGGGTAAAACAGCTCCTTTGCTAGGGCCAGTGTACCAGGGATCCTGCCTCTTGGTCTGTGCCAGCAGCACCTTTTGGCTGGGGGAATGCAGGTCTGAAGTAGAGCAACACTGCTGTGGTCGCCCGTGGGCACCCTGGAAGCCAAACCTCTGGAAAGCTGGATTCAAAATACTCCTTTTTTGTCCCAGGGTAGGAGGAGGCATGTGTTTTGCCTGAAAAGCAGGGTCAGAAATGTTTTTTGTGTGCTGGGGGTGCTTTAGGTTAGGAGACCTGCCTGATTTTACACACGCTAAATGCAGTTAAGCATCGCAGTCCCAATTCTTCCTCCACCATAATGTAACTTTTCAGAAGTGCTGGCAGCACAAAACATTGGAACTGCTCTGTACCAGGGGGAGAGCCTGAGGGGCTGCCCAGGGGCTTTGGGATCCCCAGGGCAGGGACTGGACACCCTGCAGCTCCCTGATACTCTTCTGGGCTGTCACAGGCTTTGCTGTGAGGTGGAGGAATCCAGGTTTGGAGGAGGCAGCCCTGAGCCCCGTGTCGGTTCCCTGGGTTCAGTGGGGGATGCTCCTGCAAACAGGAGTGCTGGGAGTTTGCATTTCCCTCGGCCTCAGCCCTGAAGGAAGCCTAAAGCCTGGGTCAATAATAAGCTTATAAGACAGTAAATCTTGGTAATGAGAAAAACAGAAGACGGCATCTGCTCAACACAATGGCGCTGTGTATGGTCTGGTAAACAGCTATTGAAAGGAGATGCCTGTTTTCGAAGGGGTTACAGCTGAACAGCCCAATTTCCATGCAGGATTGGTGGGTTTCACTGCCCCCAGCCCTTCAGAGTGGCTGCTGGCATCCTGTTGGGGCTGAGCACAGGCAGAGGTGACCTGTTGCCCATGAGGCTGCGACAGGTGCAGCAGCCTGTGCCACGAAACCAGAGCCAAGCTGCCATTGTCCTGCACGTGTGGAACTGGAGCTGGGCATGAGATGGGAGTGCCACAGTGCTTGTCTGCTCCTCCTCCTGTGCCCCCTCCAATGCCTCCTTGCAATGGCTGCCCTGGGAGATGTACATACTTCGGAGGGGATTCTGCTGCAAATAGGGCTTGGAGTGAAAATGGGAAACAGCTTCTTCTCATGTCTTTGGAGGTGCCCAGATGAGATGAGCTGATGGGCAACAGGCACCTAGGGATGAATGAGTTGTGCAGGGGGCAGCAGGAAAAAGAAGAAGCTAGGTCTTCACCTGACACTCACTTCACCTGACAAGCCTGGTGCCCATGGGGTGGGAGCTGGCAGTGGTCCCCTCCTGCTCCAGCTGTGTGCATCCAGGTCTGCAAAATGGGGAGGAGGAGGAGAAGGGGGGAGTTAAGGGGAAGAAATCTGCATATGGTGTGTAATGCGTTTATGAATTGGGTCTTTAATAATTTACATTACCAGTTTAATACTTTGAATACAAATTATCTTGCCCATATGCTGTGCTGACAAACATAAAAATGAAGTAATCAAAGCTGTAATAGCACTACAGCAAAAAGACATAAAATGCCACTAGAAGGCTTAGGATAAATTATTGCATGCACACACCAGCTCTATGGCTCCCTGGTGCCAAAGGATGCATTGCAATTTCTTCCTCAGACTTTGCATTTGGGCTTGAGGACTGATGCAGTACCAGGAGTACTGCTCGAAATTCTGCAAGACGGGCAGCATTTAACAAAGAAAAGAAAAGAAAAAAAGGCTCTGACTTGTTTGATAAACACCACAATTTAAATTCTGCTCTGGCACTCCATGGGCTGCCAAGAAAATATAGCCCTCTTATTTGTAGGGAGCCCCTTTCTCCCTCCAGCAGGGTTATTTGCATGTATTATAAACTGCAGTGCTGGCTTGCCATCTTCAGGCAGCTGCCACACACTGCACAGCATCCCTGTGCGTCCTTGTCCATCCCTGTGCTGCTTGGAGGTGCTGGGTGCAGCCTGGGTCCACAAGGGATACCCAAGGGAAGATGCACCATGTGACCCAGGCAAAGGGCAGCATCAGTCCAGGCTAAACACAAGTTTCACCTTATTCCCCTTCCCACCTGAACGTGTTCCCCTCTGATGCCTGAGCTCTGAGGGGCTGCAGGAGGTGGGAAAGGATGAAACAGCCCTGGGCCCTTGGTGCTGCCTCTTGGCCACTCTTGGGCTGCAGTTTAGGTCCAAGGGAATAGCATGGGAGACCTTGGGAGCTCATGGATGCTGCAGATGACTTAGTGTTTGTTTTTAGCAGTCTTTTATTGCACGTGTGCGTGTGTACTGGGCACAGGGTTCTGCAGCAAAGGGAGAAGGTTTGCAAAACAGAGATGCAAGTTGTGCTCACAGGGAGCAGCTGCATTTGTAAATGTCAGCAGACCTTGTGTTGTACCTTGTGGCAGAACCTCTGCTTTTAAATACCAGCCTATTCATTGGTGCCACATCTCCAACACAGCCCAGCTACAGGCAATCTTTCACAGAAAGAGCCGTTTAAGGCTCACATTTGCATACACTGAATTTCTCAGCTATCAGGGCTACTCCATGCTGTAATCCATTCTGTGCTTCTAATACGATCAGTGAAAAATGAGGCTTCTTCCCAAATAAATCATCACCAATGAAGGAAATGGTGGTTTTTCCACAAGGCCCGAGGCTCCTGCAGTAGCAATGTCTTTTTCCAAAAGGCAGAGAACTCTGGGCAGGCTCGTTCTGTGCTGCATGAGCTCACTGCCAGTCTCCCCAAGATCTAAACCCTTTGCATATGAATGAGTTTTTCCTGCCTTTGCCTCTCCCAGGATCTGCTGCTGTCTGTCTCCCTGGAATGTGGTGCCAGCAGCTCAGGAACAGTGCACCCACGGAGTGGGGTTGCTCCTCTTTGTGTCATCCATTATTCCATGCACTGGTGCACCTCCCTCTCACATGCTAAGGGAAGAGGAGTGAATGCCAGTGTTTGGCATCCTGGCAATCTGGGCTGCAAGAAGTCAGAGAGAGAGAAAGAGGGCACCCTCCTGCTGCATAGCCTGCTGGTCCCTGTGTTCCACCTTGCTCTGCTCCTTGTCTTCCTCCAAAGCCGGATTTTGCCTGTGAACAGGGGGTTTTGGAGGAGCCCCGCTCCATCCCCTGGCCCTGGGGAGCAACCACATGACAGAGCAGACCTGTTATTGCAGCCAGAAACACTCAGTGCAAAGAGGCAACCGGAGCTTTTCCTGCCAGGGGCGAAGGGACCTCTCTGGGTGGGGAAAGGCACCTGTGTGAGTCGGGATGGGGAGAAATAGGTGGGCATCCAGCCCCCACTGAAAGAACTTTTCCCATTGCCAGATCTTCTGCAGAATAAGGCCCTCACTTATCCTTTTGATCCACAAATAAATTGGATGGATCAAGATCACAATGAGAAATATCCCCATTCTCATCCAGAAGGGATTTTCAGCATAGAAAGGCTTTATGTGACTCATAAAGTTTAACATTTATTTCTGCACGTGAGGTAAATATTTCCCCCTCTGAGCATCTAAGCAATGCAATTTTGTTTGAAGCCTCCATTTGTTTAAGTCTGAAGGTGACAATAATTCAGCTGTTTTCCCTTCCTGTATTTCCCCAAGCAGTGGCATACGCCAAAATAGAGCAAACTCAGCTCTGGCCGTTTGTCACCTGTCAGCTCCGTCCCTCAAACGTGCTCACACAGGCTTTGTCCTGAGTTTACATTTGGGCACCTTCTGACCTCTAGCTGCTGGTAAATGGCCCCACGTTCTCCTGTTTAGAGGAAGAAATACAGCATACCTGCAGCCACTGCCAGGGCAGGCAGGAAAGAGAGACATAACTTAATCTAACTCCAGATAAATCATGATTTCACAGCGATCTGCCTGCCACAGGCAGTTGGGAGTCCCATCTCCTTGGCACTGTAGCAACACTTGTCACATCCAATGTCCCAAAGAGACCCACTCACGGCCAGAGATCACAGAATACTGAGAGGATGCCTGGAGTTGTAAACACCATTAATCTGGAGAAAACAAACACTCCCAGGAGCTGATGTCAGATGGGGATGTTCGAAGTCAGCTCTTATCTCTGCAGAGCACAGGATGTGCACATTGGCTGCTGGATCCCCACCTCACACCTCCCCAGGTCTGGTACCTCCTGAAGCTCCAGCAAATCCAGGGAGACAAAGTGCTGTCTGTCCTCTTCCCTGGGAAAGCTTGGGTCTCCAGATGTTGGAGGCTGTAGCCCCCCCTGCAGCCCCCAGCCCCTCGCAGAAGGGGACCAAGGTAGGAGTGAGCTGCTGTGGGGCAGAGGCGTTGGGGGTGGCCTGGAGGCTGGCCATGTGCCTGTGTGCAGCTGCTGGGGGCAGCCCCATGCCTGCCAGGTGCCCTTTGCCACCCTCCAACCTGCTCCTACCAGAGAGGGAGGCTGGTCTGGGAGAGGTGTTAAAGTTTTATGTTTAGTTCCCCACTTACAGGCAGAGAGCCCCTTGTCCCACTCCAGCTTTTGAAGAAGCTCCCCATCTCATCACAGGCAGTGTGTTTGCAGCACAGGTACCTCACTTGGGTTTTATCCTTTTTGGTATTCCTTTGGTGCCTTTCCTGGCTTTGGTGGAGTCACTTCTGATTTATAGCTGGTGTCACGTGAAATCTGAAGCAGGTGCTCTCCTTCTGCCCTGCTCCCACCCAGGACTCCCCTGCTCCCCCTGCAGCTCCCAGTGTCTCTCTGGGTCTCTGCCTGTCCTCAAGGACATGTTCATGTCCCACCTAAATTCAATACTAACATGCACAGGCTGTTTCTTTATCTGTCTGCCCCTTTTTTTCCTCTTTTTCCCTTTTTTTAAAGGAAACTGAATCCAAGGCTGCCATGTAATGATGACATTATTGTTAGTAGATATTTCTATTTCCACAGTTCCAAGAGGTAGAGAACAGAGTCCCACTGGGTTAAATGCAGCACATGTTATAACAAAAAGACAGTCTGAGTGCCAAACAACTTGCAATCTTCTTTTTAATGTAAGGAATGTAAAATTAAGATTACTATAGCAACATCTTGCCCACGTTGAACACAGATAGGATTTGTTGGTCTTTATAAATATATATGAGCGTGTGTGTGTGTGTATATATATATGTAATGTACACATACAAATCCTAAATATCTCTGGCAACCTTTCCTGTAGTTGAATTTATATTTAATTTCAAGCTCTCTGTATTACAGATCTAATTTGCATCTAGCTTTCTTTTTTCATAACTTCAGCAGCCTTGCCTTTTCCTTCAGGCTCTTTTGTGCACACTGCATGCCAGGCTGGAGTGCCCACTGCCCAGGGAGAGTGCTTAGTCCCTGCCTGGGAGCAGGGACAAAGTCTGACTGGGGGAGGTAATCCCATCTACTGGGGGTTTCATTTTAACTGTCTACAACCCTGTTAAACCTTATAACTGACTTAACATCTCCAAATTTGCTTTCTTCAATCAGATTTTAGGAACGTGCGGTGAACTTGAGACATGCAAATCCTTCCTTTTTGTTCCCATTTCTCTTCTCTGAAGTTATTCATTCAACTTTCAATCAATTTCCTATGAGGTATGAACCGAAGCTCTCATTTCTTCCCCATGACTGAGTAAAACCTGGGCCTGGTTTTATTAGGAAATACCTGCAGGAAGGGCAGAGCACAACCAGGAATGAGGAGCTGAGGGAAAGGCAGCAGGAGGATGGATGCTCCTACAGCTCAGTGTCACTTAAATTCTCTAGGAAAGAAGCAGAACTTCAAGCACTGTTTTCACCTTGTTGCAGAGGTAAGTGGAGTTACTGATAAAGAAGAGCTTGAACATCATGAGATCTGAAGAGAGCTGCCTTTGCTTATGAGCATACAAATGGGGAGGAGGGGAAAACCAGGCACCAAACTGTGCTAAGGAGAGCTGAAGGATATCACTCTCTGCCAAAGAAAGACACACTGGAGGGATCCCCTCTTCTCTCGAGGAGCAGGAGGAACTTGCAGCTCATTTGTAGCAGCTTTGAGGCTGTGGAGTTGAACGTGCACAGTTGGAGGGTTGGTGGATCCACTGTTTTGAGACCAGACTGTAATGGAGATCTGAGAACCAAAACTGAAAACGTCTGCTGGCAGGTCTGGATGGAGAAGCTGGAAAGCAGCCTGGAGTTGCCAGCTGCAGATTTCTGGTGCCTATGACTTAGCAGAATTAAATATAAGGAAATAAATCACAGGCAGCTCTGCCTGTAGGGTCTAAAAGGAAAGCAAAGGGACTGGAGTGATGAGGGTGACCAACCCCAGTGGGTCTGTGGGGACGGCAGGAGTGGAAAGGTGAAGAATGGATCTGCAGGGCACAGAGAGGCTCACTTTCAAAGCCCACCCAGGCAAACACAAAGCTTTTTTTCAGACAGAACTGCTCTATGAGCAGTAATCAGTGCCCTCCTGCAGAGCCTGCAAAAACACTGACAGGTGTAAGTGTGCAGAGCTGATGCCCAGAGGAGGTTTCTGGATGCAGTTACTGCAGAGATGGGTGGAACAGAGCAAACATGAGGGGTACTTCACACGTGCATTGGGTGTTGGTGTGGACCTTACAGTGGCAGGTTGAAAATCAGACCAGGCAATGGGGGGTGGGTTGAAGACCAGTGGAAGTTCATGAGCGATGATGTATTATGGGGCAGAGCAAAGTGATTTTTGTAAGATGGGCACTCAGTTGTTTGCTGCAGGAAAGTTGTTCCTCTGCTTATTTGTCCCTGACCCTGGGCCAACCTGTAGGCAGAAGAGACACTGCCACCTCCTTGCCCAAAGGAAGTAGTAAAGGCAGGCTCCAGGGGTCCAGCGGGGCAGTGGGGCTGTGAAACAGGTCAGCAAGGTCTGTAGGGCTGAACAAACCATCTTCAAGACCATTGGTTAAAATCCACACACACTTTCTCATCCTCTTCTCTGGAATGGGCACCCAGTAGGACAAGAGTCTGTTTATGATGGAAGTTAACCCTGGGGTCTCTCAGGTAAGAGCAGCTGCTGTGGGCAATGTGAGCACCAGTGCTGTGCACTGGGTAAAAGTTTGTGCGCAACCTCAGCCCAGAGACCTCGTTGCTCACCTCTTGGAAATGCTGCAGAGCTTTGCAGGTCTGCTGGATGGTCCAGTGAAATCAGAGCTTTTAGTGGGAGTACAGCAAGAGAAGAGAATAATTTCCCATCTATGGGCTGCGCATTGCTGATACGTACCAAATTGATAGCTTGAGGGAAGGTAATCTCTTCACTGCAGAAAAAACTTTGGTTGTGGAGTTAACTGGCTGCAGCCCCTCTCTTAACTCCCAGCACACTGCCACTGTAGATGGCTGCACTTCTGCAGGGGCAGGTAGGTACCACACATCCCCCTTGGCTCCACAGCACTGCTGTGCCAGCCACCATCACCATCACCTCTCTGCTTTTTATTACTCTTGACCCACCTGTTCCCATCAGGTGTTTTTAAGCAAGCCTGCCACCAAGGCTGTAATCGGTTCTCATGTCCTCCTATTTATGCTCTCACCCAGCAATTTGCACAGGGCTGTCGAGCTCTCTGCTCATAATTGACAGGGGAAGGCAATCTGCTTCATGAGAGGAAACATCTCCACGGCTGCTGGATCTGAGCAGGCTATTTCCCATAATGAGGATGAAGTAAAACAGGATCTCGCTAACAGCCGTGGATGTAGCTGAGCCCTCATTACTGCAGGCACAGAGGTGCTGCTTGGGACATAATTAAGAGCTCGAAAGTGTCACACTGTCCTTCCTACACTGCTGCCTCATAGCAAGATGCTTAGTGCCAAGTGCTCCTGAAGTTTGCTCAAGTCACAATCCAGGCTGCAGGAGGGGCTGCTCCAGGAAAGGGAAAGCTCCTTGTCTTCTTTCTTAAGGCAGTTTTTTTCTCTCCTTGCAGAGGACAACAATGGGAATTTCAGCCTTAGCATTGGAAAGCAACTGCCAATGGCAATGGCTTGTGCCATCCCCAGCTGGAGAAGCAGCTTGGATGTGGTGTGGGCAGAATGTTTGCATCCAAATGCACATGGGGGCTGGGGAGGCAGGGAATGTGAAGGGGAGAGTCCCCAGAGCATCTCAGCAGCTTCCATCTCACACTGTTGCCCCTGAACAGTCAGAGGATAAACTTAGGTCCCTTCTCCACATACAGGTGGTGGAGAACTGGGTAATATCCTGATGTTTCCAAAAGCTCGGCCTGATTCCTCCAGATGATCTCTAACTGAGATAAACCCCAGGATGGAGGAGGGGGAAGTAAGGGGAGAGAACGTGAGGTGAGAGAGGCTATGAGAGCTGCACTAGGAAAACTGAGAGCAGCTCAGCCAGCATCCCTGTAGGTGCTGATGTGGGAAACTGTGAGAACAGCATGATTTTTGTGTGCACAGCATGTTGGGGCAAAAGGGATGGGCTGGAAAGGGAATGGTGAAAGGAGACCTGTAAGGAGCAGGAATGGGTTTGGTTTCTAATGGTAGGAAAAGGGACTGGGTGAGGAATCTCAATGAGAAAAAGTATGAAGTGCTCCTTTTTTCCTTCCTCTTTTTCTTCTACCATCCCAAGAGGTTTCTATGGAAGGGAAAAGTCTGCCACAACCTCACTTGAGCACACACGTTGGGGGATGGTGTGAGGAGAATGAATGGTCCTTCTTCTGCTTGAGTCAAAGGTAGATCTTGAACACAAATGGGGTAGAGGGACTGGTCTGTCATGAACAAGCTTTCCTCACTTTGCATTATATTGATTTGCAGAAGTTTCTTACTTGGATACTAAAACAAATAATTTTTAGGTTTTGTTAGCTATTAAATATATCAATTAAATCCTTCCCTAAGGGTTTTTCCCCCAACAAACTGCACCAGCTGGACCATTTCCATATCTTTCCTTCAGCCATGATTGTTACCTGGGAGAGTCCCATGCTACCTCTCAATTGTCATCTGAACATCCTCCCTGAGCAGCCTACACAGCAACCAGGCTGTCTTTGCTGGGAGCCGGCCTTCTAATTTGGCATTGTTTGGGGCAGGATTAAGTAAAGTCACTGAAAAATCCCACATTCTGTCCTAGCATCTTGAGACCTGCAGCAAGACTGGTTCCAGCCATGGGATGCTGCCTGATGTAGCTGGTGGTGAGAGCTACCACAAAACCCAGCACATGTGTCCCCAGGGATGCAGAGCTGGGTTCAAGGCACTGATGATGCTGCAGGAAGAAGCCTGAGTTTCTTCACACATATTTATTTTCCAGCGGAGACTGTACAAATCCCATGCATAATTCAGCTGCTGCCATACAAATCATCCCACCAGTAAAAGCCTTTTCAGAAAGCCCGATTTGATTGCAACAAACTTTGACCTAAATGTGCTGCAGCCCTGTATGACAGGTTTTAAACTTTTGCCGTCACTTCCTTCCGAGAAGCAGAGTGAATCTAGGTCAGCCTCCCCCTTGCTTGTTTGTAATGAGGCTAATTCTGATTTCATTCATGCTGCATCCTCGAGTTGGAGATGGGGGGGAAAAATGAGATATTTGAAAAGGCAAGTCAGCCTCAAAGTCATTCTTCTTAAATCTCATCTCGGAGCAAAGGAAGTGGTTTGATGTTGCATCCCAAGGCAACATTGATGGTGTCATTTATTATTCAGGGTGCAAAAGGAAGACAGAGTTTTCCTTCTTTCCCTTTTTATTTAGACTGCAGCGTTAAGCAGTTGGGCTGAATGAACGGGCCTGTGTCCTCACGGTGATTAACAACCAGGCCTGTTGTGGGCCAGCGGGCTGCGCGCGCTGCGTCACTGCTGCTGCTCGGGGACAAAGGGGGGAAGTGGCTGAACACGAGGTTACTCGTTTGTCTGGAGCTCCTAGGCAAGCACGACAGCATAAATAGAGCCGCTTGTTTGTTGATCTCCTCTGTGATGGCAGCTCAGGGCAAGCTGCTGCATTCATCTGTTTACTGCTGAAGCAGCCAGTGATGTTTTTCCCAGGACTGGGATTCTCTTACGCCATGCACAGTACAGCTGTGCTGCCTCTCTGTGTTTCTCTCTGGACGAGAGAAAAGTTTGGGAGAGAGCAACGACTGCTGTATCTGTTTGGCTAGGGAACTGCAGGTGGGCAATAGTGATTCCCCTGCAGGTAATGGTTTGGAAATAACTCTGCCTCCTGGCCACGTGCTGGATTTAAGGGCAGAATTGAGATAAGGGGTGTGGGGGGAAGGTGTTTGTCCTTATTTTTATGCTAATAGTCATGATGCATGGCAGGACCAAATGACTTATTTTAGTTATGTTTTTGGGCTCAGTGAGTCCCAGACTGCGCCAAGGAATGAGCCTCCACTGTCTGGGCTCTAGATCAGAATCTTAAACAAATAAACCAGACTGTACTGGAAAGGCACGTGCTGCAGCTCTCCGCCGGCTGAGCACTGCATCCTTGTGGCACTCAACACCTGTAGGCTGCTGGTATCAATATGGGAGGCAGCAGAGACCTCTACACACACACCCAGTCTGTTCAGGGGTGGAGGAAACCTGCTCTGCCCATCCCCAGGAGCAGCCTAAAGAGTGCAGGGGCTAAAGAGTCTGGAAGTAGTCCATGTGGCAAAGGATTTATCAGCCTCATTTCTGCTTCTGCTGAGTGTGTCTCCCAAAGGCCACTGTTTGAGTCAAAATGCCCATGTGTTGAGAAACTACAACTTTCATTCCTGCTGTTTTTGTTAGAAATAAATACAAGTACTTGGCTAGGCTGGTGCAGTGGGAGAAGAGAGGTTCAGCTTCATTCAGCATCTTTGCCCTGTGTCTGTATCTGGGGAACAGAGCAGGTGTTTGGTGAGACACGGGCAAGGGAGACAACTGAGTGTTACTGCCTGGGGTCCTCAGTGTCAGGAGTGATTACAAAACTGCCCTTGCAGCTCACTGGGAGTTATTTTCAGTGAGGAAACCACTAACCTGCCCCGTGGTCCTGGTGGTCCCTGAGGTCCTGGTGGTCCTTGTGGTCCCGGTGCCTACTTTTGCAAGGAGGAAGTTACAGATCAAAGATGGCTTGCCTGCAGCGTGTCTGCAACTGAGACCGGCAGCATAGAAGTTGAGGCTGTGATTTTGTATCTCTCTCCTTTCTTTTCATGTCTCCTCCTTCCTTTGAAGTGGGACACCAAGATACCTTTGAATGAGCTCATGTTGGAATTCTGAAATTTCCAACCTGGTGTTCCTGATTCAGTGCTAACCTACCTGTTCCAGTGGATGCCCAGGGGGTCACTAATTATTTTGCTAAGCATGAGGAGTTCCCCAGGTCTGGCTAAAGAGAATGGGGATGTCACTGTCACTAAGCATGCTTAGTCAAAACAGCAAGAAAAATTGGTCTTAAATATGCCAAATTCAGTATTGTAGTATTTGCAGAGAACAGCTATTATCTTTGTATATTTGACAAAAGTTAATTGTCTCTGTGACAATCAAGGTAGTAGTCAGCCTGTCCCTGTATAGGAGGGGAAAAAATTCTTCATTTATAAGCGATTCATTAAGTAGCATTAAAGCTGTCTCTGAAGACAAAATAATCTTTTTAAAGAGGACTCAAGGTAGCGAGAAGGAAGATTAATGCCTCAGCTATTTTTCAATTATGTAAGCTTCCATTTATTACAGTATACCTGGATTAACTCTTACTAGGCTGTGTGCCCTGGTAGGTAGGGTTGTGAAACGGGGGTGTTTTGTGCCACTGGACATGCTCAGCGAGGGATGAGAGATGCTCTGCACAGGGCTGCTGTGATGGGCATCGCATGAGGGTGCCAGGCACTGCCCCTCCCAGCCTCCCTGTTAGCAAAGCTGTGACAATTTTGCACAAGGAGTGTGCATTTATGGTGCTTGAATATTTTGCACTGATTACATTCTACTTGGTCCTCCTGTTTGCATGCACGTACCTACTCTCACTGATGTAGTTCAGGTACTGAAGGGTTCTGGTTTCTGACCCTAATTCAGGTGCCTTCTCCTGCAATCACATTCATGATCCTTGCACAATCAAATGTTCCTAAATGCTTCTAACACACTGGGGATACTCTTATTTCAGCGTGATTTATGTCAGCAGTTCTGGTAAAGTGTAATTAAAAAGGTCTCATTGATACTTCTACCTTAATTCTTTTTCCCTTGCCACTGCTTCCTAGAGTGCTTGCCTTGTCTTAATTGAAGCAGTGAAGAGTCCATTTAGCTGGAAGGTGGGAGGAAACACCCTGAAGATCATTCATCTAAATCACTCCAGTGATGAAAACAGTTGCTCACTACATCTATCATAATTTCTTCTAAGTTTCTTACGGAAGATTAGTTGCTGCAGCTATGCAGATGCACACATGCCTGGGAGAGCTCTGCAGACCTGCCTGTCTAGGGCAGTCACTCCAGGCTGTGGAAAAAGAACAGCTTTTTGCAGGTATAAATTACACACCAAAAAAGTGGCCAGATAAAAAGCCCTTTTTATGTTTTTCCAGTTGCATTTGTTTAATTAAACGTTACACCCCCTTTACCTCGCACTGCTCTGTGAGCAAGGTTTTTTTAAGTGTAAGGCCAAAATCTTTTTTGGGTAGCTTTGGTGCTCTTGCCAAGACACTTTTATGTAAAGTTCATGTCCTTTGAAGTCACATCCTCGTTCTCCACATCTGAAAAACTCCTGAGAGCATCTTATAAATGGTGCAAAACTGACAGAGAAGAGCAGAGTGAAGGTGAAAGGTGATGAAAGGATATGTCCATGAGAGTTCACCTCACTCCTGTCTGCAGGTATGTCCTGAGCAGAGCAGCTGAAAGTCCATGAACAAAATGATTTGGTTTACACAGAGAAAATATTTTCAAAACTATGCAGAATTCAGTGCAGAATGTCAAAAGGAAGCCAAAAGAAGCTACATATCAAGCGAAAATGTTGTCTTTAACAATTCAAGGATTTGATAATTTTGTTTAAAACCCTCATCTTTTTTTTTTCTTTTTTTTCTTTTATTTTTTTTTTTTTTTTAATTGAGCACTCTTCAGTCATGGGGGAAAGGTAAGAAGACATTTCAAGCGGGCTGGCTCAGCAAGGTTCTGAACACAGATGTGGGGCTGGCTCTGACTCTGGGCCACCAGGCCAGGGCAGACCCTGTTTGCTGCTGGTCTCTGCTGTGCCTTGCTGCTGCTTGTACTCTGCTGGCAGGGAATGAGCTACCAAAGGCTTTGCTTTTTGCTTTGCTATTGACTCACTCAACCAGGCAGCAGTAAAACCTCCATGGATGGGTTGTGACATAACCTTAATGTTTGCTTGGACACTTTGACCCACACACAGAGGGGTGGCTTTGGGCAGGAGCCAGAGGAGGGGGTGCTGGACAGCCTAAGCATGGATCTGCCCTCTGTCCTGCCCATGGCTGATGCTGAGCACCTCTGCTATGAACACAGGCTGAGAAAGCTGGGCTTGTTCAACCTGGAGAAGAGAAAGTTTCAAGGACACCTTATACTACCATCCAGTCCCTAAAGGGGCTACAAGAGAGCTGGAGAGGGACTTTAGACAAGGGCATGGAGTGATAGAACAAGAAGGAATGGCTTTAAACTGACAGAGGTTGGGTTTAGATTAGATATAAGGAAGAAATTTTTGACTGTTGAGGATGATGAGGCACAGATTGCCCAGAGCAGCTGTGAATGCCCCATAACTCGATATGTTCCAGGCCAAGCTGGATGGGGCTCTGAGCACCCTGTGTTCCTGAAGGTGTCCCTGCCCACAGCAGGGGGAAGTGGAACTGAATGATCTTTAAGGTCCTTTCCAACCCAAACCATTCCATGGTTCTATACTATCCCTATTTTCTCTTTTCTGATTTTTGTTTTCTCAACAAAGCTGAGAGCTCATGTGGTTGTGGTATTGCAGCCACAGCCTGACCACAGTGGTTTGGTGTCTTCTTGCTCACGGTGGTGTGGAATAAAGCACAGAAGGTGCCTGGAAGCCCCAGCCATGGGGCTGGGCTGTGGGAGCTGGGTATTCTGGCTACGGGAGCAGGGCATCCCGACTGAGGGAGCTGGGTATCCCGGCTACGGGAGCGGGGCATCCCGACTGAAGGAGCTGGGTATCCCGGCTACGGGAGCTGGGTGTCCCGATTGAGGGTCCTGGGTATCCCGACTGAGGGAGCTGGGTATCCCGATATTGTGGGACCTGCGTATCCCGGCTACGGGAGCTGGGTATCCCGATTCCGGCTATGGGAGCTGGGTATCCAGGCTACGGGAGCTGGGTATCCCGATTGAGGGTCCTGCGTATCCCGGCTACGGGAGCTGGGTATCCCGACTGAGGGAGCTGGGTATCCCGGCTACGGGAGCTGGGTATCCCGACTGAGGGTCCTGCGTATCCCGGCTACGGGAGCTGGGTATCCCGACTGAGGGAGCTGGGTATCCCGGCTACGGGAGCTGGGTATCCCGACTGAGGGAGCTGGGTATCCCGGCTACGGGAGCTGAGTATCCCGACTGAGGGTCCTGCGTATCCCGGCTACGGGAGCTGGGTATCCCGGCTGAATGCTGTTTTCCTGCGGCTGAGGAGCCGCTGAGTGAGTGGGCTGCTGAGCTTACATTATTGCTGGGGATTCTGCAGTGCACACGTTACAATCGGTAAAAAGTATTAAATCGAAAGTGAATGGTCTTATTCTGGCGTAATTGGTGGAAAAAGTCCCTGTGGGGATGGGTTTGCCTGAGGGGCGGCTGGCTGGGAGCGGAGCTGCGAGGCGGTGGGAAGCAAGGCACCGGGAAAGGCTTCAGCGACTCGAGGTGCGAAATTTGGCCTGGTAATCACTCCCTGCCGGCGCCCGTGCCCGAGGGCGGGAGGCCGGCGAGAGTCCCGGCGGCAGCGGCGGCGGGCGGGGCTGCGGGCCCGGCGGCTCCGAGCGGGGACCCCCGCCCGCCCCCGCCCCGCGCCGCCCGCCGCCGCCGCGCGGTGGCGCCATCGGCCCGGAGAGCGCCTCAGTGCCCCCGGCGCGCACCGGGCACCCCCGCCCGGCCCCCCCGCTCCGCCCCGGGCAGGGCGGCGGCACCGCCGGGGAGGGGGCGGCGGGCTCGCCCCGGGACGGGCCGGGCCGGGCCGGGCCCGGGGGTGAGAGCTGCCGTCGGGGCGAGAGGAGGAGGAGGGGCCCCGGCGGCGGCGGGCAGAGGCGCGCATGGAGCGGCCGGGGAGCAACGGGAGCTGCCCAGGCTGCCGGCTGGAGGGGGGCCCGGCGGCGGGAGCCGCCACCGGCCTGGCGGCTGTGCTTATCTTCACCATCGTGGTGGACGTGCTGGGCAACGCGCTGGTCATCCTCTCTGTGCTGCGGAACAAGAAGCTCCGCAACGCCGGTGAGCGCGAGGCGGGCGCGGGGCGGGCGCGAGGGGCGGGCGGAGCGGAGCGGCCCCAGCGGAGCGGCCCCTCACCGCACCGCACGGCCCCTCACCGCACGGCCCCTCACCGCACCGCTCCGCAGCGCGCCCCGGGCTCCGCCGCACGGCTCCGCACGGCCCCGCTGCTGGCGGGGCAGGAGCCCGCGGCGGGCGGCGAGAGCAGAACGGCAGTCCCGCAGCGGGGCGGTGAGGGCACCTCCGCTGGGGAGCCCCGGCTCCGATCTGCCCCGGCCAAGGGCTCCGAGCTGCCGGTGAACCGCAGGAGTGCCCGCCCGTCGCTTCTCTCCGGTGACCGGGTTGCCGCCAGGTTCCCGGCTCACTCTCTGCCCGTCCCGCTGCTGCTGCTCCTCCGACTTTTCGAAACTTTTGTCCCCCAGAGGCAGCTGCAGACGGAGGAGCCAACTCAGGTAAACCCACGTCCCTTCAGCGACCCGCGCTGGGAGGAGCGGGGCAGAGGTGCAGGTGAGGACGACTCCGAGTGCCGCGTCAGGACCTGAGCAACAGTGCTCGGGTTTTTAAGACAAGTCCATTACAACGTTGTACACTTGCTTTTGCGTTCCAGCCTTTCAGTGTTTTAGTATTTTCATTATAAACTTGCTATGCTGAAAGCAGAGTGAAGAATTTACATGTTTTTTCCACGGGTAACTTGGAAGTCTGCTTTGTAGCCTTATGTATTGACCTCCCTAATAAATTCATCTAGGAAAATTGTAAAACTGATATTATTCAGTATTTTTAAGAAGGCTGTATTATTTGAGGGTGTAAACTTCTTTCCTTCGAAGTCTTGTTACTTTAGCAAAGAAATACTGGATATCAGTATTAACAGAGAACTTATCCTCGATGTAAGTTCTCTGTAAGGAGTTTCAAGTAGGCTGTGTAGTGCCGCTTAAATTGAACTATAGAATATGTTTTACTGAGGACTATATCACTGTCTGCTTTTATAGAGAGAGACATAAAATGACCTTCAGTTTTATAGCTTGTAAAATGGCTTTAATGAAATATCTGTAGTGTTTATGATGTGCAAGTGTTTTGAGATGCTGATGTCTCACTGTCTCTCTCAGTCTCCTGTAAATAAGCAGTAACTCAACAAGGTTCAGTAAAAGTACCGGATGGATAAGGCTGACAGGACAATTTCACTCCAGTGCCTCTAACATTTGATTGATTTATTAATGATAGAAAGCGCAGAAATGGCCATTGGCTTGGGCAGCCATTGGATGCAGTGACCTCGAATAGTGAGTTGCTTTTTAACTGGTGCATAAAACGCTGTCCATAGCACCCATAGTACACAGGCTGTACTGGGTTATGAGAAACTGCGGTATAGCTGGAAAAACTCTTCTCTTCAGATTTGCTTTAAATGTGGGTGCTGCAAGCCTGTAATCAGTGGTTCTGAGGAAGAAAAACACCCTTCCCTTCTCCCAAGATAACTATGTTTGTGTTATCTGGCTGCAAGCAGATTTGAAGCTATTAACGGTTTTTATTACCTTTCAAATCGTTGATCACTTGAATGCATTTCATGTTTTAAGACTGCCTCCCTGTGAGTTGAGTTAAAGCTCCCGTGAAAGTGAAAAAGAACAGCTTTGTGTTGAAGTGATCACAGAGATATTTTCCAGATCTTAGTCCTTGTCAGTAGCCTGTTGTCTGCTCTCTGTACAAGCTGTCGGCGTGTACGAATAAAGTCAACACAAGTGCAAACAGTGCTAACCTTCCTGATTTGAGGGGACGTGGCTCTTGTTGCACACGGAACTTGAGTGTGACTAGTGGGGAATTCAGTGTGATAGACTTTGGAGCAGGGATAAGTCCCAGCACCCATCCTGTTTTGTTCACCTGAGCATTGTTCCTCCTTCAGTCACAGCCTAAACTGGGAATGCCTGTGCTAAATCACGAAGGGGTTGAGCAGCAGGAGGATGAGCTGGTCAGGCCAGTGGTGGTGGTCTGATTCAGTAAAGTAAAATGAATCAGACCACCACTAAGTGTTGTCATCTTGTTTGCTAAAAAAATCACATGTGCTTAGGGTGTTCAGACAATACTGCATCTCTCTGTGTTGGGAAGTAAGCAGTCTGTCAGCCTCCCTGGATGCAGGACAAAAAGTCAGGGATCTCAGCTCAGTTCATGCTCCTCCTGACATGTGAGCAGCCACGTGAATGACAGGGGCTCATCTGGAACCCAGCAGCCAGATTGAAGTCCTTTGGACAAAGAGTTTATCTACTCATGTGCAAATATAGCCTAAGCTGGTTCAATAAATGAAAAGGGCACCTGTGATGGCTGTGTCAGCTCCTGCCAAATCCTGGAAGGACCAAATCTTCGGTTTCTGGAGCAAGCTCACGCAAGGTCATCCAGCTGGAGCTAAAACTGTATTGTCAGGATAAGCTGGATTCAGGCTGGGATGTGTAACTGGCACTGCTTCAGCAGCTGTGCTGGGTGATCTCTCTGATGAGGTGGGGTTTTTGGTCTCTTACCCTGGATGTTTTTGAAGAACTTGTCACTTCAGCACTGCCCACAGCTGTAACGGCACATAGCCACAAGAGTGTGACTGTTGGGCAGCATCTCGCATCAGCATTTGCCTGGAACTGAACAAAGAGAGGGAGGTGAGTGATGCCTGTGGGCAGAGGAAACTGGGATTCACTGAAAGCCCCAGGTGTCCTCTGTGGTATACAGTTCACATCCACAGCTGACTGTTCAACCAGTCATGCTGGAGAATGTCTGGTGTTAGGCTTTCCTACATCCAGCTACCTGGACACTTGGAGATATTTGTGTGGTCAGAGAGGTTCAAAAAAAGCTCCAGGCTTTGGTCTGTATGTCCACAGTGCAGGGCAGTGACATGATTGAGTGTGAAGGGTGTGAGAAATTATCCTGCTCCTCTCACAGGAAAGATGTCTATATGTCTTTATGGAAGGGGTGAAGTTTTTTGGCAGCTGACAACTTTGACAAACCTGACCATCCTTCTATTGCACTGCACACAGGGGAGTTGGGAAGAACTTGGTCTTTCAAGAGAAATCACAGTGCTTCTCTTTCCAGCTGGGAAGGTGTAATGTAAGTTGATGTGTCCAGTGTTGTTACTGGGAGGTGCTCAGAGTGCTGAGCACAGATTAGGACCCAAGTAAGAAACAGTGCTAGTGAGCTGTGTATAATGGGGCACGTGTGGGATCAGGACCAGAAGAGGGCTGCTGGCATGGTTGAGTTTACAGCTTTCCATTCTGCCTCTGGCCAGCTTTACAAGTGTGAAAATCAGCTCTAAAACCAGCCAATATTTTTCAACGAGTTAGCCTGCTTCCTAGGCAGAGGCTCTGGCAATACCTTTCTCTAGTTCTTCTGAACTCACTGCAAACTCAGGCACAAAACCCAAACATGCACTCTCTGGAAACCCATGTCTCCCAGCAGTGCTGCCCGGAGCTTTGTGTGCAGAGAGCAGTTTCTGCTGCTTCATAGGCCCTTTTCGCTCTTGGGAATGTCATCTCTGGGGATCCAAAACCTCTCTAGGGGCAGGCAGTGCAGGTACAACTCTAATGAGGTCATTGGGCTCAACTGGCTTTTAATCCTTTGGGTATACACTATACATGGCTGTTTGCATAGCGAGGGAGATTTTGTTCTTGAACTGTCACCCCAGCCAAAGTCGGGCATCACACAGAAGTCTGTATGTATTATGTCAACACAGTTACCTTTGTCAGCCAAATGCAAACTCTAAGAAGAAATACTAGATCCATTTGACAAGCCCTCCAGCCAGAAAACTGTGTTGACTAACAGGAGTTGTGTTTCCATCCCTGAGCTGGCCGCTCCCTGCCCTGCTGAGAGCACGGGCAGGGTGAGCAGCCTGCACTGCCCGGGTCAGCCGTTTGCCCTCTGGAAATGCTGGCACTGTGCTAAGTTTTTGTTTGCTTGAGCAGGGCTTTTTATTTATTATCCCAAGACTTCTGGAACTTCCTGGCTGGCCTGGGACAGGCTTCTGGTTTGTTTTTTTTTTAAAGTCAATGTTAGGAATTTGGGTAAGCTCCTTCATAGGCTCTGAGTTCAGGTTTTCTCATTACAGATGTGAAGGATGGTTAGCAGATGGTGTTGGGGATCTTCCCAACTCACTTCTCAGAGAATTTTGCTATAGCTGAGATTTAGGTCATCCATATTTGCAAAGATAAAAGTAATGCTTATACTTTCTGCATCATCTATATCAGGATACTTTCACTGTACTTTTTTAGCACCAATCCTAATGTATTGATAGACTGTTGCTTTTTTCCTGACAGACCTATTGCCTCTAGGTTTTTAAATATCTTTTAACTTTCTTCATAAAATGTATTGAAATCTATAAAATTGGCTCTAATTTCATAGTAGATTTATTTTTTACCTTTTTAAAAAAAAAATGGCTCTTGTCTTAAAAATATCTATTTTAAACCAAATAATTTCTAAAAAATATACTGTTGCTTTTCTTGGTGGGAAAGAGGGCTCTACTAAAGCATCTTTAAACATCCTCCAATAAGCATTGTCACACTTACTTATATTTAGATGTTTTCTCTCAGTTATTTTTGTGTCTGGTTCTTTCTAGTTTTGTGAAACTGACCTTTAGGAGATGTTTTGGACCATGTTCTGTTTCCTTACCTCAGATGTAGCTGGGAATTGTGATTGGTTTTCTTCCAGCTACTGCAGGATTTCCTAGTCCTAGAAAGCTATCTATTATATGTAGGTGTTGAGATTTATTTTTTTAAATGTTTTTTTAGCACCACAAACCCTTCAGCATCTGCCATAAGCCTGAAATTACATCTCTTCTTGCTGTACGTTGTGGGTAGATGCTTCAGGAGCTGCTCATCTGTTCCACTGATTCACTTGTCTACAGCAAACTCCTACCAGTGCCGCTGATGCACCCAGCCCATGGCCCCTGAAATGAGGGGGGCCCTGCCGCAGGTGGCTGGGCTTTGTGGGGGGCTCTGCTGGGGGGAGCAGGCTGTGTGTTGGGTAAACAGTAAGAAGGTTGCCAGCACCCCAGGGTCTCCCCTTCCCCACGTGCTGGGTTCTGCGATGTGGAAGGGTGGCACCCAGCACCCCCTTGCCCTTCAGCAGGAATGGGCACCTGTGACATCAGAGGGGTGAGCTGCTGACAGATGTCTCTGCTCTTGAGGGGGGGCTGTCCACGTTGCTTCTAGCTTTGTTACTGATGCAGCAACTGCTGGGTGATGAATTTGCCATATCAAGCTGGCCCCCTGTGCCCCGACCATGGGAATGGTACCTGCAGCGTTAGGGCTGCAGAGAAGCCTGGCTGGGGCTGGGGCCCAGCACAGTGAGGGCATGGGCTGTAGGGCTGGTGCAGAGAAGTTGAGAGTGATCTCTTGGAGGGTGTGGTGGGCTCTGGGAGCAGGGGGGGTGGATCTGTCCCTCTGCTGCAGCCCCCTGCTCCTGTGGCTCTGCAGGTGGGTGCTGGAGTGGGGCTGCTGGCTGCGGGAGGTGGGAGAAGTGGGAGTGACAGTGGGATGAAACCTGTGAGAAAATCAATTTGGATTAAGGTGAAGTGCGAACTTTGAGTGCAGTAGGAGCATAAAGTGGAGAACAGTCATGACCAGTCTTTTCCTAGAAGATGCCTTGCACAGTGAGACACAGAGTCAGGGCATTTGTTTGGGCTGTGTTGGAGCCACAGGCACAGCCCCATGGCCAAACTGATCTGGAGAGGTCTCTGATGGCATCACCTTCACATTGACCTGCTCCTGCACTGGTGAGGGTTCAGGCTGGATTCCCATCCAGGTCCTGGCACATCCCTCCTTCCAGCAGTGCTGCTCTGGGCTCCTGGGCTGTGTCCAGAGTGCCAAGGGGGAGGCTCAGCCACTGTCTTGTCTTGCTCCAAGTGGCATTTGTGGTCCCATGCTGTGCTGCTCCCATGCTGTGCTCCCAGAGCTCCGGAGGAAGCGGCAGCTCGCTCAGGCATGAGCAGCTCCTAAGTTGCTTTGTAGCACAGTAGCTTCAGAAATATTTCTAAATTGGTCCTTCGTGCAGCTCCATTGGGGTTCCCAAGGGAATTCCATCCCATCAACTCTGTGAGGTCAAAGCTTCCAATATTTGGGTTTGGGTTTGTTTGGTTTTTTTATTTTCTATTTTTTTTCCAGGGAAAAAAGTCTTTATGTAGATGTGAGTATTTTTAGGAACGCTGGATCTCAGGAGCCCCTTTGTGAAACTGTGTAACTCCCTGCAGAAATTTCTGCTCCTCCCACTCATTTGCTCCTCCCCCTCCCACTCCCAAACCCCGGGTTGGAGCAGGACTTGAACACAGCGCTGTAAGTCATGGATGTGTGGCTGGGGAATGGAGTTGAAACACTGTTAGTCACTCAGTAAGTCAGCGGTGCTCAGCATGCACTTCAGGTGTACCAGTGGTTTGGGAGCCAGATGGTTTGTGGTCAAGTGATAAATCCGTGATTTGAGAGGATTTGTCGTGGTTTGATGCTGGCCCAATGCCAGGCACCCACGAGAGTCTTTTCCTCACCCTCCCCTGCTACAGCTGGGCAGTGGAGAGGGGAAAAAAAAAGAAATTGACAAATGTCTCATGAGTGAGATAAAGACCGGGAAAAACACTTAAAGGACAAAACAGGCTCAATTTATGGTTGCAAAGTGAATTTATCACTAACAGAATCAGAGGAGGATAATGAGAAGTAAAATAAGCCCCTAAAACACTGCTTCCCCCAGCCCCTCATTCCTTCCAACCAACAGTGCAGGGAGACAGGGCATGGGGGTTTTGGTCAGCTCATCATCAAGATGATCTTCTGCTGCTCAGGGAGAGGAATCCTTCCTCTGTGAGACTGTGAGGTTGCTCGCACAGGCGACAGTTCTCCATGAACTTCTCTGGCGTGGGTCCACTTTCATGAGCAGCAGCCCTACCACACCTGCTGCAACGTGAACTCCCCCTTTGGGCAGACAGTGCTCCCAAAACTGCTGTGGCATGGCTCTCTCTTTCCATGAGGTGCTGTCCTCCAAGGACAGGCTGCTCCAACCTGGAAGCAGGGCCCTCTTTCTCCACCAGGTCTCCCACTGGATCACAGCCTCCTCCAGGCATCCACCTGCTCTGGCATGGGCACCTTCCTCCAGGGGCTGCAGGTGGATCTTTGCATCCCCCAGGGATCCCCCTGGGCTGTGAGTGGATGTCTGCATCCCCCAGGGATCCCCCTGGGCTGTGGGTGGATCTCTGCATCCCCCAGGGATCCCCCTGGGCTGTGGGTGGATCTCTGCATCCCCCAGGGATCCCCCTGGGCTGGATCCCCCCCATCTTCACTGATCTTCACCATGGTCTTTACCACGGCCTTCAGAGGAATCTGGGCTCTGGCGCCTGGAGCACCTCCTCCCTCTCTGTCTCCATGTTGTTTTCCCTCGCATGTTCTCACCTTCTCCTCTGACTAGAAGCAAAACCTGTGACTTTGTTTTGATTTCCTTCTTGATTATGTCATCCCAGAGGCATTACCAACCTCTCTTATTGGCCCAGCCTTGGCCAGTAGCATCTTCAAAGCCATCAGAGATTGGCTCTGCTGGACATGGTGGAAGCTTCCAGGAGCTTTTCACAGGAGCCATCTTTGTGGCTCCCCTGCTACCAAAAACCAGGCCGTGCAAAACCAGTACACCAATGAATCAGGTTTCCACTAGCAACAGTAATTCTGTCATTTCTGAACTCAAGATTATTTGTATTTGCTGTGTTTGACAAAAGTTCTGTTACACACGTAGGTCTCTATACAGTTGAAATTAGTTGAAACAAAACTCCTGTTATTAGGCAGATTTGTGTCTTGTATCATGTAAAATAACACCTTGCCTCCCCAGATGGCCACCCTGTGGACAAGAGAGCAAGCCATGTTCAGCACAGTGCTGAGCTCCCATTCTCCCCTTCTCAATCCCTCCTAGCCCTGTGCCCTTCCCTGTCACTAGCAAAGGCTCTTCTTTTCTTTTCAGCCCCAAAGAGCATTGCTGCCCAAGGACTTGATGTTCCTAAAAAATCTGGAGAGCCAAGTACTGGCGTAGATAATGGTAAATAATTAATTACCTTGCAGACAGATCTTCAATACAAGCTGGAACATCTTTCAGGAAAAGGGAAGGTGGGCATATGCGCTCAAAGTAACTGTTCCCCGTGATTAATTAAAAGGCTTAGAAAGACAACTGTCATGTCATGGCCTATAAATAAAATGGAAATTAATTCAGAGATGGGTTTTGTATGCTTTTCTCTTTTTTTCCATTTTGTTTGCATTTTGTTTGCTTTTGTCTCTCTGTGCAGGATGTTTAATTCCTTCCAAGTGTGTCCCACAGCAGAGAGCAGGGGTGGAGGAGGACAGGACAGTCCTTAGGAGAAGGCTGTGCCACAATCCCGGGACAGTCATTTCTGCAACAGCCCCAGTCTGATGGGACTGCTTTTGCTGGAAGATGTAAAAGGAAACCTGTGGTGTAGCTTTCTCATGTGCAACTCTCATCATTTCTGAAAATTGGAATGAGGACCAGTGAGTCTATTCTGAGAGAAGAGATGCCTTGTGTTGAGAGACCTCAGATCTTGCTTTGTTGAACAATCCCCAGCATCACCTTCAGATGTGATGGTGACAAATGCTGTGGTGTCTGTAGGGGACTGAGGTCCAGCAAGCCAGGGTCCCACCTGCCCTGAATCCCTGCTTGTCCTTTGGCATGGATGCAATGCTTCTGAGCCTGGGAGAGGAGGGGGATAAGTGGGAATGCTAATGGACTGGTGAGAATCTGGCCCCAGCAGGAGTTGTGATGGGATGTACCAAGCACAGCAAAAGCTGTGCCCAGGGTGGGCAGTGGAATACTCAGACTGAGCTGCACCTCTTCCCCATGCCCAGAGGAAAGGTGGGGAGGGCTGGCAGCTCTGCCTGTTGCAGACATTCATGCTTTGCAGTAAGGGTAGATGGGCTTGAGAGACCCTGGTGTTTCTAGGAGCAAACCCCAGCCTTGTGGTGCTCAGCAGGTACACAGCCTGCAGTTCCCGTGGGCTCTATGAGCTGTAACTTAAATGGAGTTTAACATATTTCATCCTAATCTTAGCCCATTGTATGGCCTTCAGATCTCAGCTGTGAGTTTTATTTCTGCAGATACTGCAGTAAAAAATAGATCAAATTGAATCTTAATGGGATGGGTGGAATCCACAGCAGAGTTGCATTTGGATGCATTAGGAAATGGAGCCCTGGCCTATGCTGCCCCAGGAAATGCTGCCTGACAACCTGGTGGGAGGGAGCAGCCTCCCCAGTGTGCCCACAGCATGAGCCAGGATGGGGGCACAGGGCTCCTCTGGTGGCTTTAGCACTGTCCTGCTTGTGAGGAGATTCAGAAGGAGCAATTTAGGAAAGTGAGATATTCTCCAGGTGGTCCAGGATTTTCCAATGGCTTGTGCAGAGTAACTAACTTTCTTTCCTATGTTCCTAAGGTGAGGAGACTCTTCCTTTAGGTGATCACTGCAGCTTAGGTTATCCCTGGACTTGCATACAAACATGGCATAGGAGGGTTTGTGGAATTAACAGCACATAGAAGGTACGACGGAGTAGAAGGCTGGAGTCCTGGTGCCTGGGTATGGATTTGGGCTCTGCTTTTAGGGTAGAACTACTGGCGACTGGGAGATGATGATCTGTGCTCAGGGGTGGTTCTTCTGCACCCACCCAATCCACCTGCTTGTCTCCTGCTTTCATCTGCTGGCCAGTTGCAATGGCAAGAGCCATTCAGATCTCACGGTGTCAGTTCTTTGGCCCTCAGTCCCACCTGCAGGTTGCTGAAATACCCCTGCCCAGTCTTTTTAGTGGCTTGCATTGGCCCTCCCATTCTTTTATCAGCACTTGTCTTTGGGGCTTCCGTGGGCCGATGGAGGGTCTCTGGCTCCAGGGGAGCAAGAAGGATCAGCAGGAAGGATCCAGGCTTGCCTGGTGAGGGAAGAGCTGATGGGAGCTGTGTTTTTAAGGCATACTGATGGAGGAGAGAGGTGTGTGAGGCTCCTTCTTGTGTCCCTGAGGGAGCAGTGAGACAGGGATGGCAGCATGGTGGCACTTCCCTTGTGCTGCTGTAAGTTTTTCTTGGCTGGTTTCTAGGAAAATGGATTATACCACATTCAAAATATTCACTACTGGATTTAATAATATTTCAAAAATAACTTAAATGTATTTCTTTCAGAAGTGGTATTCCATGGAAATCCTTTCTGTTTATCTGCTGGCATTGCCAAGCACGTACTGCAAAGCCAACATCCATGCCAGTCATTGCTTTTTTAAACAGAATGGGAGAACAATAGCCTGTGTCATTAGCCTGGCCCCAAGCTGTCTGAGGACAAGGGCTGTGCGTTGTGTCCCTGAAGTTGTCTGGGTCATATCTCTGTGCTGGCTCTGCCAGAGGTGCCTCAGGGAGCAGAGCCAGGGCTGAATGGCTGGGCAGTCTCCCCCTGCTGCTACACCTTTGCCAGCTGAGTTTGTTCTTCAGCCTCAGTACCTCTAGAGAGAGTTCTGCAGTTTCTACATGTCAAGGTCCCCCCTCCTCATCTTTGAGATGCTCTGGAACTTGCTGAAGTGTCTCAGTTGTGGAGCTGGGAAGGTGGTGGAGAAGGTTGCAGAGCTGACAGGAGCCAGCCCAAATAACAGCAAACCCCAGGCCCTGTGATTGATTGCCCAGCCTTACAGCACCCCCAGGACACTCCTGTGGCTTCTCTGTGTGTTAAGGGAGGAGGTCAGAGCTGAAACTCAGAAAGAGTTTGGCCAGTGGTGCCATGAAGATGTGGGCATGAGGAGCATTAGCTTTACCTCAAGTGTAGTAAACACCCTTTCCAATTCCTGGTACAGAGATTGAAAGCAAGTCATGACAACATAGAGTATTCCTGAAAGAGTTTCCAGTAGCATTTGGAGAAGTCTGGAGTTGCCAAAGTTAGTATTCCTTCTGTTCTCTCAAGCTCCTTTTTCACCTCTGCTCTTCTGACTCCTGGTGGAAGGCAGATCGTGCTCACACTGGCAGTATCTGTTAATATCTGACTGAAAATATCTGTCTCCTCTGAGTTTGGCACCATTAGCTTATTTACAAATGGTCAGTATGATCTCAGCACCTCAATAAACAGCAGTTGCAACAATAACAGAATTCACAGATCGGTTTAGATTGAAAGGGACATTTAAAGGTCATCTGGTCCAACCCTCCTTCATGGAGCAAGGACATCTTCAACCAGATCAGGTCACTCAGAGCTCTGTCCAACCTGGCCTTGAATATTACAGGAATGGGGTACCTACCACCTCTCTGGGCAGCCCGTACCAGTGCTCACCATCCTCATTACAAAAAACTTTTCCCTAATATTTAATCTAAATCTACGCTCTTTTAATTTAAACCCATTATCCCTTGGTCCTAGTGCAACAACCCTTGGTAAAATTTCTATCCCCATCTTTCTTACAGACCTCTTTAGGTACTAGGAGATGCTGTAAAGTCTCCCTGGAACCTTCTCCAGACTGAACACCTCCAAGAATCTCAACCTTTCCTTCATAGGAGGGGTGTTCCAAAATGAAGATGAGTTGAAGAGTTAGCTGTCCTCTGCTTTCCATCACTAGTTCTGCCTGTTTTCTTTCTGGCCTTTCCAAAAATATTGGCAGCATCTCTAGAGTTTTCAGTGCTCTGCTTTGCAGGGAGAAATTAAGCTAGAATGAAGTATACTGCTGCCTTTATGTAGAAGTACGTGTTGTCAAGACAGAGATTATATCTTGGCTTTTTCAAGGGAAGACTAGAAAGAAAAAAAAAATTTTCTACTGTTCCTATGATATGAGCATTAAGTCAGTAGTGAGCTCTGCCATTATGGCTTGTGTCTTAAAGAGTCTTCTAACCAAAAGTGATTAGTCAAAATTAATTGGACTGAGTGGAGAGCTTGCTGACAAAACACTTCAAGAGTAGGTGTAGCTGATAGGCAGCAAAACGGTCAGACACTACAATGTGGATTGCAAACTCTGCCTCTGCTGTGCTCATCCGTGGGAGTTTCTGTAGGGAAGACAGAAGTGTGGTATGAGGATTGCAGAAAAATACAGGTGTGATGGGAGAAGGAGGGGCATGTGTGATGGGAACAGGAGGGATACTTGCGGTGGGAGGCTGTTGAGCAAATCCCTGCCTCGGAAGAGGCAGTCCTGTCTGCTGAGAGTTAATACCATGACCAGCAGTCAGAGCAAGGAGGAGCAGCAGGAGTCACCGCTCTGCTGTCTCTGGCAAGGCACAAGTGTGCAGCTCCTGCAGAGGATCCACCTGAATTCCTTGCTGAGATACATTTGGGTGCAGAGCAGTTCAACAAACACAGCCTGCTGGAAGGTGCCCACCCTCAGGTCACTTCCCACCTAGGTTAGGAGGATTGAACATCTCAGCACATGTACTGGTCTTCTGGTCCTTCAGGGATAGAATTAGAGAATGCTTTGTTTTGGAAGGGATTTTAAAGATCATCTCCTTCCAACCCCACTGGCGCTGGTGTTATCCTCTTAGGAAAACAGAATTTGTAAGACAATGCACTCTTGTTCCTGACAGATGCTGATGAGCCAGTTCCTCATGACCCAAGACCTTGCTGGGGACTTGAGAGGGCCCTGTTTTCAGAACAGCTGCAGTGAACAAAACATTCCCTGCCTGCTCTAGACTCATGGAAAGGTGAGGCAATGCTGTCTGCCAGCACCTTGCTCGAAGTCCTTCCAAAAAGCAAGTGAGGACAGAGAAGCCAGGAACTGACTTGAGGGAAAACCTGGATGGGAAAACCAGGGTTTCCCATGCAAGGCAATGAGGAAGTAAAACTGACTTGCCTAATTAAGACAATAGACTAATTAGCCAATGAGAGAAGTCTTTCCACTGTGGATGTACCATTGGAAGCCATTAATTAAAAGTCTTGCTAAATCCCAGACTAGGCAAAGCCTTTGATAATAGGGAAGAGGGAGAAGTACTTAGACCTGTGTCCCCTAGCACACACAAAGCCTTCTCCATGGAATCTTTAAAATAATAAATTTGCTTTGGAATAAACTATACAGATAGGGAAACAGAGGAGCGGGGAAGCAACAAGCAGGGCTTACAAGGAGCTAGACTGTTTCTGTCTTGCTGTGGCAGCATCTGTTCTTCCTTACTGGTATTTTGACTCCAGTTCTCTCATTTGTTATTTCCTTTTTGAGACAAATTTTTCCCAGGAGAGATTGGATTTCTTCTGATTGATCGTTAGCACTACAAAGCCAGTTGCTGCTGCTGGGCTGTTCCCATTGCTTTGGCAGACCAGTCTTCTACAGTTTCCTCTTACCTTTAAAAGTGATTCTTTTAATCATTTGTAACAAATGTGTAAAGATACCAATTTTTCCTCCCATGTGGAATGAAGACAAATGACCAAACTCTAACACCTTTTTCCTGGAATATGATCGTGGTTTGTAATCAATTCTTCTATTTTTCTCTTCCATGTTTTTAAATGAGTTTCAGTTCCTGGTAGTCAACAAAACTGTCTATGGCCTGGCCTGCAAGAGAACTCTAGAGGGACTTTTTACAGGGGCTGTAGGGACAGGAGAAGGCAGAAGGACTTCATGCTGACAGAAGGCTGGTTTAGATGAGATATTAAGACAAAATTCTTCAGTATGAGGATGGTGAGACACTGGCACAGGTTACCCAGAGAAGCTGTGGATGCCCTCTCCCTGGGATTGTTCAAGGCCAGTTTGGACTTGGGTTGGAGCAACCTGGAATAGTGGAAGATGTCCCTGCCTGGGGAGTTGTTGTGTCAAGCCCTTGGCCACAAGCTTTCCTTAGCTGGGCTAAAATTGTCCCCAAACTGGAATGGGAGGATACAGCATGTCAATGAAGAGGAAGTGCTGAGCAGCCCTTTGTTGAGTTTAACCTTCTGCCATGAACATGTAAGACAAATGCGTTCTAAAATAGAAAGCTGAACAGTTATTCTGCACTGTGTTGTTCTAGAAAAGCACTTCTTTTTTTACAGAACAGACAGAGAAGCCAATTCCTGCTAAGCATTCATTTTGTATTTGTCCTTTCACTCACCCTTGCTTCTCTAATTCTGCTGAGACTGATCTTTCACCAGGAAATGAGGAAGGTGCGGGAAATGTGCTCTGTGGGGGGGCATATAAAAGCGCTTGGTTGCTGACTGCAGGGTGGATGAGGATGCCAGCACAGGTGAGCACATGGCACTGGCTTGCACTTCTTCAGAAACCAGTGGCCCTTTTTGTTCTGAAGGATCTGTTTTAACTCCTGGACTTTCTTAAAAGCAGGATTCTCAGTGTGTGCTGAATCCTTTTTAAAGGAACTGGGTTGGATTTGAATTGAGAGCCCTCTAAATACTGTAGGTAGCTGGTGGTACAGCTGTATTTGTAGTGGCACCCTGGCTGCAATGCCATAGCTCTGAGCTGCCACACCAACAGGGACTGCAGGGCTTGGGAACTCCCTGTTGGGAACTAAGGCATTGGACACAGTGTGTGTTGTGTCTCTGTAGGGTATTGAGTGTCCGTCCTGTTCTCCCACTGTGCTGAGTGGTCCTTGGTGGCAGGAGAGTGCGGGAAAACAGAGTGGAATCAGGAGAGAGAATGACTCCAGTCATCCTAGAGCTCAAAGTAGAATTGGAAAATCTTCAAGATCCTTGAGTCCTACATTGACCATAACACTGCCAGGTCCATCATTAATCCTGTCCTTAAGTGTCACATCTACACATTTTTTTAACATTTCCATCAGCCTCCTTGTCCTTCTTTGGACACAAATCACTTGAACATTACTTGAACAAATACTTGAACAGCTCTGCTCTAATCAGAAGATATATTTTGCAGTCATGCTAAAACAAGACTGTATAAAGGTCTTCTGATTCTGGACCTTTTGGCCTGGCTAGTGCCGACTTTAAAGGTGAGGTATCTGCTGAAGTGGCATTGAAGTGGCACAGGAATAGAACAGGGGAAGCTGTTGTGGAAGTTCCCTGCAGTGTTGGTAAAAGGAGAGTCTGAAGCTGAAGTGTCCTTCAGTGGCAAAAAAGAAGAAAGTAGCTTTGGCTTGTATACAGCCCCTTTCATATGGCTCTGCCTGTGATCTCTGTGGCTGTGTGCTTGTCAAGAACAGTTTTCAGTTTCCTTTTGTGGTGGGTGTGAGTGGTTAGAAAGCTCTTGTGCTGGCTTTCTGGGCAGCTGTGAACAAACCCCAATGCTATTGATATCCCTTCCACAAAACTGGGCCTGGTAATGTTTGTCTTTCACCCTTGTGAAAGGAAGACAGAAGATGTGATTTCTTTAGGATGATGGCGAGCTGTGGACTGTAAAAAGAGCCTCCTTTCCAGGGAACTGCTGCCAGACTAATACACTTCTGACAGACTATGTGCTGCTTTCTCTGTCCTAGACAAGGAGATTTTTAGAGCTGGGGTGCCTGAAAGAAGCTAAGATGTGTTTGTGTCCATGTTTGTGTCCTGGTTTCAGCTGGGGTGGGGTTAATTGGAACCCAGTGCTGGGGTTTGGATTTAGGATCTTGATAACACGCTGATGTTTTAGTTGTTGCTAAGCTTGAGTTAGTGTTTACACTAACTCAAGGACTTTTCAGCTTCTCATGCTGCCCTGCCAGCAAGGGGAGCATAAGAAGCTAGATGGGGCATAGCCAGGACAGCTGACCCCAGCTGACCAAAGGGATATTCCAGACTCTCTGGTGTCATGCTCAGCCTATAAATTATGGGCAAAGCTGGCCAGGGGCTGCTGCTCAGGGACTGGCTGGGCATCACTTGTCAGGTGGTGAGCAATTGCATTGTGCATCACTTACTTTGCATATTCTAATTCTATTATTTTTATCACTTCCATTTCTGTGCTATTAAACTGTCTTTTTCTCAACACACAATTTTTACCTCTCCCTCATTCACTCTCCCATTCCCCTGGAAGGAGATGAGTGAGCAGCTGCGTGGTGTTCAGTTACTTGCTGAGGTAAAGCATGACACTATCCCATCATCTGGTTTACTTTATTTCTGTCAGAAGTGCCCAGTTTGCATTTTAAGAGCTGCATCAGGGACAATGCTTCTTCCTTGTGAGAAGTGCTGGTGGTAGGATGTGAGACCTACAGATCACCTGTCTGTGGAGCTTTAGTTTCCCCTCACATCATATTAGTTTCTTTGTCTCATTCTTTCTCCCTTCATCTAAAATTATTTTAGCTTTTAAGTGCATTTCTAAGCTGTGGAAAGCTGCTGACATTCAGAAACTTCCAATCTCCACCACCAAGAGCACAATTCTTCTGCATTTTCTATCAAAAAGTGTATTGTAACTCATCAGTCCAGTAACACTTAAGTTTGCAAATGTTTATGGCTTGTTTAAATATATTAAGTGTATGAATCCAAAAGGTAGATATCTGCTAATGCATCAGATCTGTTCCTTATGCCTCTTGTACTTCCCTGCCTTCCTCACAATCCTGCTGTATTAATTTTTTCAGGGACTAACAGTGTCTGCCTGTAATTGGGTTGTGAGCGTCTTGAGAAGCAAGAAGCCAGATAAAATTCAAAGCAGGACAAGGCAATCTTCATACAGATTTTGAAAATGCTGCAAGATTGTGCAGTAAAGAGATCAAGCACCTCTACTTTTGCCCTTCGTCTGGGTAGTAAATGACCTACATTAAAACAGTTTAGCAGAGCAACAAAACACAGCTAGTTTTAAGCAGCAAAAAGGCAGAAATAGAGCAAGAAGAGTCCAAAATTAATTTGTGAAGCAGCATGTTGCCTTCTGACTTAAGATCTGTGTTCTGAATCATTGTTCAGAAACATAAGCTGTTGTCCATATGAATGGATTTATATAGGGTTTAAAAGGAAAGGGTGAGATCAAGTCTGGTGCTTAGGTTTGCCTGCCATGAGTCTTCATCTCAGTTTCCCTCTCCTGTGACACTCCCATGGAAGTAGGCCAAGATGGTTTCACTCTGGGAAGCAATGTAAAGCCAATGAGCTGGGTTTCACAGCATGGAAAATATTTGCTCTCTTCTGCCAGTCTTTGTTAATCTCTGAATATCTCCATGCACAATCTCATCTGTCATTACAGCTGCATTGGAACCTGAGAGTGTGATACCTATTAATTACTAACTTAATATTTATTTATTTATATAACTTTTATTGTCTTTTATCTATGTTGAAAAACAGATTTTTGTTTTCTATTGTTCAAAGTCAAGTGTTTCAAAAACACACAAAACCAGCCCTGTTGGGCCAGGCACTCATACACCAACACAAGTGTATCATGTGCCTTGTCATCTTACCAAAAGTTGCAACTTCTAAAAAACAGTAAATTGTTTTATCAGTGATTCTGGCAGCTCAGGCAGGGGTTTATACGAACAGATGCTTTAAAGGCTAAAGGGATCACATAAGGATGCATGTTTCAGTGTTGTTCTGAGACGATGGAGATACAGCCAGCCAAGTTGTTTGAGCTAAACAATGGACTTTTTGCATACTAATTGATAGCCTGATGTTTTCTTGAAATGTACTGGTTAATAATGATTGCATCACTAGGATACCAATATATCAGAGAGTCATATAATCGTTTAGGTTGGAAGAGACCTCCAAGATTCTACCATTAACCCAGCACTGCCATCTTCATCACTTAACCACATCCTAAATGCCACATCTACATGTCTTCTAAATCCCTGACAGGATAATGACTTTACTATGTCCCTGGGCAGTGTGTTCCAAAGGTTGGCCACCCTTTTGGTAAAGAAATTTTTCATAATATTCAATCTAAACCTACCCTGGAGCAACTTGAGGCCATTTCCTCTTGTCCGTTGCTTCTTACCTGGGAAAAGAGCCTGACCCCCACCTGGGTACAACCTCTTTTCAGGCAGTTGTAGAGAGTGATAAGGTCCCCACTAAGCCTCTTTTTCTCTGGGATAAACATCCTCAGCTCCCTCAGCTGCTCCTCATCAGACTTGTGCTCCAGACCCTTCCCCAGCTCCATTGTCCTTCTCTGGACACACTTCAGCCCCTCAATGTCCTTGTGAGCGGCCCAAAACTGAACTCAGCATTCCAGGTGTGTGCCTGACCAGTGCCCAGCATTGGGACAATCGCTGTCCCATGACTCCAGCTTATGGCTTTATCTAATTCATGTTTGATTTAGATTCTAATTTTTCACACCATTCAGAAAAAAAGGTTTCAAACAAGCAAATGCTCTTAACATACATGTAACTTCATCTCTTGCTCTGAGTAGAGGAAAGGAGTATAATAGGGAGCAGGTGTTGCTTCTCCCAGCATTATACATACTTGACTGTGATGCTTCTTTTAGAAATGTTTCCTTCTTCAAAGAGCCAAGTAAAAACTGTCATCTTGAAAACGATGACCAATTAAGAAACTGCAGCATGGAAATTTCAGGAGAGGGAATGGCATATGACCCTTATAAAGTGCTGTAGGCAGTGTGGAGAGCAAACATCTGTATTTGGTTCCTGGCAATATCTTTAAAAATTAAAATATGAAGTAGCCCAAGAGGAGCTGGTTATAGAGCTCTGTACATCATCAGTGCTGTAGTCTGGTTTTTCTCCAACACCTTCAAGCCTGAACTTTGGAAGAACATCAGTTTAAAAAGTACATTTTAATTTCACAGTGGTTAAAAAGGTATTATTTCTTGACAAAAGTGTATCTGGCCAAATTTTAAAGACTTTTTTCTCTTCTTCCGTAGCTAATTTTGGTTAAGATCTGCTTTGCAACAAGGCCAGTAAAGCCAAAGCTTTTTTACTTCTGAACATGGAGAAAGGTACTGCAGATTTATTGGCGAGGCTGGATGTATTTTATTAACACCACGATGGGGAAGTCTGATTCTGATTTATTTGCAGAAATTTCACAATTTGGCAGTGCCGTCTGGCAGACTTCCTCTTGATCTTTAATTGACTGAATATTAGGATTGGCCTGAATAAAAGTCTTATTTGAATGGGAACTTCAGCTAGAACCTGTGAACATTTTTGAGAACCTGAGGCACACAGGTAAATGTTAAAGCCTTTAGAGGAAACCAGTAGTTCCCGATCAATGCAGTTAGTGTTCTAATTCACGTATCTGTTAGAAATAGAACTTTTCCAAAAGCTTCTCTCTAAATTTAAATGGACTGTTTATAGCAACCAGCCAGTAATACAATATACTGAGCAAAATGTGCTGAGCATCTGAAGCAAACAGGCTTATTAAGCCATGAATAAATCATTGGTTCAAATCAACTTGCACTAACGATGGTGCCCATTTAAAGAAGACGTACCTCGTAATTCATAGCGTTTCAGAATTTATAATAATAATTACAGTATTAATCACCAGGAGGCAATGTTTCTTTCCCTTGGTGGCAGAGGAAACCTTAGTAATGTAGGGCTTCTCCTTCTCTAGATATAAGACTCTAATTTCCCCATGAAAATCCTATCAGACATGTGCTATTGTATGGGATTATTCCCCTCTACCAAATGGGGAAAGCAGAGAAAGATGACAAATTTGGCCTTGTATATTTTTTTAGGAAGTGAATGTCTTCGACTCTTAATTTCTGGACTATGGGGAATTGTCATGTCCAGATTTGGGTTTTGATGTTTAAAATTGGAACAAAAAGGCAAAATTCACTTCAGACTGGAGGTCGATTGCAGCTTGTCAAAACACTATTACAGCTGAAAAATGTAAATGTGCATATAAGGTAAAATGGAACTTTTCCATGAGGCAGCTCCTTCTGGCAGTGGTGGTACGGGGCACGGCACCAGATGACCCTCAGGTCTGCTTTGATGTGGCTGTTCTTGGGCTCAGAGCATTCATCAACCCTTTGGTCTCCATGAGGTGTGAGAAAACACTACCTTAACTGACCTCTGTGCATTTATTCAGTGTGGCAAATACTGACCTTATTTACCTGGCTTTCTGAAAACTTTGCTTCTAGCAGCATTCAGAAAGCCCAAGGCATTTTTTATAGAGAGACCTGAAAATTCAGGGTACTGAACCAAAATGAAAACAGTCAAAATGGAAGCTTTCTACAGCTCCGTGTATTGCAGCCTCTTGCATTAGTGCTCCATATGATTTCTGGGGAAACTTTTTATTTATTATATCAGACATAACTATGTGAATTCAGACACTTCAGATGTATACAAGTATATTCCCAATCAAGAGGAAGAATTTTAAGTTACTTTATGAGTGGGTACTTTCTGCAGGTTTGTTTTCTTTTTTTTTTTTTTTGTGGTGCTTGATGCTCTTTATCCTCCTAAAACTTGAAAACAGGACAGTTAATGCTGTGGGATGGGATGAGATGGAGTTTGAAGAATGGAAAAGCACCAGAAACAATTTCTTATAAGGTTACCTATAATCCCCTGCTAAATCCATCCTTCAGAAGCATTTTGAAAGGAATGGTGCTGATGTTGTTGCCACAGAAGCAGTGTGAGTGTTCATGCTTCCTTCAGTACACCAGGATCAGCCCTGTTGGGAATGTCCCTTCCCATAAAAGGGGAAGGAGGGAATTTACCCTTGAGACTTGTCAGTAGTGGGAAGGGAAGTACCAAGTGGGTTAGTTTTCCCACCACATCAGGTTTCCCACTGCACTCACTTTTCCTATTTTTCATTGAAAAATAGAAGAAAGCATCAAGGGAGAGGGGTAGAAATGAGAAAGAGAGGAATGGTAAGGATTCCCTTGTCTGTGGGATGTGGATTTATGAGTCTCATAAAATGCTTTTCTGCTTTTCCTAGTGAGAAATAATCATCCAATTCTGTTATCTTTAAGAGCATGATGATTTATGCTCTCGGAATGAGTCCTCTTTCAAGTTTTCCACATCTTTTCAGTGCCTCAACAATGTCTTGGGGAGATTTCTTTTTCCCAAGAAAGGATGGACCAGATGATCCTTAGGGCCCCTTTCCAGCCTGGTTTTCTATGATTCTGTGATAAAGTATGCTTGATTTTTGTTATTTTTTTTCCACATGGAGTTGTGTGGTGTTCTGCATTAAGGCCTCTGCAATTGTGTCTCTGGGAAATGTGTGTAGATAGATGATCATTCACATGATACTCTGTGCCAGAGTCAAAATCTGTGTAATTATCTAAACAACTGCATACCCTAAGTGCTACAGAGTTGAAGAAATTCGTGGCTTCCAACCTGGGCTTTATGAAATACCTAGTTTTGTGTTTGATATTATGTGGGTAATTCACATTATGTCATTCAAGTTTGCAAAATACATCTCCAGAGTATTGGTTCTGGGATGGTTAGTAATGAACATTAATCATAATTAAAAGAATGTCATTATTTGAACTTTTGAATTTGTGTCCTTTCAATGTTTATGTGACTGTTGCAGCAGCTGCAAATATTGTTGTAAACATATGACCACATCCATGGAAAGAAATCTGTAAATGATCAGAAGACTACTAAAGTAGGGCTTTCTTTTCCTGGACTTTAAATGGTGTCAGCAGCATAGTAACCTTCCCAATGTGTTTTCCCTTTTCTTCCTAATACAGAGAGGAGCCAGCTTTGCCTTCCTTTACAAACCCCTCTCCATGGATAACAATCCAAATTAATCCTGATGCCATCTTTATACACCATTTGTGCATTGCAGGAGAATGTGTAAGTGAGGGAGGATAAATATTTAGAGCAGGTACTGTTATAGCCTGTAGCTAGTGGGTGTGGGCTGTGGACACGTCACCCCAAAACGTGTTGTAGGATGCACTGTGGTGAGGTAAGGCACAAAGCATCTTTCTCATCGTGTGCCCAAAGAGGCTGGACCCAACATCCAGGAAATAGCAAAGTTGGGTTTCTTTCCAGAGGACTTGTTCCCATGCAGTCTCCAGCATGCTCACCCTGGCTCAGGCTGCGTGCACTGGACAGAGCATTTCAATTTCCAGCCCTGCCTGTAGGGAAATGAAGGAGCATTTTAGGACCTACTGCTTCTCCTTGCAGAGGTCACACTAGTTCAGTGAGAACAGGGTTTGGCTTCCCATGACACAGCAATCTGAGGGGAAAAAATATGTGAATCCTGGCTTAAATGGATAATGTGAAATGCAGATGTGTCATTATGTCTTGCTCTGCTGTCTGCAGGGGCAGGGCTGAGCCTTGTGCTTCTGCTGACAGGGGTCTTGCTTGGTTCCCAAAGTGTCAAAAGTTGAAGACAGCTGTACTTTTTGGGTCTCTAGAGAGAGTGTGCAGTGCCCCCGCCCTCTGACTTCCCCAGCATTCCATCCATCCTGGTCCCCTTCCTCCCTCACAACCTGTCTCCTGGGCTTTGCCTTCAGCCCAATCCTGTATGAAAACAACAGAGGGAATTGGGAGGGGCTGTCATTTTCCTTCTGCTGTCACATCCACCCCAGAATGAATCTGAGGGGGACTTATGAGTTTAAAGTGAACAAACAGCAGTTTTAAGTATTATCCTGCACATTCTGCTCTTACTCCTGGTTTTTCTCTACTCATTGAATGCAGCCTCACGTTAGAGAGGGAACTGTCCTGCTGACTGCAGCAAGCAGGCGCTGCAGAAGGAGGGGACACTACTCATCAGCTCCCATTGCTTTCATTGGTGATGCCAGGCCTTGCAGTCACATCTGTGAGTTCTGCAGGAGGGTGGGAATTCCATTCAGTTGTATTGATGTAGGCATGTAGTCCAACCTTTGTGTTTTCATCAGCCTTTTTCTCACTTAAAACCCTTTTAATTGAACCCTTTTTGTTATTCTTGAGCATGTTTCCTCCTGCCCTCCTTCATGTCCCAAGTTAAAAATCACCATTAAAAGTTTAAAAGATAATTGCATATTTTTATTGCATGCTGCAGGCAGAGCTCAAAGGTTGAGAGGAAAGATGTGCCAAACTGGGGTTTCTCTGAGAGGATTTCCTTTATGATGGAGCATTCTGAATCCAGCCAATTCTTCAGCCAAATTTTCTTTGTTAGCCTTCATTATAGAATGTGACCAGTTAATTCGTGAAGAAAATGTGGCCTTTAATTTTTACTCTTAGGTTTTTCCCTGTTGGCTTTCAAACCAATGATGTTTCTGAAATGTTGAGATGCAGATGTGTTTCTGTGTTTTCTTCCAGGGCATGAGCAATGGCAGCACTGCAGGTCCTCAAATGAGTGCAAGATGATAATGTTTTACAGAAAAACCTTTGTTGGTGAACAATTATGTAATCAATTTCCTAGATTCCTTTTTGCAGAAAACAATATTTTTCTTTGTGTTTTGAGGAAGAACAAAATAGTGGTTTTGACATCTTCAGAAATTAAGGTTTTCATGTAAAACTTTCTTGAAAAAAGCCCCAACCCAACACTTTAGTTTTATAATGAAAGTAAAAGAGCTTGAAGTCACAGTGAAATATTCTGCTCCCAAATTTCTTCTTGTTTGATGCACTGGAAATTACATTTTCTGAGGTAATGAAGAACAAATTGTGTTGTAGCAGGAGCCAAACACTCTTGTTCCAAACAGAAGGTTATTTGTACAACCTGTGTGCTGGAGTGTGCCAGGAAGTGTGTGAGGAAAGAGCAGTGACACTCCAGATGCCACACTTTACCAATCCTTCAATTTTCAGGTTTTTTGAATTGCAAAGTTTATCTTGTGTTTTGGATGGCATAATACAGATCCAGATCCAACAAGCAGTCTGTCTTCAGTGGCTTGATAAATTGTTCTTAATTTTCTGGAATAGGTTAATTTCATTTAGGTAAGGAAAGGCAAAAAAGCAGGCTTTTCAGGGTGCTGCCAAAAAGAAGATTAAGTCAGCATCAAGTCCATTAGTCAACCGATTTATCTGTGTTGGCTAACACCATTTCAACCTCTTTGTCTTTATTTTTTTTTTTTTCCCTTAGATGACAATTTAGGTAACTCAGAATTTAACTGTATTGCTGTATTGCATGGTGGTTGCTCTGCATAAAACTATGTTTACTGCCCTCTTAATATTTTTTAAATCAGATTTTGTTTAGTTTTATTTTTTCATGGCAACTTTTTCTTCTTCTGTGAATGTACCATTTCTTTGTAAACTAATTTCTGGGACTAATCATTGTTGTAGGCTACTGCAGAACATGCCTGTAGTAGAAGTTGCCTCTATCAATTGCGCATTTTTATGTGTCCATCATTATTCAGTGCCAGCTCTTGAGTTTCCTTTCAGGATACCTGCTCCAGGCTCCATGGTGTGCTTGCTTGGAGTTGTCTTGGCAGCCTTTGTTTTCCTCATTTTAGTTTCCTTTGACAGAGGATTGGAGATTCCTCATAGACAGAGGTTCTGGTGTCACTTGAAGTCCAACCAGTGATGGAGACTTTTTTCACCTTTGGAATATTTCTAACATGTCCATCTTTTGAGGATTCCTTGCTAATTCCCTGGTGTTATATTTTTCAAATTCTTCCAAGAAACATGTATGCCAGCTATTGTCCCTGCCTTTGCTGGTGTCGCTGAAGCCATTAGGGATTTAGAGGAAGATATGGGTTTAGAGGAGACTTCTGCTAATAACTTCTTGCCCATAATGAGTTTTCATCTTCTAACCTGAGACATTGAAGGTGAGTTAGTTTTACTTGAAGTCAGCAGCAACCTCTCAACAGGAAATGTTCCTCTGGTACCATGGTGGGGGAATGACTCCACAGAGCTGGTGGGAAGAGTGTTGCCTATGGAATTTAAAGTTGCATGTGCTGCATTCAGCATTTCTCATCTAAACTACTCTGGGTGTGGGGGATTGTGGGGAACTCCAGGACTGATAAACAGGGATGTGCTTCTGCCAGTTATATCCCACTTCTTTGGTTGTCCTTGCGTGTCGCAGGCCCCTGAGCCCGCTCTGCACAGCGCTGTATGGAGCGAAGTGCTCAGTGTGGGAGGACTCCCGAGAGCAGAAGGTGAGCTTGTTGGAAATGTTTCAATTTCTATTCTGCTTTCCAGTCAATGACATCCTGGTACTTGTAGGTATCAGTGAATCCACTGGAGGCAGATCTTTTGCTGGCAGAGCAGGAAGCTGAAACATGCAGAGGCAGCGGTTTGCTCATGCTGCCTGGCGATTAACTGGAAAAGTCCTTGCTTGGAACAAGAATGTGTCTCTTGTTTGTCCTTACATTCAGTTCTCCAATATAAGACTAGTTCTTACTAATTAAATGCAGAATTACACAGTGCAATCACCTTCTGTCCTCTAAAGAAATAGAGAACAAAACCTGTCAGCACTGCACTCTCCTGCTGTGGGATAATCTGGAACTGGCTGTTGGTTATGTACTTAATTTGTTTGGTTTGCCAGTGTTTATTAGGAGCCTGATTGAAGCAAAATCATCCTGTCCCCTCTAGAAATCAGCATCCTTCTTGCAAAATGTACAGCTTGGCTTGCAGGATACTTTTTAGCCCCAAGTATTCCCTGTGGTTTCTGTGGTACCTCTACCAAAACAACTCCAGGTGTGACTAGTGTAGTTCTTAATACAATCCTGTTCCCCCACAATCCCAGCTGCTTTCACGGTGTAGTCACCAGTGCCATGTCATCAGTGCCTGGTGGCATAGAGAATTTGGGAGTGCTGATAGGTGGTGACAGGTATGGCTTTGACCTCTCTGGTAGTCTGTTCCAGGATGGCACTGCTGCTACAGGCCCATCAGCATCCTCCATGTTGAATGCTTGCATGTTATAATGGAATATTGTAACACCAAGTGAACAGCAGTAAAATTCAGTCTGGTAAGATTTATTACTTTAATATTGAGGGTTTAAGCTGATACCAGATTAACATATTCATAGGGTTTTAGGAACTGCTTGGGTATTAACTGCTTCCTTTTAAACTGAAAACTTTGCAAGGGTGTCGCATCTCTTCTGCGCTAATGACTCAGTCTGTCTTTGTAAGAGGTTGAATTTCTTTACATGATGTTTTGAGACTAAATATGAAAGAGGGGAAATGGCCCTTAATTTTAACAAGTTCCCATTTGGTTTAACAGCTGCTGTGAGATCTCTCTTGTCTTTTTGGCTGTGTTTGCCACTTTGGCAGTGTGTTTCTGGTTGTCAGAGTCATACAGAGTTCTAATGAAGTGCAACACTTTTTTCTTTTCCCTACAGCTGTTATTTGTCATTTGATATAACTCTGCCTTGTGAGAGTTTCATTCCTGAATAGATGATAAAAGGACAGCTAGTATCAGAAGGCAGTGCTGGCATGAGAGTTTCTGCTTTGTTGCTAACATAGAAGAAGCCATTGCTCTCCTTTTAAAGGATGTGTTATGTGGCTGAATTTGGGAAAACCTTTCAACTCCTGAGGGAGCCAAAGCCAGCCTCTTCCCCTGTTCTCCCCCTGCTGCTGTCCTGTCCTAATTAGCAGTTAAACTCCACGCCCTGTGCTCCCAGTGCCAAGACACTGACTTCTGGCAATCACGGGAGGTTTGTTTTTCACTGCAGTGCAGTGAACACTGTGTGTTTCTGCACTGTGCTCCCAGTTGAGGGCTGTGAGCCCTGCTGAGTCAGCAGACATGGCCCATGCTCCTTGGGGCTCATCCTCCTCTGCCCCAGAGCGGGGAGACGTGGCAGCCAGGGCTGGGTGATGTGATGGCCTGGGCACGGTGTGACCCTGGGGAGGCTCTTGGGTGGTCCAGACTGGAGAGTTTGCTGCAAGAGCTGGGCTCTGTTATTTTGGGTAAATCTGTTATTGAAGCTGCAAATCCTGGTTCTGCTAACTCTGATGTTACAAATGACCCCCCGATTCCTTAGAGTACATACAGAACTCATCTGAGCTATTTCAGTGTTAGACGTTTCATGTGTCTGTTGTACAAGGATGGTCCTGATGGGTTGATGGTGACTCCCATACTCTCAGGATCTTTCTTGAGCTACCTAAATGAATGTGCAACCAACACTGCTGTGCTCCCATGCCTGACAGGGAAATACACACCATATCATTGCATGCTGCCAGCTCTGCTTGGGAAGCAGAGACTGTTTGCTGGACTCTGCTCATTAATGTGCAAAGCTCTCATCCATTGCCCGCAACGTGCCAAGCAAATTTTTGGACATAATTTCTGCAAAGCTCTTCATAATGCACACTAACCTTGCCTTATGTCTCCCTGTCCTCTCTGTGTTTCTGTGCTTTTGGGGTTCCCTTTGAAGGAGGAGGTGGGAAACATGCTATGAGTTTTCGTTCCGTATCGGATATGTCTGTGTTACACTGCTGCTGAGGACTAGAAACCCTCATCCTTTCTAACCCTGCCAAATCAACCCCCTCTTAGTAAAGTATCTTTAATGATACATGATATTCCCACTGCCCTGAAGATTTCATGCTGAATGTATGGCATTGGTATTTGTTACAAATACTTCTCCCTAGAAGACTCTGTATTAAGCCCACGCTTCATTTAATCCTTAAAACTTCTCTTACTTTGGAGTTAGTTCATAAACAAAATTACTTTACTGGGGACAGATAACAACATGGGGTTTCAGCAATTAAATGAAAAGTAGCAGGGAATCCTAAGGAGAGGAAATGGAGGGTCATAAATGGCTCTGAAGAGACTTGAAGGCAGGAATTAATATCTTATGCTTAATGAATGACAGCTCTTCAAAAAATGCTGTTAGATAAAGCAATATAGGAGGGGAGAAGAGGACTTTTCAGAAATTGCAGAGACTGATAGATGGTTTTCCTTTTAGAAATTTAGCAAACTTGACCATTTCTCTTGTCTTTGGAGAGGGTGGCAAATGAAAGCATGACCTCTAAAACTGACAGAAATTCCAACACTTCAGGAGCAAAAGGCAGTGTGAAAAGCTATAGCTTTTCCCTCTATTTTGCCCCTGCCGGAGGAGAGATCTCACTGACTGAAGGAGCTGAGTTATTTCTTTGTTTCTGAGTTTACTCAACCAGCACATGCATAAAGCTTTTTTTTTTTTTTTTTTTAATGGTAGCCAGTAGGGTGGAAGGTAGCTTGGATTTGAGTTAGGGCAATGTACTTATAGAAATCATAGATTCATTAAGGTTGGGAAAGAACTCTAAGGTCATCAAGTCCAACCATTAGCCCAGCACTGCCATGTTCTCCACTGAGCTATATACCCCCCTGTGCCACATCCTCACACTTTTGGAACACTTGAAGGGATGGAGATTCCACCATTTACCTAGACAGCCTGTTCCAAGTGAAGAAAGGCTCCTCCTTGTCATTAGTTTTTAAGACCTGTGGCTGAGGGGGATGATCATTAGACCTCCCAGGGTCCCTCCAACTCTGTTATTGCTGATTGGTTTTATAGTCACACCCTTGGCTATACAAACATGGAGGTAGAGAACAAATTCTCCTTTACCAACCTCCAACTGGCTTGAAAGGTCCACTCAGGATTAGCATTAAAGGGCTGCATGCAGCCCTCATCTCCTGGGTTCCTGATGGGAATCGTGAGGCTCAAGTGAACACATTACCACTTTGAAGTTTGGAAGTGTGGATGTGGATGTTAAGTAGTTTCAGAGAAAAGAAATGTCTGTGATTTATTTCTTGCTGAGAAATTTCATTAGGGAGAAAAAGGGAAAGGAGGGGAAAATTTTTAAGGGGACGCTGAAAGCATCATCAATTGATGGTGGTTATACAACTCTAAAAGTAGGCCTGCCCTTATCACTACAGATTAGAAAGTAGGACTCAGGGGTATTCCAGGATTACGCAATTTAGCTAAATACGTCAGAGTTTCTTTGGCTTATGTGGATGGCCTTTTTTACAGCATCTTTTATTCTTTCTGGAGCTTTATTTTTCCTTTTTTCCTGAGGGCAAAACATAGTTTATAAGAGCAGAATCCAGCAATGCTCTTCTCCTGGAAGCTGTTGATAGCAAAGTGTCTGCCAGCCTCTTCAAGTATTGTCCACAAGTGTGAGATCTGCCCTTGAATGTGTGTATTGCTGCCTGTAAGTCTGACTACTTACTTCCTTTCAGTAATTTAGGTGTCACTGTCCCATGGAGTCTTATTTGCCTTCAAGCCACTTGGATATTATCCACCACTGGACTCCCACTGAGATCAGTGTTAGAGCACCGCCACTTGAACCATTTGTTCACGCAGGCTCATGCTGGAACACATTTACTCTGGACTTTACTGCAAGAACATCTTTTCTCCTTTTATAGACCCACACATTGCACCTCAATGTTTTGTAAGTCATTAGGAAAAGAACAGTAGCAGATGCCATCCAGCAATACATTTGGGACTCCCTAGTCCAAGTTTCTCATATCATTGATCGTTTCTTGTTGTTCATCCTGTACCCAGGCTTGACATGAGGTCTGTAAACCCTGTGGAATATCTGGAGTGAAACTTTTGCTGGTGTTCTGGGAAACAATGTTTTTGGACTCCTTTCTTGGAAAATGAGGACATGAGAGTTTTTTTTTATTTTCCAGTATCTTTATATTCTGACTGAACCAACTTTAACTGTTTGCATTGGACTTTTGCCTATGTAATTGTATCAGAGTCCTAAAGTGTTTCCAGGTGAAAGTAACTCTCAGTTTCCAGTGGGATTAGTAAATAGTTATGAATGAACCAGGAGGTCCAGAATAGATTTTCTTTTACTTTCTTTTCTCCTACTTGCATGCACTATGTCTCTCACAGTTCACACAGTCTTGATGAAACCATGACATCTTGGGACTCTTGCTTTGCCTGTCTATTTTGTAAAGAGTATTACTCCTCTTCCTAGCAGATTGTGAAAGCTGGATGAACAGTACTTCAGGTGTCTCAGCCTTTTTCATTGCCCTTAGTCATGCTGCTTTGCTGTCCCTCATGGCACCATTTCTCTTCCCAGCCTCATCTCCACTGCTTCTGCATACTGTAGCTGTACCTGCTTCGTGCCAAGTTCAGCATGAGGCCACAGGAGAAAAAAATGTGGGCTCTAGGGAATTCTATGATCTAAATCTAGTCAATGGGTTTTTGTTGTTTGAAAAAATATGTTAAGATCTTCAGAAGAAAAGACAATCAGTTGGGGCACAGCACTCCCTGTAAGGCATACCAGGACTGTGCTGTAGCCTACAACTAGGCTATCACCTTGGACATAATTTGGATTCAAATTATGTTTCTTTTTCCTAAGTCTAGTGGCAAATGCTGTGCAGAAGCACAGGTGATTATCACCTTGCTACTGCCCTAACACCCAAGCCTTCATTTAGGTGACCTAGAATTGGTTCTGAATGAGTTAAACACTAAATGGCCTTCATCAACGGAAACATTTTTGTGTGATGATTATTTCTTAGTAGCTTCATCATTTCCATATGCAATTCAAAAAAATAGTAAGGGAAAAAAACCACCTCCCATTCTCCTCAGCTAAGCAGGAAGAGCTGGGACTGGAGAGAGACTCATGCTTGGTATGTCAAGGCTGGGAGACCAAGACAAGTTGTTAATTGTGGCAGGGTCGCATCTGCTCCTTTGCAGTGGATGTCCGTGGTTGTAGTGACTGGTGCTGGCACTCGGTTTAGTCAACAGACTGTACTGGTGAGGCACAAGGAGGAGCAGGAGCACCTCCCAGGCTCAGCTGTGGTGGTTCAACAGGGCTCTCCCAGGGCAGTCAGACAAGATTTTTAACACTGAAATGGGCTGTGTGTTCATATCTGACTGTATGCTCTGCCTGACAGCTGCCTAGGAATTGGTTGCTTGCACACAGCTCCTTTCCGGGAGCACGCTTTGACCAACACCAATAGCAAAAGAACATTACTAAATCTATTAAGCCTGAGTTGACAGATTTTTTTTTTCTAGAATAGTAACAGATGGCAAATGGTGGTGGTACAGCTGCTAGGACTGGGAGAGGATGGATGTTGGTTTGTCATTTCAGTGGATGCTGGCAATAATTCATATTTATATTTATACAGGGTCTTTCCTCTTTGAGAACACTTTACAAACAAGGTGATAAATAATGGGCCTGGAGTTAACGTGGGCTGGTAGAGCTCATCCCTGTGCCTATGTGGCCGGTGTGGGAGGGTAAGGGCATTGGCCTGTGCTTCCTACACAGCCTGGATGTGGATGAGGCAGCTGCTTTACATAACGTAGTGCCACTCAGCAGGGGTTTCAGGCAGAAAAGGAGGGTAGACAGCTGGAATTCAGGGGGCAACACTGGCATCCAGGGTGTCAGGTGCTACTTTGGGTACGTGGACTGACCTCTGGCTGTGTGGAGTTTTGTGTAGACTCTTCCCAAAGACATCTGTGTCCCACAAGAAGCTGCCTTAGGGAGTAGGTAGCCACCAGCTGTGCTGTCCTTGCGGAGTCAGACATGGCAGCCGGGGCTCTGCACATCACCTGGCACTGGCAGAGGTGCTGAGGCTCCCTCTCACTCTGGGCAAGTTGTGGGGTGGCCCCGAGGCCCTCTTGACTCTGACACTTGCTCTCCATCAGCCTTGCTGGGATGTGCTGTGAAGGCAGGCAGTATTTCCAGGCCCATCTTTAGTCCAAGAATTTGGAGTTCATACAAGAAGGAATCAAGATTTTGTGTGCGTTGGCTCACTATCTCACAGTGATGAGTTTGGTGGATATAACAGTGAAATGACCGAAATCTGGGGCTCATAAGCAAAAAGGGCTTTTTAGCACTTCTTTTGTATTTATTAGGAGCTGGATCAAGACCACCACTTACTCCTCCATTACTAGCAGATTCAGTTGCCATAATTGCATTCATGAAAAACATCCCACTAACAAGAGCTAAGTATAGAAATCCATAAGAATTACAGCACTGTGGTTTTCTCTAATTTGAAGGGTCAGAACTTCCAGGAAAACACAGGAAGAAATCATTAAAAGGCACTTAAATGAACATTAAATGGCATTTTAGAAACTTGAAAAATGTTGAAGGTAGGTAAAATGTCAACTTTATATCATTTTTCCTTTCTTTATATTATATTCAGATCACCTTTTCAGGAAGGAGTGCCTAAGGTGAGCAGGATGTGTGAGGATTAATGGGTAATAACATTTGGAAACTTGCCAAATACTGTTTCCCTAGGATGGTGTAAAAACTTCTTTTTCTTAATAAAGTATTTGAAATTCTGAAGATAGGGAACCATTGCTCTGCATTGGTACTGAAAGATGGCTGACCACTTTTTAAGTGTTCAGGAGAAGACATAATTAAATTATTTTTATTAATTTGAGAGTGAATGTCCAGCTACCATTTGTGTAACAGCAAGAGAAAAATCCTCCCCTTTACATTGCTTCCAGTGTAATGGTAAGTGATATAAGGAAAGATATGAAATCATGCTAACAGGGCTGCTCTCTAATTTCTACCTCATTTCCACAGATTTCTGAGCTCAGCTAAGGCTGTGAATCTGGCTGATCTTAGCCAAATGAAACTTATTAATCTCTGGGGTGTGAACACTGCCAACTATTGCCCTTTTCTGCATTCACTTAGAGTGGCTGAAGGCATGGCTCAAGTACGGTTTTGGCAGCAAGACAATTAGAAAGTCATGACTTAAAAGTCTAAAATCCGGTAAATCCAGTCCTTCACCTGGCAATGTTTGCAATTCTTTAGCCATCAGCCAAGATAATATACGGTGCATAACAAATGTAATTGAAGCCCTACAGTGCTGGTCCTTTCTCCAGTAAATACTCTGAGGTTTTTCTCCTCCTCCCACAAGCCTTTCTCAGAGGTCCAGAGGGAAGGGCGGCTTTCCCAGCTGTAGTGATGTACTGATGAGAGGGCTCATGGAGTCAGTGATGCCAAAGCTATGCCAAAGTGCCTAGTCACAGCAAGGCAGAGGAGGAGGAGGAGGAGAATTTGCTTTGTGGACTGCCTTGGCCTTGCTCTGTGCATCTGCAGGGCTGGCACAAGGCAGGGAGCAGCTCTAAGTGCCTACAGTTTTCCCATAGGGAATGATGCCAGCAAACCAGATAATAGTTGGTAGCCCATAGCATACTGCTGTTTTCTGGCTTTGTGGTTGTGCTGAGAGATCTCAAAGGACTGTTTTCAGGAGTTAAATTATTCTGGAGTTTAATGCATTTTTTAGGACTTTCATAATGTCCTTAAATTGGATATTTCCACATTGTTCAATCTTATATCCTAAGAATGCTGTGGGTTGGCAATACCTCCTGCCCTTTTTGTTATTATCCTGTATATCGTTTTATGCAGCACAGTCAGGATTTGAGAGCAGCTGACAACCCAACTGCGCTGTCTGTTTAACTGCAGGAAACCACACTTTATCCCCATCTGAATGCTAATGGAGTAATGATAACAGATAATTAATTGAATGCCTTTTCCTTTCTTTTGTTTATTCCTCTCTTTGAACATACTCCCTAAATACACAAATAAAATCCTCAATTAAAATTCATGGATTAATGAATTGAACAACAAATATTTTCCTTTTTTTTTCTGGTTTTTTTTTTCTTTTTACCTGGATCTCAGTGAGAATTTTGCTGATTTTCACTTGTGCTCCCCTGTCAAACATTTTCAGTTGTCAGAATGGGTAAGTATACACTGGGCTGTCATGTGGGTACATCAGTGCTTATCAGAATGGTGGAAATAGATGACAACAGTCTGGGATTCCTCCTGTGTCATTGTGTGTGGTGTTCACACTGCCCTGGAAGCCAGGAGCTTGAAAGGATCAGTGCAATGGGTCACACTCCCCTACAGAAGGATTGTTCTTAATGCGCTTTGACGGGGTAACTATTGTCTACCCAGGAATGACCCTTTAGAGTTTGTGATGTAAGAAATGTTTGTCAGAGTGAGGGCTGCAGGCTCAGCATCTCCCAACACCACAGCATGGTCATCCACTTAATTACAGCAGTAGATGATCAGTATGATTGCACATGCTCAATGGTATCTTTATGCCATAAAAAGAAGAAAATTGATCTGAAAGCATTTCCTATGAACTGCCACTTAGCAGAGCCGAGCACGCACTTTACATCTGCAGGCTGGATGTTAGAGACATACAAGCAATCACACAGCAAGTGGCAGGTAAAAACAAACAGGAAAAATAGGCTATCACAGCTAATAAAGAGTCTTGTTGCATGCTGAATAAAGATTTTTATGACTTTATTTTTTTGCTTGAAGCAAACAGTACATTTTGTTTCTGTTTTGCAGTGAGCATAAGCTTTGGAAGGTTAAACAGAGAGTATTAGATTATGGTAAGTGGTCATCAGAGGCTTGCTTTACAGTCATGGCCTGTTAAATTGTTTACTGAACCTCATTATATATATGTCTCTGAGGCTGATGTATGTCTTAAGTCTCATTTATCTAGAAGACCTGAGTCTGTTGATTTTTTCATGAAACCTGAATGAACAAACATAAAATTTAAGATTCTCTTCATTATAAGCTGTAGTTTATAGTATAATTATAGTAGTAAGAAGTCACTGCAGACATACCAGTTGCATCAATAAACTTTCAGCATTTTGTTTAATATCTTCATTGATGATCTGGATGAGGGGATTGAGTCCACCATCTGTAAATTTGTAGATTACACCAAGCTGGGAGCATGTGTCGATCTGCTGGAGGGTAGGAGGGCTCTGCAAAGGGACCTGGACAGGCTGGATGGATGGGCCAAGTCCAAACATGAAGTTTAACAAGTCCAAGTGCCGAATCCTGCACTTTGGCTGCAACAACCCCCTGCAGTGCTACAGGCTGGGGACAGAGTGGCTGGACAGGGCCCAGGTAAAAAGGGACCTGGGGGTACTGGACAACTGATTGAACATGAGCCAGCAGTGTGCCCAGGTGGCCAACAAGGCCAGTGACATCCTGGCTGGTATCAGGAAGAGTGTGGCCAGCAGGAGCAGGGAGGTCATTCTCCCCTGTGCTCGGCACTGGTGAGGCTGCACCCTGAGTGCTGTGTCCAGTTCTGGCCCCTCAGTTTGAGAAGGACCTTGGGACGCTCGAGCGCATCCAGAGGAGGGCAACAAGGCTGGTGAGGGGCTTGGAACACAAACCCTGTGAGGAAAAACTGAGGGAGCTGGGGGTGCTCAGCCTGGAGAAAAGGAGACTCGGAGGTGACCTTATCACTCTCTACAACTTCCTGAAAGGTGGCTGTAGTCAGGTGGGTTTGGTCTCTTCTTCCAGGCAGCAACTGACAGAATGAGAGGACACAGCCTTAAGCTGTGTCAGGAGAAGTTTAGGTTGGATGTTAGAAAGAAATTCTTCACTGAAAGAGTGATTGCGTGCTGGAATTGTGTGCTCAAGGAGGTGGTGGAGTCACTGTCCCTGGAGGTGTTTAAAAAAAGACTGGACGTGGCACTCAGTGCCTCCTAACACCAGGAGGTATTAGGTCATAGGTTGGAATAGAGGATCTTAAACGTCTTTTCCAACCTAGTTCATTCTGTGATTCTGTAATTCTGGTTTTGTGCATCTTAGCACATTTTTATCAATATAGGTTTTTAGACCTGCTTTTCTACAGCTGTCAGTTAATCTGGCAGAAGCTGGACAGACACCAGGGTCTGATCTCACTGCTGGGAAGAGGTTGGAACAGCAAGGTGACTAGTCATGCAGTGAGCCCCATGGCACTCATCCATTGTGCTCATGGGTCAGCTTCTCTCTTGCTGCCTTTGAAGCTGTTGTGTGTGGTTTTGTTTGCCCCAAAATGCTGTGCTGGGCACTTTCTATTTGGGAGCAACTCAAATCCCTGAACAGAGTTGGGGGGGAGCAGCAGCCTGGACAGCAGGCTTACTTGGAGTTAGACTGTTCCAGGTGAGCAGAAGTTAATCCACACAACTGTGTTTCTGCTTTGGTGCAAATCCTGTCCCTCAGGACAGTTCAGTTTCAGCATTGGATGGACAGGTAACAGTGCTAACTTCAGGTTGCATTGAGCATCTCTGTCTTGTTCACCTGAAGGAAAGAGTTTTGTAATTCTGTAATACTTCAGCAAGGAATGTAAAAGAAGTTCATATGAATAACAAAGGAACAAGAGGTTTGGGTGTTTGGACATCTTGAGATGTACCAAAAATGAAAACTTTCAGAAAAATATTTTATGTCGTTCTCCCCCCCTCAGCTTTTAACTCTGGTTCTCGGTTCAGGATATGTAAAACCACAGCCTGTAAAGGACAGCCTACAGCTGCTGTGTGGGAAAAATAGGGAGAGGCTGGATCTGTGCAACAGGAGCTTGGGCACCAGGGGATTTCCAATAGCCTCTTGAGGCAGGCAGTGCCAGTGACCCTGGTGTTTGTACAGTGATGCTCAGTTAATCTCTGTAGAACGATACCTGTTTGGATGAAAGTCAGGTGCTGTTGGGGCAGCCTGCCAGTACAGACTTTTACGTATGTGGTTTATTGATTTGCAGAATTCATTGAGGTATTTCCACATTTCCTAGAACCAGGGCTTGACAATATGTCCTCAGATAACCTGTGTTGTTGGATAATCCAGGCAGAATGAGAGGTAGGGCCAGGGAACTGCTGGAGTACAGGAGCAGACTGCTGGAGTGGGCAGAAATAGGTTTATGGGAGCAGAGGGGGAACTCAAAGAAGTGCTAGGGCACGCGATGTTCTGGGATAAATTCCCTTTTGCTTTACTTGCACATGCCTATAATCTGCTCTGCAGCTGGGCTTCAAGTTGCTTGGTTGTTTTTTTTTCCCTAAACAATTGTGGATTACACTGTGAACAGTGTAATCCACAGTGTGTTGTACCTCTATAATATGTAGCTTTGTGTTGGACTTCTGTAATGTAAAATAATTTATAATTTCTCTGAAAATGTGGAGAAGTCTGTATAACAAGTGTTACACTTGCCTTTCTCCACCATTCCTGCCTCTTCATGTATGACTCTGTAACTGGGGGATGGAGCACAGTGGAACATGAGGCACTCGTTTATACTAAGTAGAAATTAAAAAAGGGATGGAAAATGTGAAAGCTAATAAGGAAATATAGTCACATGCCAACAAAGAGAAAAAGATACATCTGAAAATATTGTTGCAGAAGCAGATAAATTTAAATTGGAGATAAAACCCTTCTGCTATTATTTATGGGCCAGACTCCTTTGTTTTGTAGTGGGAAAATGTAAAAAAAAAGCAGTAATGAAGATCATTGGCAGGAGACTGCTCTTTACCTTTTCTAAAAGCCACATATTAGATGGCTTCCCATTCTGCAGTGTCTTTGAGAAGGGGCGTCCATCCTCATCCTACAGAGGGAAGGACACAAGTTGTTGGTGCAGGGCTCAGCACACAGTGGTCTCATAGGAAATCAGGGACTGCAAGGCTAAAGCAATGTTTAACTCAGATTACTCCTATTTTAATAATTAGCCAATAGCCAGTTCCCATACTTTGAAGGGCATGTTCTGCTTTGGTGGCATGCAATGTACCCCCTCTTTTCAGTATTCAGCCATTAAAAATGCACTGATTTCCAGGACTGACCTGCAAAGTGTCTATTTTATGGGTCTGACTTGCCCCTTCATCTCACCAGAAGAAAAGGATGAAGTTGAGCACATTCCCACATAAACTAGGAGATGGGCTTGTTCTGTGAAATAGTACTGAGTGAACCCTTCTGGCTGTATTTCCAGGCACCCAGCACCCTGCCTGGGCCATAGGTCTGGTGGGTAGGAGAGGTGAGACTGCACCATTGAAGGTACAGAGCAGAGGAGGGCAGGTTTGCTCCCTGAGTGGAGGAGGAGATGATTCTTTTCTTGATAAAACCATCTCATTTTCTCCCTGCAATGAAGTTGTGTCAAAATAATACATACAATACTGTGCTCTTGAATTGAATCCAAACTACTATTCATCCTGTGAATATTATTTCTATAGATTTTTTTTCTTATATTTTTACTTCCTTTCAAATATTCAAGTTGGTTAAGAAAGACCAACAGAAACGGTTTATTTCTTCCAGCAGCTGGCTGTGAAGAAAGACTAGTAATTTTCTCTATGATTTCTCTAAGCTTTGGGTTAAATCCATGGATGTGGCGTTTTAAGTAGGGAATATTCAGCTTTGTTCTGCTCTGCCTGGTTCAGAACTGGACATTGAATGTGTCTCTTTCGTGCCAAGCAAAGGCAGAGACTTGCTTGCTAGCTGCTTGTATAAATGTGCATCCAAGTTGGACAGGTCTGTTGAAGAGGGAGAGCTGTGGTCCAGTTAGTGGAGTCTGTCTCCAGTATCCTCTGGACATCTCCCAGATTGGATTGCTGATACCTCTCTGTCTCTGTTTCACTCTCTTGAAAATTGTTTAAGAAAAGGTTTCCGAAAGGAAATTCTGGTGCTGGGGGCACATTTTCTTTTTGTTGAAGTGCATGTTTTTGATCGGGTGAATAAAAGTTTTGCTGCAGAACAGCATTCCCTCTCTGGGGTGCCTGCAGCCTCACTAAGCTTGGCCACAGTTGGTTCTGCCCTTGAAAATGGGCATAAATGGAATTAATTATATGGGGGACCAGGTTCTGTAACTGCATTTTAAAAGGCTCTCAGTAAGTTATTAAATCAGCAAGAAAGCAGCACTGAGGCCCAGCAGACGCAGAAGCTGTGTGCTGTGGTAAACTGTGTATGTAAAATTTCTCTCTAAAAAGATTTTAGCACTTCACATGACCTCTGCTAATACTTATTTTGAAATGACAGTCTGTGTCAGCTGCCTCAGCTGCACACTGCCGGGGGCTGTTCTCCAGTCTGGACTGCTTTCCGGTCAGCATGAAGTGGCCTGATATGAGCTGTTGACTTGTCCTGATAGTTTTTGTTGGCACAAACATAGCCATGACCCAACTGCAATGGCAATGCAGCCATGCTTTCCAACAGCCCTTGCATGTTTTTTTCCAAATGCTAAAGCCTGTTACCTGGTTGAATTGAGATGTAAGAGACTCCTTTCAGAGATACCACACAAAAATACCTCTTTTTAGTAATTTTTAAAATATATATCTACTCCACTAGACAGTGGGATATGAGGGTTCTAAGAGGAGGTGTAGGTGTGATCAGTTGAATGGGATGTTGCCTGTATCACACAGGGGCACTGGTCTTCACACCTCAAATGTGTTACATACAAGTGTATTCTCTATATATTCTCTCTATGTGTATATATATCTGCTGTCTAGTAATATTTTCCTTCCCACTGCTGCAAATATACCTGAAAGTTGCGGAGTTAGGAAAACCAACTGCTTCTTCTAGTGTGCTGTGCTCTAACTGAAGTGTTGAGCTCCTGCTGAAATGACACTCTCTGTCAAAATGGTCATCAAAATGAGTATTGACAGATGTTCTTTTCAACATTATAGCTAGTCCTGTAGTTACATGAGTTCCCACGAGACCTTGGGGTCCTTTTCTTGCTACAATCCTCTATGCTAACTGGCAAACTGAACAGAAAGGCTTTTTGCCTCCCTGAAAATATACCAGACTCATGAAATGAGCAGCAGGTGCTGTTAGAAAGTCACTGGTCACCCGGGCCATTGGGAGCTGCTAGAAAGTCACTGGTCACCCGGGCCATTGGGAGCTGCTCCTCACAGTGGAGCTGTCAGGTGTTGTCCCACACAATACAGCATTTTCAATTCAATAAGGAATTAAATTATTTTATACTTGCAGAGACTCTCAACTCTCTGTTGTAGAGCCTAAATGAACAAGCTGCTGTACATACTCTGCAGAGATGGCTGACTGCAGCTTATTAATCACATTCTCTGCCCAGGACCAGACAGTGAAGAAGTGACTGACCTTCCATATTGAGCTGGACAACTTTAACATTAAAAAGACAGGAAAATATACCAAATAAGATAAGCACATCAAGGCTGCCTGCACACGGTTCCTTGAAGAGCACACAATCGTTAGCATGAACAGTGCAGAAATTCTGGTGAATGCGTACCTGCTTACATGCAAAAGAACAAAACAGACTTTTTCTGTGCAACTGCTGTCAGTGCAATGAATAAACCACTGAAAACATAACCTGCCTACCATACTCCTTTGGCCCATGATGGTCAGAGAGAGTCAAGCTGGCTGGTTAACAAGGAGAACAAAATCCTTCTCTCTTACACTACTTAGAGGACCACAGGTACCTGACTCCCAGCTGTAGCCAAGTTACAGGTAACACTTCTAGTGTAGACTGTTCCTAAGAAGGAACATGCAAGTCAATCATGCCTAGTTACTCTCCCTTGCTGTCACTAGTAGAGCAAAGTCTTATTTTCTAGGGTTTCAAATTCCAAGTGGAGAGTAGAGTGAAGCCCATCAGAGGACTTAGGCCTAAAGAGGAGTTTTGAGTTGCAAGTTGTCCATCTGGACCTACACTAACCTTTCATGGTCTCTTCTTTTTTGTAGGCAATATCTTTGTGGTCAGCTTGTCTGTTGCAGACCTCGTGGTTGCAGTTTATCCGTACCCTCTGATCTTAAGTGCCATCTTCCACAATGGATGGACCATGGGAAACCTGCACTGCCAGATAAGTGGGTTCCTGATGGGCTTAAGTGTCATCGGGTCCATTTTCAACATCACGGCGATCGCAATCAACCGCTACTGCTACATCTGCCACAGCCTTCGGTACGATAAGCTCTTCAACCTGAAGAACACCTGCTGCTATCTCTGCCTGACCTGGATACTCACGGTGGTGGCAATTGTGCCAAACTTCTTTGTTGGCTCCTTGCAGTATGACCCCCGGATTTACTCCTGCACCTTTGCCCAGACAGTGAGCACGTCGTACACCATCACAGTGGTGGTGGTTCACTTCATCGTCCCGCTCTCCGTTGTGACGTTTTGCTACCTACGGATCTGGATTTTGGTGATTCAAGTCAAACACCGGGTGAGACAAGACTGCAAGCAGAAACTCAGGGCAGCTGACATCCGAAACTTCTTGACTATGTTTGTGGTTTTTGTCCTTTTTGCTGTGTGCTGGGGACCATTAAACTTTATTGGCCTTGCTGTTTCAATTAATCCTTCAAAAGTGCAGCCACACATTCCAGAATGGCTTTTTGTCCTGAGCTATTTTATGGCCTATTTTAACAGCTGCCTCAATGCTGTGATATATGGGCTTCTTAACCAGAATTTTCGGAAGGAATACAAAAGGATATTGCTGACACTGTGGACTCCCAGGCTGCTGTTCATTGATGTGTCCAAGGGCGGGACAGAAGGGATGAAAAGCAAGCATTCTCCAGCCATAACAACCAACAACAACCACGCTGAAATACACCTATGAGTCAGGACAGTACTATTTATTCTGGATTACAGTTGTATATATAATATATAAGAGCCTTTCTAGCTGTGTGCATTGCACAGCTAGTGTTGCCCTCATGCAAGGAAGGAGTCTGCAAACTTTCATGCTTAGCTTATCGCTGTGACATCAAGGCTTTGAATAAGGATTTTCAGAACAGAAATGACTGATCTTTTTTTTTTTATATGTCATCTTTCACTGTGTGCCTAATTAATCGGTTTGGTTGCTTTTGCCACAAGCATGCCAATACCCGAAAAGGGAAGCGTTCAGAGTGCATGGAGAAATGCAGTTATGCTTGAAATGCAACCTTCAAGAGACAGCAAAATTGCTATTTATTACACACAAACCTTTTCCCCTCCCTCTGAATTCTATTTTTCTAGCATTAACTTAACCTGAACTGTATCAAACAAAGTGTAAACTGCATGGCTTTTTACATTATAGATAGGTAACCGTATTAGCCAGCAGGTGTATGTATGGGCATGGTGTGCGTTTTCCTTTTTCTTTTCTCTTAAGGTTTAGGAGCTAGCCTGGACTAGATGTGAGGCAGGCAGAAGCCAGACCAGTGTGTGTCTGATGCACTCATTTTAATTGAGTATCGACAGACATTAAGTACCCTTGCACTCTCCCTCCCAGGCCATGAGTAAGTATATGACATATGATAAAATCTAATTGCAGAAAGATACTTGGAGCCTGATTCTAATTTAGGCAGTATCCTGTCATGGCCAGCAGTCATTCCAAACATCTTTCAAAAGTCACTGCTACATGAACATCACAATAAAAAAGATGAACATAGCAGAGTCCCATCTGTGTAACGCAGATTGCGACTTTTAAGTTTCAGTAACATTTACACGTGCAGACAAAGGCAGAAGGGGAAGGCAGTGTTTTTACAAAAATCCCTTCTTTTGCCCATCACAGAACATGAATTTGCTGATGGGAGAAAAAGCGGAGATTTTTTCTCCGTTTTATTCACGTACAGAACTGTAATTAACTCACGGAGAGGGGAGACGAAAGCTACTTAAGCATAATTATGCATCACTTCTCATCAAGCCTGGACTGTGCTATCTGTGTCATTGGAAACAATGTCATGAAGTTCTGGGGAGGCCAGTATCGCATTAGACATAAGCACATGGGCAAAGATAAGGCTGTTTCTTTAATGGAGTATGAAAGGGGGGTGTGTGTGTGTGATGGCATCTGTCTGTAGATATGACTTCGTTTCCTTAGCTTGATTGTGAATTCATCTCTTTATGGCTTTAAATGTGGATCCTGCTTTGAAAAATTCCCATAAAATGAACAGTTAAGATTCCCCTGGTGCAGCTCCACCTTCAGGTTAGCCCCCCTGCCGGTGTGCTGAGGGGCACAGCAGGGAGAGGGGCAGGTCTTAGCCCTGGGGGTCTAACAAGGACAGCAGGCAGCCATGCCCCTGGTCAAGGACTGCAGTCTTCTCTCTTTGGTTCTAGTCAAGGCAGGACTAGTTCCCAGCACTGAGCCCTGAAAGACCGAGACCAGACTTCTAGGTGCCTGGAGATGGAGGTATGTAGGATTTCCCCAAAGCCTGAGCAGGCAGTGTGCCTAATCCTTAGTGACAATAGTAAGTCATTCATGTACTGCTCTCTGAAACCAACTTGCTGCTGAATGTCCCTTCTGCTGATTTTTTTTTGGGGAAGAGGAATTGAGAGAAATTAAGGCTCTTTCTGAAGTGGGCCAAAGAACTTTGCGTGCTGCGTTGCCTCCATGAGGACTGAGTGTCTCTTCTGCTGCTGCTGCCATGTGGTGAAGGTCACTGTAGTAACAGGGGGGCCTGCCTTTATAGGGTGCCCTGGCACTTAGGAAGTTTCAAACTTGAACATCTCAGCCACTTCAGATGAATGTTGTTTTAAAATGCACTGCAGCCAGCCTCCCATAATAGGAATCAAACTCAGTTCTGTTTTGGCCTCTTAATCTGTCTCAGCATGGCCAAATAAAGGTATTTTGACCCTCAGAAATAACTGTTGTCTGTTCGCCTTCCAGAAAAACCACCCTGGATGAATTCACACCATTCCATGCAAGCAAAATCATTTTGAGTTAAACTCGGATAAGAAAAACACTGAGGGCACATAACTGCAGGGAGTGTTTGTCCCATCACGCCTGGGAGATGTCCCGTGTTCCATGACTAGTCTTCAAAGTCATTTGCAATTAGCCACAACAGTGTAAGTTAGAATCACATTAGCAAATAATTTGAAGCATCTAGTGCCAAGTGAAATAATACTGCTTTAAGACAATTGTGAAGAATCTTGTGCAAGTTTGCCAAATATCTCAAATACTCCAAAGCTGGGGTTTCATCTTAGGGATTCTTGTCTTTTTAATGGAATGTTCAGTGGAGGTAATGTTGGGGGGTTTTTAATTATTATTTTATTCTTTAAGCTTGTATTTGCACTATTTCTTATTCAGGCTCCAAAGTTAACAGCCAGCAAGTATTTGAACCAAACCAAGTCCAAAGAGGTCCTGAACAGGCAAGCTATGAGAGTCCCTTCTCCACCTGGCAGGAATGGGAGCAGCAGGAGCACAATAGGGTGTCCCCCCAGGACTCACAGAGTCACCACTCAACCAAACTATGCAAAATGATCTGCTCGTCTTCTGCCACAGGGTCTGAGCCCGGCTGCTGCCCAGATCTCTGCAGGGGACAGGCAAAGTACCTTCTGTGCTGGGGTGGGTCTGAGCAGCTCCCTGCAGCGCAGACCCCGCAGGCTGGGGGTGGCTCTGGCAGCACAGGGTGCACAGCCCTGGCACGACCTGTTCAGCAGGGCTCTAGGTGTCCCAGGGAGGTGCCAGGGCTGGGCTGATTCAGCCACCATGGTTGGAGGCTTGAGCTAAATCCTGCTGGAGCTAAGGTTTGCGATATGAACCGTGGAAAGCAGGGAATGTAGCCTCAAACAGGAAACACTGTGCTGTTTGTTAGCACTTTGAGAGAGGCAGCGCTTAGGATAGGATGGAATTTTATATTGACTTATTAAACTACCTGAGCAGCTCCTTCTTTTTATGTTAGGAAATGGTTAACAGGGTACAGAGAGTTTATTTTTGTTAGCATTTGTTTACAGAAAAAGGGAAGTGTGTTTTAGCTGAGAATTCTGAGCAGTGTCACAGTTTCCCTATGGGAATCTAGCTGTAGTCCAAATTTGAGATTTCAGTGAGATCCTACAATTTTAATCACATTTTGCCAGTTCCACCTGTTGCATATCTGGCCTTAAGTCTCATTGAGATCTCATACAAACTAGTTTCAAATCACTTGCTCTGGGTTTGATATGGTGTGTCAAATACCTATTCTAGTCCCAAGCTCTAAAATTGTTGTAGTGGAAACTTGTGGAGAGGCAGTATTGCTGTGAAGAAAGATGAATCTCTTGCCACAAAGAAATATTTTTGGATGTTGCTAATGAATGTTGTTTCATCAATTTAAGAAGAATGTAACCAATATATTTATATATAAATGTGTATTGCATATGCTGTTTCCATTTTAATGTTTAATTGAGAATCCTTCAGTATACTTTCCTATTGCCATTTTTGTTCATAAAGTAGATTAATTCCCTTTACCTGTTAAAAATATAATAAATTTGCCATTGGACTACTTACTGGGTTTTTTTTTTCCTCCACTAGCAGTTACTTTTTAATAAATATTTGGAACATCAGCTTGAGTTTTGTTGAGTCCCAGAAAGCAGATTGAATTGACAAACATGCTTGAGTTCACGCATATCTCAGCAGCCCAGCTTGGACCTGGATGTGAATGACCCAGGCCATCTGAGACATCTCCTTGGATCCACATGTTTTCTTCCACTTGCTTGTGAGGCAGCTGCCTGAGGAACTCCGGCCTTCCTCATCAGGGCAGAAACTTTGTCCATACAGCCATTGATCTTCTCACTGTGTGCCCCTTCAGTGTCCTTTGCCTTTCTTGTCCCTATCCGTGCCGATCCATGTGTCTGTCCAGGGGGTGCTGTGGAAGCAGAGTTTGTCATATCTGTTCTCTTGCTCTTTCTGGGAAGGACAGCACAGCTGAACAGGAGGGTGTGCGAGCCAGGGTGGTTGCAAGTCAGGGCACAAGGTGGTGTTGGGTTGTAGGGAAGGGATGGGACAGAGAGGGTCACCCTGGGCTGGGGGCACAGTGGGGGCTGACACACGCTTGGTTTCCATCACGGAGCTTTGTGAGGATGCTGTATCCAAGATGTTCTTTTCGTGCTCTTTTCCCCACCTCTGTTTCGGGGCAGGTTTTGCTGTATTCATTCAGTTCTTCAGCCAATGGGTTCTGTCCACAGGTTGCACTGATTATATTCCCGTGCTGACTTGACTGGAGCTGTTCTGGGGGAGTCTCTGTGCTGGCTGTGAAGCAAGGAATATGGAGGGGTCCAATTGTAACTGCAACTTGAGCTCCTGTTTCCTAACCAGATGTCACATATAGCCATGGTGTTAAGGCAATAGAGGCTGAGATTATCCAGTAAAACAAAGAACATCTGTTAAACCAAAGAATTGCTGAAAAGCCATGGAGCAGACATGTTGAATGAACAAGGACTATTCATTCAATTACATCCCCAAGTAGTATTGTTACTTTTTTCCCTAATCTTTTCCAACAGGCACTGGACTTCACCTGCTGCTTCTACAGTGAAGCCTGCAATGCTTGGTGATGTGACACACTGTAGAAGATTGAAAGCAGTAGTTATGATAGTGGCAAATCTCAAAATGTCTCTCTGTGCAGAGCTGCCAGAAAACCCTTTCATGGACTTGTACCTGCTGTTTCTACCGTGTGGAACAGAATGAATTGAACTGTCAGAAGTAAGGCAGTGTTATTTATTTACTTACTTGTCACAAAGTGTAGTAACTGGGAGATAAGACAGAGATATAAAATGCAAGAGGTGTGGTAATTTAATACCAGGATAAAATCTGACTCATAGTGATTAGTTAGAAACCAATATTTGTTCTAATGTATTTACCTCCAAGCTTATAATTTATAACATGAAACCAGTCAGTAAAGATCTACTGCATATGTATTTAGAAATTTATTGAAAAAATGTAAATCACTGGACTTAATGCGATACTTCTTACCACAAAACCCCTGAGATAAGAAATGCAGAATAGGTTCTCGTAAGAACTCTGTGATGGGATATGCAAATTTTTTTCATTGGTGATAAGAACCATAAAATCCATATCACTCATGAACTACACTTGTGAATGGAAGCTCCGTAATATTGTTAACTGAATTTTCATTTTCAAGTGCTTGTTTATAATATCCATTATTCATGGGCTATAAGTACTGTACAGCAGAGATAGAATTTACAGTACAGGGTCAGTTTCCAGAGCAAACAAGGTGGGTCCAAACCATTAACTGAAATATGTTTCTATATTTTCTTCCAAGCATGGTCTCCTGATAAGGTTTTTAACTCAAATGATTGCTTCTAAGTGATCAGGGAAACTTTAATGTCTTTTAGATTAGGTGCAATGTCTGTACAGTCACGGCTTGCTTAGATTACCTTTTAAATAGACTTGAGCCATCAAACCATTTTATGTCTGTCCAGTTGAAGCACATAATTTATTTTGTATGTGGAATATTTTATAGATAGCACATTTAATAAACAGTTATGTCTTTCCTACATGATTGTGCTTCTCCTGCAAGCAAAATTTCTGAATTTCCCTGGAAATAGGATGCAAAATTGTTTTCTCAACTGTAAGCAGGTTGCTTTGCCTCAAGGTATGTTTCCACTGGTTTTGATAAATGTGTAGGATAGAGGTTTAATGTGGCATCAAAATACAACCATCTTCTGGCTGAAAAGTGACAGCTGTTTTGCAATTTTTAAAAAAAGGGCATGGAAAAAGCTCCAAAAGAATTTGCAGGAATTGTAATAGACATTTCTGGTTGAAATAAGAGAAATATTTGAATGGATTGTACTAAACTGGGACCTGGCCAGGACAATGAAATTAGGAAACCCCATAATGTAAAAAAACAACCCAAGGATTTTTATGGCACAGGGACATGCAGGTGGCAGGGAATGGGTGTCTGGCTGCAGAGAAACAATCAATACAGTAAGGAGAACTCAAGAAACCTAGAGAAAACCAGAGCACACTTTGGAAACAAATGAACACATGTATTTGTAGTTAAGCAAGATTTTGCTTTTAGTCTTTCTTCTCCTTCCCTCCCCAGCTATGATTTTGTTGTAAATAAAATGAAGTGGTTACTGTCAAGTGCTCCCAAAAGACAATTTTCTTTTGGTGTGTGTCTGGCTCTAGGGAGCCCTGAGCTGTAGGAATGGCAACCTGGGCACAGCGTGGCCAGGCAGGGAGAGGATGGGGCTAATGAGCTGGCCCTGGGCAGAGTGGAGCCCTCAAGGGCTTAAGTGCCCCTGGGGAGAGGCTCTGCTTTCCCAGGCAGTGTATGGCTGGAAGAGGAGGATGCTGTTGTGCTGTGGTTGCTGTGGGAGGATGGATTGGAGAAGAATAAGAGATAGTGCAGAAGGCAGGCTCACCCCTGAGGGGTTGTACTAATTACCAAGGATTAGGAACAGGCCTGCCCTTAATAGGCCACAGGTATCTCCAATGAGGCTGAGTGTTACAAAAGGATGGGCTAGCTAGTTAGGAGAGAGTGTTGGAGTCAGTTGGCAGTGCTGTGGTGAGGAGGAAGGAGTTGGCTAGCTGTAAGGAGCTACCCATGAGAGCTTACAAAGAGGGTATTCAAGTTTTACAGTAAGACAACAATGACAGGTTGCTGGGGCAGCCCCAGGGACACTACAGCGCTCCAGCACCTCGAGGTGGTGCAAAACTGGGACCACATCCAGTGCAGTGGGGCCTGGTGAGACTAAACCAGGAGAGACACCGCCCTGAGGTAGGAGGGGGCAGTTCTGCTGAGGGTGGGAGGGAGGGAGCATTGCTTCTGTGGCACAATGCTCTTTATGGGAAAGTCAAAAGAGGTTCCAGAAAGCAGATATCTCCTGTGGGAAACAGAGCTGCTCTGTGCTTATAGTCTGTGGCTTTCTCTGCCCTGCTGCTGGTGATGGAGGAATTAAAGTGGTGACAAGGAGTGTTTTTCACACACAGGACCTGTCTTTCTTGGTGCCCTGCCCTGGCTGTGCCCCTCCCAGCCCCCCTGTCCTCACAGAGCTGCTGTGCTCCTGACTGAGCTGATGACACCAAGCCCCAGTACACCTAACCCTGCCTAGGGGGTGTGAGAAACCTTTAAATATTTAGGCAATGACACAGGTTACACCCTGCTTGGGTTAGTCATAACCAAGCCATGCATGAAAGTGGTAGCAGGGCCTTTGTTTGCAAACCTTGAGGGCAATTGATTCCCTGTGAGACTCTTCTGATGTCTCCTAGATGAGAAATTCCCCTCCTTTCTAGGCTCATCCCTTCCTTGTAGGCCACCAGTGAAAGAGAGGAATAGACAGGTGAAGGAAAAAGAACTGTGCTTTGACTTGAAGCCCTTTGGATTCTAGAGTAGATCTTATACTGCTTTCCTCATTGTATAAAAAAGTGTATCTGTATGATTATTTATTTATTGACGCAGCCTGGGTTTTCCTAGAGGAATCAAGACCAGTCATACATTTCAAATTATTTGCTACACAAAAATTCTGGGATTTTTCCTCCTGGGTACTTCAGAACAGATGGAAAATGCAGCAGGTGCTGCTAATGCTTTTCTGCCTTCGGGAAAACTTGTCAGTTACCTGTTTATCTTGTTTATTTTGATATTTTGCTGCCTGAAACTCCTCTGTAACATAAAGGCACATGCAGGACAGTTAGAGGTGAAGTCTTACAGATTCACATATTCTTGAACAATTGAAAATCAATAACTTACAAGCAACAAAGAAAAATGTGGGGTTTTGTGCATGTGCAAGATGGCTGGTATTTTTATTTTTACTGAAATTATTGGAATTATCTGTGTTGGAAGGGGCTATAAAGCTCATTTAATCCCAACTCCCCTGCCATGGGCAGGGACACCTTCCACTGGACCAGGTTACCCAAAGCCCCATCCAGCCTGTCCTTGAATACTTCCAGGGATGGGGCAACCACAGCTTCTCTGGATAACCTGTGCCAGAGCCTCACCACCCTCAAAGGGAAGAATTTCTTCCTTATATCTAATCTAAGCCTGTCCTCTATCAGTTTGGAGCCATTATTTCTTGTCCTGTCATTCTGTGTCCTTGTAAAAATCCCTCTCCAGGTTTCTTCTGGCTCCTGAGGGTACTGGGAAGTGCTATAAGGTCACCCTGGAGACTCTGTATTTCCGTCAGGGAATGCAAGAGTTTGCACTTTGTGTATCAGTGGCTGAAAAGTGTAAAACGAGCTTTGCTTTGGTTGCCATGCACAAGATTTTCCTTTGCTTTTTTCAAGAGGCAATGGAAGCCTCAGTTTATTTTTGCCATGTTCTTAGGACTGTGCAGAAAAAGAATGAGGAGGTTGGTAATACAGACACTGAAGGGTTCCCTGTGCTCAGCATGTTTAGAAAGTGAGGTTTGTAGATGGAAAGCAAGGCCAGTAGTTCTGGCTGGCTGCTGAGTCCTGCTCAGTGGGACCGGTGCTCAGTGCCTTTGTAAGAGCTCAGAAGTGGGGTGCCTCTACCCTGCTGATCCATCTGAGGGCTGCAGAGATTTGGCCAGGTTTTACTCCAAGAAGGAAATAAAGACTTTGTTTTAAATTGTGGGTCCTTGGGCTGACAGAATGTGTCATTTCAGATGCCAGACCTTTTCCTTGCTCTTTTTCTGATGCTGAAATTTTGGAAAAAAATGGATAGTCTTTACTGCTCCCACCCCAAGGGGCAGCATCTTGTGAATGCCTGGAGCTGGTTGCTTGCCTTAGAGTGTGTTTGTGGATATTGTTGTTTGAGGAATTGCTGTTACATGTAAGTGACCTCTTTGAAGGGGCACGGAGCTGGGCTAGAGCAGCACAGCTGGTGATAATAGCTGGCATGGCAGTTGCACAATCTCTCCATCTTCATGCTTTGTGGAGTATGGTAATCAGGCTTTTGGGTAAGGAACAAATTGCACCTCTCTAACTTCACTGTCCCCTGGAGCTCCAGTAGAGAGTACTTATTACATCCTGAGATGGAGGTGGGATGGCCACTTTGGAGCAATTTCTGTAGGTCTTCTCAATTCTGAGTGTTGGTCTCTTGATTTGCTCGTAACTCAGACTTCTTATTTGTGCAGTTGCATCTGAAATTTACATTTGAAGCAAAATGAATCCTGAACAACTGTCTGAATTCAGAGCTTTCAGCTGAGAGTTATGTCTCAGTGTTTAACAGAAATTAATACTGGCTGTTAAACCTCTCAGCTGCTAATTAAATGGACTATATGTTATGTGTAAATCCATCCATATCTTCACTTTGCAGCCAAATAGAATTTCATTTCATAAGGCACTTCAGTAACTGTAAAGGGACTGAAACAGCATTTTGGGGTATTTTGTGTTTAGTGAATTATGTCACTGTCTTGTAGTGATTACTAAATACCTTAATGATATGTCTGATGGAATTTATTCTAGTTTTGGCAGGGCCATTAGGATGATAAAGAGCTCAGCGAGGAAGAGTGAATTACAGCGGAGTTCAGAAATGGTGCTTGAATCTTTAAAGTCCGTAGTTGCCGTAAGTTTTTACAAGGATGTGTAAAAAGAGCTCGATAGCTTTGTATACAAGTCTATTTGTCAGACATACTGCACATCAAACACTGCCTTAAGCTGCAGTTCCTTTATATGACCAATGTGGAAAGGCTCCTTTTCCCAGCCTCTGTTCTCATATTTTTAGTTGGCAGCTAGCACTGACTTTGGTTTCCTGGGTTTTGTGTCAGCTTGAAGAGTGGATGCTACCTAGTGGCTGAAGCAGGGGACTGAGTGGAGGTGACAAGTCAGGACATCTTGCCTCTGTTCTTGCCTCTTTCTACTTGTTTTGTGACCTTGAACTGAAGTGTGTTTTACCTTTGGTTCTGAGATGGAGTTAATTACACTGCAAAACACTGACAATGAGACAATTAAGTTATCTAAGGGAATTGCACAATGATTAATCCTTAATTTGCTTTGTGATTTCTTTGTTTCTCATTAAGCCTGCTGAAGCAGGACCTTTCAAGTGAAAATCAAAGGTGAGTATTGGTTTTAGAAGTGTAGAGGACTGAATAAGTCAGCTGTGACAAAGCTTTGCAGAGCCCATGGTTTTATATTGGCCTGGGGCAAAACCCCAGGGCCTGGATCGTGTGTAACAGGTTGTCACCTGCTGCAGTCCCCTGATTTTTTTTTTTCCCCTGTATCAGAACAACCATTGTGAGAACAGTCAAAAGCAGTGGGGGAAAGATCAGATCTGCAGGCTATGCTTGCTTTGCTTAGATGTGCAATCTGTGACACATTAGAGTCCAGTCAAGCTCATTTATCATTTCCCTCATGGGATTTGTGGAGTTGCTTCAATGCAGATGTAGGACTGATTTTATTTTGGTTTATTGGGTGTTCATACTAATATCCACTGTCTAATTCCAGTCTCTGCAGGTGTTGTGATGGCTGAAATGAGCCAGTTTTCTTGGTGAAAATACTTAGTGACAATGAAACATCAGATTTGCTGCAATATTCTTGGGCCATACTGAATAATTCTCCCTCCAGCATTGGGTCATGCATATGTATTTGTGGACTAAACTCCTCCTGTAAGTGTATGAGGGAGGGAACAGTAGGACTGATTCTTTTTCTTTGTTTCCCAGCAAAGTGAACAAGACTAATTTCACTGAAGGCTGTAGTTATGCTAATGTAACATTAGTGTAGGAGGAGAACTGTGCCCAATCCAGAATAATTTGGTTTTATCAGTTAGAAATTAGGACTGTTGGAGGTAAAAGTGGCAAGAAAAAATGAAAGTGAGAAGTGATTTAAAGATAGAAGTGTAAATAGATATTTTTAAAAAATTGGAGATTGCTCCAGCAGTTCACGTGTAGGCAAATTAACAATATCCATGATGTTTGCAAGGGGGCAAAATGTACCATGTTCAGCTGACATAGGACTAGGGATTTAGTGGGAGTTGGCAGGCAAAAGCCCTTTCAAAAAGCAATGTAGGAGTTGTAGTCTGTGAGGCTGGGGGTCACTGTCTCACTAGACCATTAAAAATGGTATATATACATATATAAATGGTGTGTATATATATATATAAGGTATTAAAATTATTCCTATGCTACAAAACTACCTTGTGTCTGTATTGAATATTCTTAAATGCAATGAAAGACTGTATTTGGAGAGAGAAACTAGAGATATTACATTAACTATATATATATACATGCAGATAAACTCGCATAGGTAGTATTGTTACTGCTAGAGTCTCTCAATTTGAGGAAAAATACCAGTGGCTGTGTGAACTACTGAGAGATATATTCATGTAGAAAATGTGTATTTTAAGCTGCAGTGAAAGCCTGTCAAAACCGAGGCATAAGAGCTTGTGTTCTCAACAAAAATATCTGATCACTTAGATCAGAACCATTTAGCTTGGAAAAGACCAAATCCAACCAAGCGCTGCCAAGTCCAGCACTAATCCATGCCCCCAGGTGCCACATCTGTGTGTCTTTTAAATCCCTCCAGGAATGGTTGTGTTGGAGGCTTTCACAAAGAGGAGGGAACTGCTGGGATACATTCTTTAATTTTTATTGTGGTATCAGTCTCATTACATGGTTGAGACAATTGAAAGATGGCAACAGCTCACGTCTTGCTAAAGATATCTTTGTTATAGAGTACTTAAACTTTCTAGCCAATAGCACATTGTTAAAGGTTACAGATGATTGTTCTAGCTAATCACTAAAAGCACATGTGCACTTGCTTCAAACAATGCTTGCTTGTCTGCTTTTCTATTAACAATACACAATACTCTATTATTAAATTTAAAATCTTCTATCTTGTTTGGCATATTTTTTTACAGTCTTAAGGTCTACCTTAGCTAAACCTAAAACTCAAACGATTGTTTTGTGCCCTTGCTTGCTATACTGTTGTAACTTTTCTACTTTCAGACTTTGCAGCTCTATATTCTCTGCTCTTTCTGTTTCTGAGGCCTACTTTTACAGCTTCCTGAAAATCTTCTTACATTTACTGTTTCCCACAATGGTGACTCCACCACTTCCCTGTTCCAGTGCTTGACAGCCCTTCCAGTGAAGGAATTTCTCCTAATATCCGATCTAAACATCCCCTGGAGCATCTTGAGGCCATTTTCTCTTCTGTTGCTTGTTACTTGGGAAAAGAGACTGACTCCCACCTGCCTACAACCTCCTTTCATGCAGTTGTACAGAGTGATAAGGTCCCCCTTGAGCTTCTTTTTCTCCAGGCCAAGCACCCTCAGCTGCTCCTCATCAGCCTTGTGCTCCAGACCCCTCCCCAGCTCCATTCCCTTCTCCGGACAGGCTCCAGCCCCTTCTTGTCCTGAGGGGCCCAGAGCTGAGCACAGGACCAGAGGTGTGCCCTGAGCAGTGCCCAGCACGGGTGGCTGGTCACTGCCCCGGTCCTGCTGCCACTATTGCTGGTTCAGGCCAGGTGCCACTGGCCTTCTTGGCCACCTGTGCACATCTGGCTCCTGATCAGCTGCCCTCTACCAGCACCCCCAGTCCTTTCCCTCTGGGCACCTTCCAGCCCCTCTGCCCTGACCCTGGAGCACTGCAGGGGGTTGTTGTGTGTTTAGGATTCAACCCTTTTCCTTGTTGAGCCTTACACAATTGCTCTTGGCCCATCAATCCAGCCTGCCCAGATGCCTCTGCAGAGCCTTCCTGCCCTCCCAGCCAGCTCGGTGTCATATGCAAACTGTGTGCTCTTGATCCCCTCATCTAGATAACTGATAAAGATAATAAACAGGACTGGCCCAAACAGAATTTGTCACAATTAGCTGTAAAATTGCATCCACTGCTTTGGTTTGTCAGCTGGACTGAGTTTCTGCTACTTCGAAGTCACTTGGGTTGGATTTTATGTAGATGGGATGAGACACATGAGGGGTAAATGTTTTGCAGACGATTTCACAGCTGCTGTGAAATTAGATATTCAATTATATTATCTGCTGGGTTTCATTATTCAGAAAGATATCCAGAGCTTTTGTAACCATCCTTTTCTAAATAATTTAACTTATTTTAGGACTGCTGTTGGCTGTGTGAAATTCCACCTAAATGCTCATCCCTGGGCCAGCTTTGGGTGAGCAGCTTGTGCCATGACATCTTGACTGTTTGCCAGTGCCTTAGATAGCTGTTTCCTGCCCTGTCACTGGGGCATGGGTGGCTTTAGTGCTCAAATACAGCCCTAAAATGATATATGGAGTTAGGCAGGAAGCCTGAATTAAGAGTGCCTCAGCACTGGACGAGGCTGGGCATGGGGATCTTTGAGCACCTGCCTGGCCCCACTGCACTGCCTTTGGCTCTAGGTGAAATATCATGTTATGATGTCAGTAAAGAATAATCACTGTGGTGGCATTTCTTTTTGTAAAGAGAAATGCAATCACTTCATTTGACTTATTTCTAAATAGCTGGTTAAATCAGGTGAAATGAGGATATTGTGTTTTAGGCCCCCTATTCTGTTAACAGTATGGAAGGTATGATCAAAAGGAGAAGGTAACACCAGTAAATTCTGCAATGAGGATAGTTCACAGTGATTGCTCTGAGGACTCCCTGGTCACAGGATTCATGTGCTCAGTCAGAGCTCTGCAGTCACTTGTGCCAGTAGCACCATCACCACTGGCTTGACCTGTGGGATGCAATTGTGCCACAGGGTCCTTTGCAGTGCCCAGCAGTTCTTGGGAAAGTCAGTGGAAGAGGCTTTGGTAGCCAGCCAAGCCCTGGTCAGCCCCGTCTGATGTTTATTTTTGGGTACTGTTGGAATAAAATGTGCTTGGGAGTCTAGTGATAGGAAATGGGCTAAGGAATATGACAGATGTAGAAACAAGGAAAGACAGGAGCAGTAATCCTGCTGTGTTTCAATCTGTCCCAGGCCACTTGCAGATTGAGGGGATGCCTAGAGCATCTGTTACCAGGTGGGTCACTGTTGTAGGACTCCAGCAAAGCTAAGTGCAGGAAAAGCTAAAAAATACCAGGCAGCTGTTTGCAGTGATTAAGTGAAAAAATGCATTTATTGATTACTTTTTAAGGTGAATCGATCCTAAAAAGAAGAGCCATAAAGACTCTTTTTATTATAACATTATTAAGCTTTAATGTGGGCAAACTGCCATTATAGCAATTACTGTACTTTGGTATACTTAAGGCTGCCTATGAGCCTGGTTTAAGAGGTGAAACCATTTGTTATTTCCTCTACTACCCAAATATAAATTATATGTCCTGTAACATTTGGTAAGGCTAGATTTTCAGAGAAATCAGGAGCTCAATTATTCATGTCCTATATTAACATCAATATTTCATGGTTAAGAAGAGGTATTTGTGTGAGCCTGGTGAGATTTTCAAGCCTCCTTCATTTTGTGTTGTATTTCAGGAAAGACTAACTCTGGAAACAGACCAGTAGACTGATACGTGGACTTAATTCATGTGAAGTTGTTCTGCTCAGCTGGAGCTTTAAAAAAAGATAATGTGGCCATGCTGTGCTTGATCCTCACCCTGCTGCAAATCCCTCTTGTGGCTATGGCACGGGACATGGAGTTCTTGAGAGATGATGGGAAGTCTTGCTGTTAACTTGTTGGGATGCTGGAGCAGGTCCCATCCTGGGTGATGTCAACTCAGCACCTCTATTTTGAGGATTTTGTGCCCACAGCTACAAATTATGGAGGTGCCCAGAGGGAAGCTTCACTGAAGTACAGATCACAGAGCCCAGCAGTCTTACTCAGACTTGCCTTGTTCATCTTTGGGCTCTAACCTTGGAGAGTCACAGGTTGTCACTTTTGTTTCCACCTGCCAAATGAGATGGAGTTTGTTGCTCTGCCCATATACAAAGATGCTCAGACCCATCTTGGGTCTCCTGTGTTTAAATTTATAACCCTGAACTTGAATTTGAGTACCTCCTGTGAGGAGAGATTTAAATACCTGGAGCAGCCTGAATTCATCTGTGGGTGAGCACCATCATCAAGTTTAGATAAAAGGAAAGAGCATTTCAGAAAACCCAGGGGGAATAAGACCTGGTAATTTCTACAGAGGCAAGGTTCCTGGAGGTAGTCAGAGGGCTTTCACTGCAGGACTTGTTTGGAGTTTCATCCCTGCAATGAGCATGTCTTCCCTCTGGCAAGCCTTGGTCCTACCACAGTGACATGTTGAGGGGACAGCTTGTGATGCAAGAGGGAGATGAACCAAAGCACTTGGTCTCTTCCACTGAAACACTCCAGCATTTCTGTTAATGCAAATATTTCCCTTTTTTGAGTTACCTTTCTTGTCTGCACTTTTCTCTCTGTTATATTAAGGAAAAAAAAGCCCAACTGCTTTTTGGCTAATTTGATTATGATCAGGTCACAGACATTCAAAAAACAAAGCAAATCCTCTTTTTGAAATCTTCCCTTTGTGGTATGGTTCAGCTTTGATTTTTGATGTTTTATTAGAGCAGCAAAGTTCACACTGCTGTAATCAGAAGCCAATTGCTACTTCAGTACAAAGCTTGATTCCCAAGAGTCTCATAACTTGCCTGTACAAGAAGTAAATTGCTGTTGTCCTGCAAAACTGAGGTATTGTCTTAAAAGTATTCATGCCTTATCCTCCCTTCTCCTTTCCATTCACCCCACCCCTTCCTACCACCAAGGCTTCCCCAATACTCTTGCTCAAATTCAAGCACACTTCAAGCAAGCAGTGGATGTTGGCACAGGGAATGTACAAGAGGTCACCGTGGTCATGGGTCCTGCCTGCGTCCCCACCACTCACAACTGCATCCAGCTATGTCACACGAACTATCATAGGCAGAACAAAACTCTATCTTGAAACCAGAAAGGCGACTCTAGCCCTTTAGCTCCTAGAAGGCTGTTCTAGAGACTCTCTTAGTTCCCTGTGAAACTCGCCTGCGTGTCAGTGTTTGGGGGGTTTTGCACTGTTCTTCATCTCATCTAGCTTTCCCCCTTCAGTGAGATTGTCTTGCTGCTGAATTCCAATAAAGTTACTGTGTCTATCCTTACACATGCCTGGTTAATGATGGCAGGTTCTGTTTCCAAGTCAGATAATGCCAGAAGTACAAAACAGGAGAAATGAAGCTCTTGTGCTCTGCCTCCCTGTGCTGTGGAAGCCTTGCTTGGAACAAAGTCTTTTCCTGCCTTTGGGAACAAAGGGAATTACACACACACTGGAAATGTTTCTGTTGAGTGGAGCTGTCCTGTGCACATTTCACTTGGTTTTAAAAGCATCAGAAGCACCTAAACAATTTCTGGCAAGCAGGAAAACAATTCAAACTTGAATATTGCTCTAGGACTGATAATGGCTCCTGTCTTCTGGGGCCTCTTACTGCTCTAAGAGCTGAAGGCTCCTCACAGGGTTGGAGAAGAACCTCCCAGTGTGCTTTGACTGACTACTCCGTGCTACTCCTCAATGCTCTACATCATTCATACTTCTAACACTCTGCAGTGTCAGAAATAGCACTAAACGTTAAACAGAATCTTTGGAATGTGCATACAAGTTTGCCCTGACTGCACACTTCACCTGTAAGTTTGGTTAGGTTAGGTGCTTCAAAAAAAGGGAAAGATTTGTTCTGTCAGTCTGCTTCAGAGTCAACTGAGATGTCTAATGAGTCAAATAACTTTTTAAAATTATCCTTATTTCTGCTGGTGTCCCTGGGGTTATATCTGTATGCAATACTGACTGACTACAGCTGTGCAGTCTAGAGAATCTGCACTTTTTTGTCAATTTTCTATTCATTAGCTGTTGCTGCTAACAACGCTTCCTTCACGTCCTTGTCTTGAGTCACTGCGCTCTATTATTTGAAATAGAGATTGATTCTTGATGTGTTTTTGCAGCAATATCCAGTGTCATTAGGCTTGAACTTAGCTACAAGTCTTGGTCTGTGTTCCATTGCTAGCACTAATTGATGTCAGTTTTAATTTTGTGAATCCCTGACTATTTGGCTGTGTCTGTATATATACAAATATAAAGAATGCCTGTCTAAAACATCATGCTACTGGAGTATGTGGGAAGTGCTGGGATCTCCTGTGAAGCATCTTAATTAGTTTTGCCTTTCATGTTGACATCCTAAATTCTAGGCTTGATTTATGGATCAGATTTTTTTTCTCCCTTGTTTGTCAAAACAGAACAACTTCTTTAGAGCAGAACATAATGCAAATACTAATTAAAACTGACAAGTCAAATTGATGCCACCTATTTTTAAGCGGAAGAAAAAACTGACTAAGAAAAATCTATTCTGCCCTTGTTGAAGTTGGCTGAAACATGATTACTGAAATCTAGGAGCATAGAATGAATGTTCTGCTTTTGCTGTTTCTTGAGGCAGGATCAGCCATCCATGAGTTGAGAGAGCAGAGCTGTTGCCCGTGGGGCAGGACAGCAATCCCAGCTCCCAGCTACTCTCAAAGCTGCTGTGCTGCACTTGCTGACAGCTGGCTTGGTGCTCTCTGCTGGCAGATGGGCTTTGGCCAGATGTGACCCCAGATGTGGTCTCTACAGATTGCAGCTGTGAGTGTTGAGACTGGTAATCATCAGCCCTGTCTCTCCAAAGTGCTATGGAGATTGCTGGGAATGAGCTCCTCAGTTTGAGCCTGGCAGTTTGTGTTGTGCAGGAGGGTGGCCCATGCCAGAGTGGTGAAAGCAGTGTCGTTCAGCTGCTGTTTGGCAGGGGATAGGACAGGTGCTGCCCACAGAGAACTGGCTCTTGTCACAGATGACAGGAGCGTGGGAGCCCTCTTTGTGTAGCAGGGAGTTTGGATGGCTGATAATTACTTCTTTCCCTCCCTCCCTGGGAGGCAGAAGATGTTACAGGCACCTAATTATCATGAAAACTTAAGAAGTTTTTGTGGTTTAGATCTGGTTTTCTTCCAACACAGAGCACTGCATCATTTCCAGGGCATCCTGGTGATGTGCTGATGGTGGTGTTCTGCTGCTGAACAGCCCAATAAGAAGTAAATACCCACACTTATTTGGTGATGTGCATTTTCTTGATGGTGAGATGCATAGATGCTAACAACAAAAATATTTCCTGTGTGGATAGACATCCAGTAGGGTTCAGTGCAAGCATAGTGTGCATAAACCTTCATAAAAATGGAGATATGTCAGATATATTCTCATCACGTCTTAAAATAGCATTTGTGGTATGGTGCATTGCATTCCCTTTCAGTCTGTATGTATCTGCTAATAATAGCTACTATTTACATACTTCCCCCCCATGTCTTGTGAAGATTCTTCTACTGCTCTCCAAAAACCTGTGTTCTTTCTGATGCCTTTACTCTTTTAACCACCCCTGGGACCCATCAGTTCTGTCAGTGCAGCTTCAGTGCTCAGCAAGTTGCTGAGTGCTGAAACTGTCCTTAGGTCAGTGGGGTTTTTTTCTTATTCTACTCCTATCCCTGCTTGCTTGGGGAAGTAAAGGCTACTAGGAAAGAAAGCCATTGCCATTTGACTTCCTCCAAGTCAAATCCTTTTTTTTTTTTTTTTTTTTTACTGGAATGATGGAGTATTACCCAAGAAATACTAATTTTTCATGTTTGGCTTTTATAGTTTAAAAAAAAATCCACCACCCCTTCTTTCCTCCTGAACCCTTGTAGCTTATTGTGCTGGCTGAAATGGGTTGGCTGTCTGTAGCTTGAGAATCAACTTTCAGACAAATATCTGAGTATCTTTTTAACTAGGATTTGTACTTCTTCTCAAAAGCTTTTTACAAGAGTTTTAGTCTAAAACTCCTGTAAACAAGCTTTCCAGGGCTGCTCTTGCTGAGAGCTGGCTTGGTGCTATCTGCTGGTAGATGGGCTTTGGCCAACAAAACACTTGAGAGAGGCTCCATGACTCTCCAGGGAACCAGACTGGTGCAATCCATTTCCATGGATGACACTCACAGGGCAATAAGGAGGCAATCTGCTGAAGGCAAATAATGGCTCACATTTTTTTTTGATGTCTGGGCTTCTGTGGGGTGAATGGAGTATCTGTGTTTTTCAGATGAGAAATGAAGGCCAGATGCAGGGCTGGGCTGGTGCCAGTTGCAGTTTCTAGAGTTTTGGTCTGGAACATGAAATGAGCTGCAGGGAGGCGTGTGGAAAATCAGATGTCTCGAAAGGCAAAGTGGTGATCAGTAACCTGCTCAGAGTGAGACATGGGAGGTATTGGGGGCACTGAGATCTGCCATCCTCTCTCTGTGGAAGGCAACCACCCATTCTGGAGTTGCAGGAGAAGCTCTCTGCCTGGGACATGAGGCCTGTCTGCCTGTGCAGCAGGCACCACTGCTGCCACCCAGCTCAGATCTATCAATCAGCTCTTCCCACCACCCAAGCTACCTGAGTGAGACACTGTCAGGGATGTGAAAAAGCAGATGTGAAGTACCTGATGTCAGCCAGCATGAATCTGCCTCTTGAAATGCAGCAGTGAAATTCAGGAAGAGGAAGGTAGATGTTTAATAACACAATAACACCTGCTTTAGTGTGTGGCAATGATGCTGCAACTGAGCTTCATGGGGTAGGATATGGTGGTAGGAGGCCCTGGGGAGCAGGAGGAAGAGCAAATGGCATTGAGAACTGGAATATACATGAGCAGATTGGGTCTGTAAGGACCTTCCCAATGGTTTGTGTTTATAACAGACAAACTGCTCCAGTACAGCAGGAGAATGAAATACTGAACACAAAGCTAAGGAGAAAAAAAACATCTACTGCAAATGTAGTCTTTGTGATCTTTAGGGAGCTGATTTGTTCTGAAGTGAAGCCCCGTGTGACTTGGATCCGTCTCCAGGGAATCACTGCAGTACAAGTGTACCAGACTGCATGCTGCTGTCACCAAAGGATTGGTGACATCAGCTGTAATCACTGGTAAAGACCTGATCCCTATTTGCTGGAATAAGGTGACAGTACAGCCATGATTCTTTATGTTTTTGAAATAGGTGAGCACAGAGGCGTGGGAGTTGTCTGGGCACTTCCATCTTCCCATCCATGTTTTCCCAGCTTCAGCAATGGGAAATAAAAGCTTTTCATTGTTTGGTAGCAGTTACCAGTGTGATGTGAGCCTGTATTACTCTCACAATTAGTATCACATTAAAACCAACAGGCAAGAAACCTGTTTTAAGTAAGAGTCAAATCTCTGGTGAAAGTGATTGTGACAAAAACTTTCTTTCATCACCATCTGGGTTGGGGCTGGGTAGGGACTGGATGCCCACACATGACATAGGTCTGCACTCTGTGGCCTGAGCAGGCGGGTGATGAGTGGAGCTGCTGGCAAGGAGAGTCACAGGGTTGATGGAGGGAGATGCTGCTGTGTCAGAGGCAGGGCAGGCTGGGCTCTGGCTGCTTTCCCCTCAGGTTCCTTCCACTGCCTCCAGCCCAGCCATGGCCTACGGGGAGCTGAGTGCTTTTGCACCACAAACATGTAAAGGTGAGCCTGGCTGTTATCACAGCGATGGCTGTGAGCCTGCAGCTCTCCCCAGGGCTGGGGCATTTTCTGGACAATAACTGGGTGAATCACTTGGCAGGGAGAGGGGAGGTCTAGTGCAAAGAGAGCTTCATGGCAGAGCATGGGCTGCCATCACCCAGGTGCCTTTAGCTCCCCAGGAGCTGGACCTAGTACCTGTTTTATCCCAAGGCCTTTTTTCCAGTCTCTTTAGCCCATTGTGGTGGTGCCATCCAGTTGACAAGTCACACTGGGATGCAGATAGATATGTCTGAAGCTGCACTTACAGAGTGCTTTATTCTGAATGAGTCCTGGCAAGCAGCCCATGTGCTGTAACTTGGCCAGCTAACAGCATGCTCAGTGTGTGTGAGCTGGCTAATTTAAGCCTCAGCAAAAGCAACTGGAAGATGTTCCTAAGACATACATAGGAGAAACTGTCATTTTCCCATGGAATTGCAGATAAGAGCAAGATTCTTTGGCTCAATTTTCTAAAATATGAAATTCTGGAATGTTATCATTGCTGATCTCAAGATCAGTTTTGAGTAGTTCAGCCCACCTATTGTTAGCCCTCCATTTTGCCAAAGTAGTACCAGCACCTTGGTGAAAATCTTGGTTTGTGACTGAGTGGACCAGGGAATCCATTTACCAGATGCAGAAAAGATCTGTTTCAACATCTGTCCAGCATGCCAGTCACACAGAGCAGATGGAAATCACATAGTTTATTTAACTGCTCTGGGTGAAGTACAGTTACATTGCCAAAATATACTCTCAGCTTTGCACTTCATGCAATTTTTCAAGGTTAATATTTCTGCTGTTGTTGTATTTGGTTACTAGAGGTAGTGAATCAAAGATTGTCAACGATTATTAAAACAGAAAATGTTGCAGGTTTAGATAATTTGCAAACAATACTTGGAGTTATGAGATTACTGAAATGTCACTTTTAAAAATCATTGTTTCATAACCAGCTTTGCACATGTAGCCCTACTAACAGCCAAGATACTAAAAATTTTGTATAGTGATATCTTCTTAGAGGTGAGGGGTGTGTAGTTACTCTGTGGGTTGGATGCTGTTATTTAATAACTACTGTTCAATTACAAATTTTCTGATTCTCTTTTAGCTCTGCTTGCTGCTTTTCTTGCTCTCTGATGTTTTACCTGGCAGAAACCTCCAGCTTTCTTTCCTTAACAGCTCAAGTAATGTTCAAAGTAGAATATTGTTAATAATTACACCAGGGATATATCTTTCTGAAAGCAGATATTGAAAATTCAAAACTAGAAGACACAAGGAGAAACCAGCAATATTTGACTCTAAACTCTGGCATCAGTTTAGATTATGGCTTTATTGCTGATAATCTCTCAGCATTGTCAAACGGGGAGTCCTTGAGAGTAGTTTTGCTTTTACTCAAGACAAAGTAAGGGACAGGTTTGTCTGGAAATTGAGAGCTTAGATCTTTAGTACAGATTCATACATTGTTTTTTGAAGTGAGATGCATTGAACATCTTATTTTTGCTCATGTGTACAAGTGCTGCACAGGTGAAATCCAACTTCCATCCGCTAAACTAAGAAAGCTTCTTTAGCAGTCAGTGTTGGCAGCTGCTGAGGCCCTCAGTGAGCTGCAGCAGAAGCTGTGCTAGTCTAAGAAACAGTGACTTGGGGCTGTTCAGCACCTGGGAGCTCCTTCCATGAGGTTCTCTGGTCAGCTGAGAAATCCTAATGACTTGACCTCAGTATAGTTTTTAAAGACTTCTGGCTCGGGACCAAGGGTGGGTGTTGTTTTGTCCTCAAAATGCTTGAATTACGTCAATGACTTGGATTTAGTTGAAAACTTCGGAAGGAAACGGAGCTGTAGCAAGGGGGAAGGCAGCTGAAAAATAAGGATATGGCTCAGGGTCAGTGAGACGTAGAACTAATCAAGATAATATTTTTGAGATTACTATTAATGCTAGAAAGCTGTGTCTAAATGAAGACTACATTGACCCCTGAATCACTCAGTAAATCAGGACGCTGCGTTTGCTGACGCGCTGCACTGCGAGGTCAGGGATCCATGACTTAGCAGGGGTGGCTTAAAGGCTGCCTCATGCTCAAATTGGGCTCAGCAGAGGAGGGTCATGCCCTAGTGATGCAAAAATGAGGTTAATGTAAACCAACAGTAACAAATTTTGTTGTTCTATGGTTTTATTTTTTCCCCTTGGCTCTTCTATGAGGAATTTAAACACCAGGAAGTGGCTTGGTTTTTCTTAAGGAAATTTGCAGCACAGACAGACATTTCTTTTGCAGGGAACGTAATTGTCATTTCAGCCAGCTCTGCCTTTGAATGTCACAAACATCCAGAACCTTTCTTCACTACCTGGAATGTGCAGGATCTCTCTCTGCAGAGTACACATGACCTATGCCTCAGAGAGGGTTTGTTTAGACTAAATTTCTAAAACAATAAAAGGAGCAGAGCTTATAAAGTGAATGCATTGTAGCATACATCCACTGCATGTCTGCAGTTAAGGGTCAGGCTTGGGAGGAATCACTTGACTGGGTTAATGAAGCTAAAATCATCTTTTAGTCACATTTCAAAATTCTGGACAAACTTTCTGTAAATTAATTCTCTGTAGCTTCTCCACCACAAGGGGCTGGAAGCTTAGAGTGGCCTGGTCTGCCAGTCTGTTCCTAAAAAATTATTGAAGACATACAATCAAACCCTTGATTCAATTTCCTCCCATTTGGCTCTACTGGTTCCATCCCTGGGCTCAACCAGGGACCAGCAATGATGGAGATGGAGATTAGTGGTGATCAATCTAATTTACTGGTTGGCACATTTCCAGTCAGCTCAAATGGACTATAGTTAATCTAGTTTTCAACTATGCTTGTGTTGTGAGTGCAAGTTAAAATTTGCTTATATCCCTCTTACCAGATGGCCTTACAGCTAAAAGTATCAGAGTGGGAGGAAGGAGATCTGGCATTAGTTTTAGCTTTTCTATATCATCCTGGCATGACTCTGTGAGGAATTCTCCCCAGCACAGTGACTGAAGAGCTTTTATTTCTTTCTCTTTTTTTTAATAAGAGCAGCACATACAGTTACCACAGCTCATCTTGCATGAAGTCATAGAGTCACAGAAGGGCTTGGGTTGGAAAAGACCTCAAAGATCATCTTGTTCCAACCCCTCACTGCCATGAGCAGGGACACCTTGCCCTAGACCACATTGCTCAAAGCCTCCTCCAGCTTGGCCTGGAACACTTTCAGGGATGGGGCATCCACAACTTGTCTGGACAGCCTGTGCCAGTGCCTCAACACCCTCAGAGGGAAGAATTTCTTCCAAATACCTAATCTGAGTCTGCTCTCTATCAGTGTGAAGTCATTTCCTCTCGTACTGTCACTCCTTGCTCTTGTCCAAAGTCCTTCTCCAGCTCTCATAGCCCCTTTAGGTACTGGAAGTTGCTCTAAGGTGTCCCTGCAGCCTTTTATTATTCTAAGATGTGTGGCACCACTGCACATGTGCAGCAGTGTGTCCCTCTAGTTGTAAGGGGGAGTTTGCACTTGGTTCTGCATCAGAAAGTTTTCTTGTAGTGCTAGTAGGTGATATTTTTAATTATTTTATTATTATTATTCCTATTTTTTTTCTTATTATGTATATTCTCAGATAAACCTAGAATTAACCTAGATCATCTCTGATGATCAGGATGCTGCTAAGTTCTGTGCCTCACTGACTGTGTAATAGACCATACAAAATAATTAAATGCAAATAGCAATGAGGGTTGTACAGGTGAGGAAATGCTGATGAGTGCCACTAGTACAGGTGGACACATGAAGATTTTCTTGCCGTTCTTTTTCTCTGCTGCTGCTTACTTTCTGTATTTCCAGAGGCAAACTATGAGAAATGAGGTACTGAAAGGATGTTTCACTTAAATTAATATTTCTTCCCCCAAAACTTTTATGTGGATGTCCAGATGAGGTCTCTAGAATGTATAAATGGCACTTATAAAAAATACTTCCCTGTCAAATGAGGCTAATTCAGATTCTTTGAGTTTTAGGACTCACTTGAATGGAGAAACCCAAGTGTGTTCATTGCTTTTTTAAAACCCCCTTTAATTCTCAGAAGCAAGTATGTCCAGTAATAGTTGTTTGATTCAAAAATATTCCTACTTCTTCCTCATTAGAGTTTATCTTTCCCATTTCCAAAATTCCAGGGCTGTAAACCCCTCTCTCACTCGAACACATAATTTGTGGAATAAATGGAAGGGCAGAGAGGAGAGAGGAGCATCCCAAGGTTGGTGGGGACACCCAGGCTTGAGGTGGAGTGTGGTACAATGACACCTGGAGGGTGCAGGTGAGCCCAGGGACAGCAAAAGTTAGGAAAAGCAGCAAAACTGAAAACAGGCAAGGTAGCAGGAGGCTTCCCAGACAGCATGTTTGGTGGCTTGGGCTGCAAGTTCCCTTGGGCTGCAAGTTCCCCTTGCAGCTGCTGGGATGTTCAGGTTGCCCAGACAGGTGGTGGATGCCCCATCCTTATAAACATTCAAGGCTGGGTTGGACGAGGCTCTGAGCAACCTGATCTGGTTGAAGATGTCCCTGCTTATGGCAGGGAGATTGAACCAGATGACCTTTAGAGATCCCTTTCAATCCAAACCATTCTGTGATTCTGTGTTGCTATGAGTTAGCTCAGTGTGGGGAGGACTAAATCCTGGAGATGCCAGTGGGGTCACCTCTGAAGCCAGCTCTTCCTGAGGCATTGCAAAACTTGGTCTTTGTGTCTGGCTTTCCAAAACTGCCAGATGGGAATGAGCACCATAAGAGGCTCTTCATTCCCTTTGTGTTTGGCAAGCCCTTGTCAAGGACTGGGATGAGTAAACCCCTCCCATGCATCTATAAAGGTGTTAAAACAATGTGGGGCTTGGCTCCATCTGGTAGCAGATGCCTGCATGTGTATAAGTACTGTGGAAAGAATCATCTCCTTTTAATGCTGAAAATGAAATTCTATATTGGAAACAAAAGTTGTCATGGAAGTTACTCTTCCTCAGTGCAGCTCACTCATTCCTCTGCTCCGTGACTGAGGCAGTGAGTCACACAGCTCCCATGTAGCTCCAGCAGGAGAGCCCATGTGATGACATCTGATTATTGTTTTGTTTAAACTTTTTTCTCCTGCTGGTTTTCAGCAAACAAAATGAAGGGTTTGTCTTGGTGCAGGGGAGAGGTGTCAAGCATGGAGATGGGGGCAGTGGGTTTGTTTGCCCTCTAACATTTTTCACTATACAGAAAATACTGTCTTTTCCTAGGAGATGCTTCATGTCATCCTGGGTTTTTTTTCTAAGAATCACTTGAGATCCACAAAACAATGGGGTTCAGCAGTTTCTGTTTGGAAAGAGGTTCCATCAGGCAGGAGAAATATGGATTTATGAGCTTCTTTGGAGCCTGGTGTTTCAGGGCAGGGGGTTTCCAGCCACTGTAAGACGAGAGGCTGCAGAGTGGGATGTTTCAAGCAGAAGCTGGCACAAGCTCTCTGTGCAGGTGTGTGGGGGCCAGCCTTGCCTGCCCATCCTTTCCAGGTTGCAGGATGTATTTGTAGGAAAGCCTCCACTCTTCCTCCAGGCTCTGATGAGGCCTTGTGGAGGATGGCCATGCTTCCAGGCATGGCTGTTGTGTTCATCCCAAAGGCGTCCTCTTGGGCAATGTGCATGAAGGCTTTGGTATGGGCCACCCTTCATTTCTGACATTATTTATTATCTTTGTCAAAGTAACAGTTAAAACACTGGGTAACGGCACTGGGTGTGCACATGGATTTTCCTCAAGCTCACCTAGATGACAGTTTGCTTTCAGGTGTTTTGTACATTTTACCTTGTTCTTAATGTTCACTTTGTTATCCATCAGTTATAAAGAAAAAACATAATACATTAATTATTCTGCTGCTTTGGGGGTTGAGAGCCAGGAGTGAAAAAGCTGACAGTCATGCAACCATAAATTCTCTTAATCCGCAGTCAGCATTATTTAAAATATTTAAAAATAAAACTCTACCATATCATTCATTTTAACTATATCTCATATGTCATGATTTGGTGCTCATGTCTTCCTTCTCAGCAGCAAGTCTTTACATTTTATTGTTTAGGTCAGAAGGGAGTAATAAAATAAAATCTCTTTTTTTTTTTTTTTTAAATAACTGGATTGTATCATAAGACTTTCAGCCCTGATTTGTTTTATGGCTAACCTTACTGAAAGTCACTGTTTCAAATGGTGGTATGAATTATAGCAGCAGAAAAACATGTCCTGAGGATAGCAAAAAAATGGCATGTAAAATGTTTCTGGGAATTAATTTTCTGACATTGTGTCATCTTTCAATAAAATGTAAATCATATGTCTAATATAAAAATAATTAGGCAAGGCATGCAAATGCTTATGAAATCCAAATCTTGTTTATTGATCCTGATTTGTTACATGGTTGAAAGGGTCTGGAAAGTTTAACGAAGATAGTTGATAGTGATGAACTTCAAAGTCTCGACCTTTGCTGAGATTTCCCTCATGATTTGTATGTGATTCAGAATTTACCACCTTAAAGAGATTTTTCACCTGAAAAATCGCTTACATATAACTTTTAGGGGGTTCTCTATGCTGAGAAGGCTTCTTCCAGGCTTTTGTTTCTGCATGTAAACTCTTTGAACTTCTTGATTGGTGGAAATGGTATCTATAACTCCAGCATCACCGTTCCCTTTGAATCTCCGTCACCCACTCAGTGCCCACCGCCCTGGGCAGGGCTTGTGTCCCTGGGTGAGCTGTGCTGCTTTCTGGGCTCCTCCCAAGGTCACAGTGAAAGCTAGACTTTGGGATTTGAACCTGACCCTGATTTCTCCTCACAGATTTAGTATCTCCAGCCTTCGGTTTGGAGATGTGGCTACCCTGGGAGGGATTTCTCCATGACACAGCTCTTGGGTCTGGATGGGCTCTGCACCCGGCGCAGCCCCCTGCTCTCCTGGGGAGCACAAACCCTTCAGGTTATGGCGAATGTTTCATGTGAACTCAGATGTTTTCCTGCCTGTCTCTCCTTGGGGTCTGCAAATTACCTTCCTTTGAATTCCAACATGTTGTACCACATCCATTCTGACATTTTAATTATGTATTATTCACATTGTCGAAGAAATTAACAATTGGAGCAATTGAGACTTTTCAGGATACTTTTCCCCAAATAACAATTTTGTATTTTGAGCACCAGCCAGATTCTCCATATGGCTAAAATGTGCTAGAACAGAAAGACATTAGCATGGCTTAATAAACTTCATGCATGGTTTGCTATTGCAATATCAGAAAGAAAACAAATATAGCCACTAGTTCTTCTTGGAATAACTCTGTTAAATTACTGTTGTTTGAAATGAGCTCTTTTATGGCTTATGGCTGATATAACTTGCATTGTGATAAGTAAGCAGCGTTCTGTATGTTTAATACCTTTCAATTTGACATAGGCCTGCTTGGGTCTTGCATAAATCTTCTCCCCAGTGGGAGGGGAAGGCAATAGATTGAGTTTAGATATGCACCAGAAAGCAACGGGTGTGGCAGACACTGAGGCTCTATTCCAAACTCTACCATGCAGCACAAGTTTTGTTGATAGACTTTTAGCTTATTTTCAGTCTTTGTCTATTTACCTTTCTTGGTTAAATGTTCTGAGAGCCAGACCTAGCTGGGTACACAGGCTGACTGTCCTCCTGTGTCTCACCAAAAGGTGCAGTGCCCATGGTCACATTTGTGCTGGGGCATTTTGTCTGTCAGCAGAGGATACTGCTGAGCACTAAGCTGCTAACTGCTCCTGGTTCAGCATCTGAGTCTGCTATGTGTAGTGTAGCACTGGGGAAAAAAGGTAGTCCCTGTGTGTCTCTGTGTGACTTAGATGAGCTTCACCCAGAGGAGTCTGGCACTCAAATGCTCGTGAAATCTTGTGTTTGGGTTTTGGGCACGCAGGATTTTAGAGACATTGTGTGTGTGTGAGATTTGCAGGGCTCAGGGTGTTCTGTATATTACGGCCATGAAGATCCTGTGAGATTCAGGGATAAACTGTGCTCTTGGGACATCACTGACCCCCTGGGCATGGCCTGCCCATGGTGGCCATGTTCAGATCATGCCTGAGCATGAGGCAGGTAGGAAAACCTGCTCTGCTCATTACAGCTGACTCCTTGGATGATGCTGAGTGTGGGCTACACACAAGGAGCTTCAGTGGTGAGTCCCACAACAGAGCTGCTGCTGGATCTTGTGCTCCCAAACCACTTTTCAGCAATTGGCTCTGGAGGAGGATGAGCTTGGGCTTTTTCCACCTGAAAGAATGGCAGATATCTCCTTGCTACTGATGCAGTCTGTCTTCTATGTTCTCATGAATGAGAGTACCTATGAAAAATGTTTATTTACAGGCCACTGGTTTGGAGGCACTTGATGTTTTTAATTAACTTTGAGGGGTTGTGGTCAGAATAGTTCACACATTCTATTCTCCAGTCAGATCTGCACCTCTCTGGATTCAGAGCACATCCACCCTAATGCCTTCAGAACACACAAGCGAGTTGGGATTGCCAATGAGCACAGGATGAATGTTTCTATTACCCCATCATCGTTATCACCATCATTTTACTCCTTGCTAGAGAAGTGACAGTGTGGCTGTAATTAGTTGTGATTGTGCAGGATGGCAGCAGTAATTGGGAAGGTGTTACATGAGAGGGGCAGGCTGTGGCCCCCTGATGCTGTTGCTGCTGGCAGTCTGCAAGTGCAGTGCTATTTGCATTTGTATATTAAAAAATAAGGAGGAAAATGCTGCTAGAAAGCAATCTTCCCTAGGAACACGTTTTCCTAGCACTCTGGGCTTAGGAGTTCACAGTTCAGCTCTGGCAGGATGTGAGTCTCTGGCTGCCACCCACGCCATGGGCTTAGGAGTATTACTCTGCTGATTTCTGTTCTACAAAGGAAAATACGGCAGGTAGGAAAATATCTTGGTGAATACAGTAACTCTGTAAGATTTCTTACCTCACCATGGTGAAGGCCTATCCCAGGCTGCTTTTCTTGGGCAGGAGATCTGCACGTTTCCATGCTGTGCCTGCTCCTATCCCGGTGAGATGTCTGGTAGCTTTTCCCTGCAACAATTGTATTCTTATGTTTCATAACACATTCGGTAGCTTCATTCCTACTGCCTGTATGAGAAGTAACAGTAGCGAAGTATTTTCTTTTCCTGCAGCATACTGCAGGGAAAGCAAGCTGGCACCCCAGCTCTGCAATGTCTGAGCTTAACTGCTTACCCCTTTGCAGCTGACACCATGCTCTTGAAAATACTGCTTTGGCACCAAAAATGGTGTGTTTGCCAATGGGCAAACCTACAGAGAGAGTCCAGAGCTCTCAAGCTCTGTCTCTGGGCCTCAGCCTCAATGAGTCATTTAGAGATGTCAGGTGGTGGAGCAGAACCCCTCTGGCTTCATTCAAAAGCAAGGAGAAAGCAGAGCTGTGGGGAGGAGAGGCCAGCCAGTAAAGCTTGTGAGGCCCTTGTGACAGTGCTGGGCTGAAATCTGCCTTCACTGCCTTGGCATTGCTCAGCAGGAGCTGCAGGATGGAATCAGAGCTGGTACAAAGCAGAGCAAAGCGTGGCCGGGTGTGTGTTGGCTGCCTCTGCGAGCCACAAACCTGCTCGATGGAGAGCAGCCGGGATAAATGGCATGTCTGAACACAGAGCATAAATAATTGCATGGAAGCTTAGTGCTCCCATGCCAGCGTGTATAAATATTCATATTATTCCATGAATCTGTCATTATGTGCAAGTGCTTCATCTTTCCAACTTTACTCCTGCCAAAAGTCCTCACTCATGGAAACACTCTCACTGGAGGCAATCAGATGATTGATGTGAGTAAAGGGCTGGGGGAGCTCTTCTAACAGCCTGATTTACAGCAGTATTTCATTCCTAATTTCTGCACACTGGGAAACAAAACCCAAATACAAACTCAGCTGTTTTTGAGAGACTTTCTCACTGTAGGGTTTTTGCTTCATGAAGACTGAATGAAACCACAGAGCTTTTTCCCAGTCACTAATTGTCTTATTATCAGTGATGATGGTGAAGTAATTTTTGGGGGCTGAATCGTCTACTGAGCTGCTGCTTTCAATAGTCTCAGCCAGGCTTCTGGCATGGCTCATAGTCCACAGGAGTGGCTCCCCTATTATGGGCTGTTATAGTTGTTAGTGCAGGACAAAATAGCTGGAAGTGATGAAAGAGCGAAGTGTGCTCTGAACTCGGGTATCTCAGGAGCATTTATAGGCACAAGAATGCTAAAGCTTCTCTCACTCGTGCTTCTGCTTAGTTCAGTGCAGAGCAAAGGTTTGCATATTCCAGCAAGTGGCTTCTCTTTGAGGCTGGCAGACACAGAGGCTGTGGTGGGTGCTGTCCCCTAGGTCCATCCGTGCCTAGTGAGGGGGTGAGGACCAGACCTTTTGTTCTCTTGCCTCCTGTTGACAGCAGAGCTTGCGTAGACACCTGCCTGCCACCCTGGACATGGCATTTTGAACATAAGTTGGTACAGCCACATTCTGAATGATGACATGGGAGCAGAGCAGGTGTTACTGCTGTCAGCTGAGGTGCAGCATGACTGACTGTGTGCTCCTGACCGACTGCAAACACCATCTTTGCTGCATTTGTGTAAACCTTGAGTTGCAGCAGAGACACTGGAATAAATGCAGGCTGATACTAGAGAGAGAAGGGATCAGCACTTTCCCATATGGCTTTCATGGTCACATGCCTCATCTGTACCATTTCTACGCCTTCTCATGCTTAAATATCGGTGTTGAGTGTAGAAGAGTGTGGATCAAAATGAGCACAAATGCTGGTGCCAATTAAAAGTCTCATTGGAGATAAAGGGTGTTGGCAGTTCTCCCAAAAGTATCCTTTTCTCTGTTTTCATGGTTGTATAGGGCTGCTAATTTTCCTGTGATGAGTCACTGAAAGAATTTATAGAGGTAAGAGGGATTTCATGCTCTAAATATAGCCTCAAGTCAGCCCACAAGGAGCAGCCACAGGAGCTGGCTGCTGAGCTAGTAAATACAACTCGGTGCTGCTCCCAGCTCCTCCTGACTGATGGAGCTTGAAGGGAGGGAATGGAGAGTTAGAGCGGGAAGAGAGTCACCGTGTGTAGGCTGGGGCCACAAGACCTGAGATCACAACACGGTGAGGTAAATCACAAGTGCAGATGAAAGTGCAACAGTGGGAGACCTTTTTTTGATAGCCTGTTCCCAGCTCCTCCTTTCAGCAACAGTTAGATTCTAGCTGGCCCCACCTTTCTTGCCAGTAGCTGTTACCTTCTGTAGTTTAGTTGGAAGAAAGGAATGAGGTGATTCCTTGCCGGTTAACTCAGTACCTGCTTGGATCTTGGTTTTGGCAATCCAAAACTTTTCCCAAGTGTTTTATTCACCATGATTTCATTCCAGCTGCTTGCTCGCATCCCCTACATCAGGATGGGGGAGAGAACTGGAAGGGTAAAAGTGAGAAAACTGAGTGGGTCGGATAAAGGCAGTTTAACAGGTAAAGCAAACCAAGGGAATCATTGCCCACTTCCCATGGCAGGCAGGTGCTCAGCCATGCCCAGGACAGCAGGGCTCCATCACCTGGAACAGTGACTTGGGAAGGCAAACGCTGTCACTCCAAACGTCCCCCCTTCCTCCTCCTCCCCAGATTTCTGTGCTGAGCACGGTGCCATATTATGGGATATCCCCTGGGTCAGTGGGGTCAGCTGTCCTGGCTGTGTCCCCTCCCAGCTCCTTGTGGAGCCTCTTGCTGGTGGGGTGGGTGAGGAGCAGGAAAGGCCTTGGGTCTGAGTGAGAACTGCTCAGGAACAGCAAAACCATCTCTTTATTATCAATGCAGTTTTCAGCACAAATCCAAACCACAGCCCCATACCAGCTTGAAGATAATGAACTCTACCACAGCCAAAACCAGCACAACAAGAGTATGGGTGATCTGAACACTTCTTTTTTTGCATCAGCTTTAATGGACTTTACAAAGTTACCTTGAACTTAGTGCAGGTAAAAAAACTGGCTGCTTGCTTTATACTATCTGAAATCTATACGATGACTTTAACCAATTTAGAAATTGTTTAGGCAGAACTGGCTGTAAAATAAGCTAGAAATATTTCTGAGTTTAGGCAGACCCTTAAAATCAATTTATAGGAGCATTTATCAATGCAGAAATTATCTACTTGTGAACAATCCCAAAAAATGCACAAAACTTTCTTGCCAATAGGTAAAAAAGAAAGTGTACATTAAAGTAGTACCTTATTCTTCATTAGTTCTACTGCATTTTCATCCCCTCCTTGTGACTGCTCCTCCCAGGCCAGGGCTGGGCACAGGCAGCTCCTCTATCTCCACTTGCATAGCTAAGCTCACTTTCCCATGTAGGAGTGAGTGCTGCTGATCACGTGAAGTCTGTGAGCCAGAGCAGACAATTACACAGGTATTTGCACACATCAGCTCCTTCCACATCATTTTTGCTTTGCAACCACTGGAGGGAGGGTGTTTTGAGCTACTTAGTGAAGTACCTGATGGGGGGACAAAGCCAAACAACTGCTTTTTCCTGTTCTCCTATCCCTGGTGGTGGCATCTCAGTAAGCTGTCTGCAGTTTTGGTGGTGCTTATTTTGGTTTTCCTAATCAATTGGCTTGCCCTCTGGCTGTCTAACCACGTGGGTCTCGGTGCTTTTCCAAAGAGCTTCTCTCCAGGCTGCTCTCTGTCTGCTGTTAGAAGGTCTCTGGGCTCCCGTGCTGTCAAGAGCGGGATGCTTGTCCCCAGCCCTTTGGGGTGCAGGGTGTGCAGCCTCAGCCCTTCCCTGTGTTACATCCATCTGCTGGCAGCATGCCTGGAGGGTGGCTCTGCTGAGAACATTGTGGTGTCCATCAAACTAGCATGAATTAGAAGGCTCCTTTTGAAAGATTTTATCAATGTTCTTCAGCAAAGTTGCTGGCCAAGGCTAGCACATTTTGGTTTTTTGTTTGTTTGGTTTTTTTTTTTATTTATTTGAGACCTCAGATAAGACCCTTTTGATGCTGAAAAGTCCTGAGCTGTGAGCTCTGGTAAGAACAACACTTGCTCTGCTTTCACTGAACCCTTCCCTGAGATGTGGCTTGCTTCACACCCAAGGTCTGAGCCTATTCCCTGCTTGCAGAGCAAATGAAACCAAATGATTCATTAATGTGTTCATTTTCAGATGAAGCAAAGCAGCTCAAATGGGAGCACCTAGCGAGCTGTGAACACAGGGGGCCAAGGGATGCTCCACCCCAAAGGTCTATTGTGCTCACTCAGGCTTAGTGCCAGGAGATGGACCTGTGTCCTGGGGGGCTCTGAGCCTCCAGACTTGCAGCTGAAATGATGTGTTTGAATTTTGAGCCTAGTGCTGTGTTTTAGTTACCACTTTAGTTGAGGGTAACACCTGTGTCTTGGTTAGACAAAAGATAAAGGAGGGAAGAGCATTTTATTCATAAGTTTATTTTTCAGGCAGTTTGGTGTTGGCACAAAGACCATGCTGGAAACATAGGTGGGGATGCAGGGTAAGTCACTGGGGTTCCTGTTCCAGCAGTGAGGGCAGCCAAGGTCAGCTGAAACCAATGTCAAAGCTCAAAGTGGGAAGCCCGCCAAGTCTGTTCTTCATTGCCCATGCTGCTCATTCCTGCCCTGTGACCCCCGGGCTCCCCTGGCACTGGCAGAGCTGTTGGGAGGCTGTGCAGGGCAGGACTGTGCTGAGAGTCTGATGAAAACCAGCCTGCAGTAAAAACAGTTGTGATCTAAAGCAACCCTTCATACAGCTTTTCTCAGAGTGCAGGAGGGAAGGACAGGAGGAGACAGGAACCAGCTCTTTCCTTTAGGTGCTGCTTCATGTCAGCTTAGACCACTCATGAAACTCCAAATGCATGTGGCTGTGGACCGAGGAAATGTGCAAGAAATGTCATCTTTGAGAGGATTAGAGAGGCCTGTGTTGACCTTTGTAGGTGTGCTGCTAGTGCTGCAGTGTGTGCATGGGCTGGAAATGTCACCTTTGATCCAGCTTTGAGAGATTCACTCGCTCTGTGGGCAGTTCCCAAGTCCCTCTCTCGTGACATGGGCACACAGCAGCACCTGAGGTCCTCGAGCTGGAGGACTTGAGGGCTGGTGTGTAACTGCAGAGCAGGACCAGGGAGAGCTGTGGTCGTACTTGATGTTAATGACTGAAAACACAAAAAAGAATATGAAATGCATCTCTCTAATTATATCAAAAATGAACACAGCTTTTTGTGGCACTCTTGCGTATTAAAATGGATACACAAACTTCTAGGAGTCATGGTTTTATTTTCAGAACAATTTAGAGCAAGAGAAAGAAAAGGTTAAATCCCTTGAATTCGATAAAACTGCCAGGGAACCTGCTTTGCTTTTAGCACATCCTGGCTTCTGTTTACTTGGGTTTTCCATGTATGGTTTGGGGAGTGTGCTCAGAGTGTAGATCATAAAAGCAAAGGTCATCATCCTTCCGTGAGAGGACTCTTCCCACCCTCTGCAGGCTTTGCTGTGTTGCACAAATGCTGTGTTTGCTCTTAGTGTGGAACAACTTGTTACTTTCTGGGAAATCAAAGAGCTGCTCTGCTTCCAAAAGCACAGGACCTGACTGTGTGCAGGGGTCAGTGCTCAGGAGCATGGCAGGTCCATACAAGTCCTTACAAACAGATCCTTTCCTTTGGTCCTCCTGGTCTTGTGCTGTGGCTCCAGGAGGCCCCTGCAACCTCCTGGCAGCATTGTCCCAGTCCACCCGTGCAGCACCACTGCATTCAGCAGGGACTGCAGGGCAGGAGCAGCTTTATGCTCTACTTTTCCTTTGAAACAGTTTATTATTTGATGGTCTTTTAATTCTTATCTCTCAGACAGAAGCTGGCTGAAGATTTGTCCCTGGGTTGGGTGTGCTGTGTACCTGTGGCTGTCACTGTCTTCCTCCCTTCTCCCCTCCCTGGCTGTCCTTAGCAGAGGTCAGGCTCTCCCAAGTGCCAGCTCTTGGGAAAGGGCATCCTGAGGGTTGTGCAGGCAATGAGCAAAGCCTGACTGATTGCACAGGCTGCATCTGGCTTCCAGATGAACTCTTGTTTGCCTTCTTAACCTTGCCCTCAGCAGCTGCCTCGTCATTTCCTCTGGCTAGGCAGGGCCAGAGGAGCTGTGATGCCGCTCTGACCTGTGATTGCTTCCCTGCCCTCCTGGGAGAGGAGGGAAAACAGGGACAAGGAGGCTCCATTAATTTTGCTCAAACGCTCAGTGATAGTTCTGTTACTTCTCCTACTTTCTTTCCTCTTATTTTCATTTTGTATCGACCTCCTGATACATTTCCCCCATGTGGACCAGCGTGGAGAAGGTTCCATCCTCAGAAGGATGTTGCAAATCAACTTGGGGGGCGGGTGCATCCCCATTAGGTTGTGCTAACCAATCCTCAGCATGGAACTTCTAAAAACTTAAAAAGTAAAATAATTGCAAATACTGCAACTCAATACTTACTTTTCCTTTCAAGTTTTCCACCCAATTTTGCATCCAAGTCCTGAATTAAATCCACTTTACTGGATTGTATCCAGATATTACTGTTATGATGTCGTTTTTTTCTCTTTAAATCAAATTACTTAAAAATGGTGGCCTGTTGCCTGAACACAAATATTCTGAAGTTAATTTGGAAGTTTTTTTTTTTTAGCAACAACACTTCCCATAGATGGTATTTTCTTTTCTCCCAAGTAAAGTCACCTTTTTATGGCTCAGACAGAGTAACTGTAGCAAGTCAGAAAATAAATATTGTCTGTAGTCCAAAGTATAATTAAGAGAAAACAATCAAGTGGTGGCTGGAAATATTCGTGCTAATGACTGGGATTTTTTTTTTTTTTTTTTTTGTTATTGCTCCTGTTGTGTTTAGAAAGCTGCATCACTGAGTTATACTGGAAATATTCAAGGTCAGGTTGGATCTGGCTCTGAGGTGCTCTAGTTGAAGATGTCCCTGCTCATTGATGGGAGTTGGACTGGGAGCTCCAAAGTTCTGTTCCAACCCAAACCATTCTGATTCTGGGATCCACACTGAACTGGGTAAAACACTGGTGGTGCAAGTGGCAGTATTTACTTCAGAAATGGAACCAGACTGTTTTCCTGAGATTGAAATTTATTTAGAAACAGATAATGTCAGTTTTTTTCTCTCTAGTTCTTTGGTAAATATATCATCATGTTAATTATTGGCTTTACAGTCTGCTCTTTGGAAGGAGACAAAGCATTTAGCAGCAGGTCTCAATTTTAATATATGAGAGTCAATTCAGCTTAGAAGAATTCCCTTTTCCTAAATGAGTCTGTAATGTTTATTGCCTCCTGAGAAATTTGCTCAAGTAATTTCATTAGCAAAAAAATTCAGGGACAGCCAAGCTCAGGACAATAAAAAAAATTAAAAATAAGTGCTGCTGTCTTAATTTAACACAGTTTGTGTGTCTATGTTTTTAAGTCACGTTTTTTTGATGTCTGAGGCCAGTTTTCAAATGTGGGGACTGTTTCCCAGGAGTGCCAAGCTAGTACATCCAGCGGCCAAAAGCATGTTGGCATTAGGCAGGTCAGGTCTGGGACTCCAAATTGGCTTGTGTGCCAGCAAGCACATGCCTGTTTTGAGCATCAGAGCAATATTTCACTAATCAGACAGGTCTTTGAATTGGGTGGGTTGGTTGAGCAGTAGGTCCCTAGTTCCTGGAAGCCTCTTGGAGAAGAAAAAGCCTGAGCTCCTGGCTTGGCTCTCTGTGGGGTCCCTGGAAGCAGCTGGAGGCTTTTGGTGGTGGCCCTTTGTTCAGGCACAGTGTCACAGGCTGGACCTGGCTCCCTCCGCAGTAAAACAGCTGTGCCCAAGGGGTCTGTTGGCAGAGGCAGCAGCATCCCTGGGGTCTGGGGGGCAAGGGAGGATGGGCCCCTCCCTGGGCTGAGGGGCTTACACTGTGCCACCTGTGGCTGGTCCCATCAGCAATGCAGGGACTGGGTAAGGAGCATGAAATAGAGGTGATAAACTGTCAATTATCATCATCCTTAATTCAAATTGTGAAGGGGCTGCCCCTTCATCTTCCCTGCCACGAGAAAGGTTTCACAACCTCTCTTCAATTCACCGGATTTAGTGATGGATTAAAAGTGGAAATGGAAAGAATTTGCTGAGGCTCTCAAGAAGATGAATGATTGTTTCATGTGTTAGCTCTCCTCATTCAGCCATGCTCTCCCTTTTATTGGTACTTACTGCTGGAGTGATATAGGTTAGGAAATCCCACAGCTGCCGGGGACACTTCAGGTGTGGTCACAGGTGTGGTGTCACAGCATGTGGACCGTGGGCAGCTGGCACAATTTTGGGTTTTCATGTGTGCAACTACAGAGCTGTTTCCTTCCCTCTTTTAATCTGGGTAAATTTCTCAGCTCTCTGTTCTCTGTATACAACGATATTTTTGGAATTAAGTTCATGAAATGCTTTTTTCTTTGGTGATTGATAGATCCATATCACAAGCTTCCGAGCAAATAAATTCCCCCCTCCTCTTTCCCTGCTCAGCAGTCACCCAGAGGACTCATGCTGCTGCACTAATCTGTATGCAAGCAATCAGGTTGGTAATCTGTGCCAATAAAGGGATTTATGGTCTCTCAGAGCATAGAGGCTACATTCAATCTTGCTGACAGCCCTAGGGTATGCCCCATTTAGTTGTTGGAAGACAGCAGGGTGTTTTTTCCTTGCTGACTTGAAAGTGATTTCTGTGACCTAAAGGACATGAGTGTGAGGAGGACTAAAGACTTTTAAAGCCCTTGGTACAGAATTTGTTTTGAGTGCAGAAGATATCTCTAACACCTGCATGAAACTAATAACAATAGTCCTTTACATCCCTGGAAATAATCTTAAAATATGATCTGATGCCTGTACTTGCTGTGCTTGTCTATTCTCTTTTGATCTCTGCCTGTTATACCTTGCTCTCATGGTTGTCTCTGCCATTCCCAAACCAGACTCTGCATTAGGTAGGTGCCCCAGCCTGGTTTCAGTCGTGTCCTTCAGCCTTTCAGCTATTTTTTTTTAAATTACAATTATTATTTATTACTTTTATTTCATTACTTGGTCACAAAGCTTGCATGAGCCACAGACTGTTTCTGAAGGATGAATGGAAGGTAACTGAGCAATGCAAGGTTCCCATCAGCTGTCCTGCTGTTGTTGCGTGGGGGAGTCTGCATTGCTACAGCAAAACTGCTAGGCTGGAAGTATCCAAAGGGGAGGAGGATTTGAGACAAAACCTTCCTAGCCTCTCCTTCAGCCTCCCTTGGTGACTCCTTGTCCAGCTTTGGGCTTAAATAATTCCCTGTATTTCACAGAGGGAGCTCAGCTGCTCAGCCTGGATGTGAAGGGGTTCCTTTGGGCCCTGCTGTGTTTGCTGCTGAGTTGGTTCTCCAAGGAGCCCAGGCCCCATTTACATTTGGGATATGGGCAAGGAACATCTCTTCTTAATGCCATGTCCAAAGATAGGGTTTCTGTTTTTTTGGCTGCCCTGGAAATATAATTTCACCTGAAGTACAAGCTTGCACAGGAAATATTTTATTTCTCCACACTTGTTAAACTGGTATTTAAGCTGCTAAAACTTTGCCTCTAATAGTTCAGGTTCATTCAGTCTGGGATGTGACTTTCAGCTACCCTCAAGTGTTGTATTAAGTACTGACCTGTGGTTGTTGCACTAAGGCTGGGTTACACTAGTTTGTTATTTGGAAGAAACTGGGCAAGTCTCTCCATGTCCTCTGGCAGATCCTACGAGGAGATAGTAGGATGGTCAAGACTGGAGAGATGTCCCAGCTCAGCGGGGTCAGGAGGACCATCTGCCAAACGTGTGTGTCACGGGACAGCTTCCATCAACAGCAGACTTAGTACAGTGTGGAGTCACATTGTGTCTTGCAAATCCAAATTTAATCCGGGTGACATTTAAACGGAAACAGTTTAATGCCTTTAAGAGATTGGTCACCCCAAGAGCATTCTGATACCTTCAAACTGTCTAGAAGCGGGGGAAAGCTGTGTCTGAGAAGGACAAGTCAAAGTAGAAAGGGAGGGCAATGTTTTCTCATTTTCCTGTCAGCAGCAGGGATGTGGGAGTCCAGCCCCATGGGGGACTCTTGTAGAGATCTGTTATTCCATGCAATTTCACCCGTAACCATTATGTCCAATGCATAAATCCTAACATCCCATTACCAGGATAGTGCTTCACAGACTCCTTGGTGTGAAAACACAACCAAACTGAGCAAAAAGAATAAAATCTCTAGAATTTCCTTGGTGTCATCCCTCCGTGCTTCATCGCATGCAGGATGCAGCTCCTGCAAGCTTTACCTCCTTCTTCAGCACACAATCACTCCTTCCTCTTGTTGACCTTTTCATTTAAACTACCAGGAAGCCCCACGGCTCTGGTTGGGACCGAGCCCTCCCGTGTCTATAAACAGTTTAAGAAAAATGAAATGCAAAGGTTAGCAAGAGGCTTGCAGAGCCTTCGTTAAACAGGTGGCCATGTCATGGTTTCTTATTAAATAAACAGAGCTAGTCTGGAAATCATCCAAGAGACAAAGAGGTGTTGACATTCTCATTTTCATTGCTGCAATTCAAGTTTTAACTGTTTCTTACCACTGAAAAAATGAGACTGTGTGCTTTTTAAGCATTAGTGACAGCAGAGTGTTACTAAGCAGATTTTACATCCAAGCACTTCCTGGGGCTGACTGTTCCTCCAGACCTGTGCCTTCCATGTGGGAAACAGATGAGGGAAGAGATTCCCCATGCAGTGCTAATTCAACAGGAATGAAAGATCAAGTTCTGGAAGATGTCTTACAAAGCCAAGCATCTCCAAAGCAGTTGAGCTTTCCTACCTCTAGGAAGAGGAATGAAAATACACTTGCCAGTACAGGCAGCACATAAACCCGGGGCAGACAGGCTACCTGGGCCAACAGCTTCATCACTGGAGTGGGGAGAGATATCTACTGAAAATAAAATGAGACACTCCAGAGAGGCAGAGGTGTTGCTAATGGCCCAAAGTTACGACAGTGGTTAACACAGCATTCATTTTATTTGCATTTTATTCTATTCTTTTCAAGCTATATGGGGAAGAGAAACGTCTGGGGTCAGAATGAGGAGCAGATTTTCAGTACCATGCTCAGTTGAATGGATGCATAAATCCCATTAGCGGTAATGGAAATCAGTTGTCTAACCCAAGTAATTGAAATTGTGTGCTGAATTTGCTTTCTTCCACAGTAGTAGGTCTGAACCCCGCCTCTTGGGTTGCTGTGGGTAAATAAAATGTGTTTTGTTGCTACCAGGACTATGCATAAAAGAAATATCATCTTCCAGATTTGAAGGTATCGTGCAGGTCTGCACTGCAAATTCATCAGGACTTCTTGGAAAAGGTCATTTGCCTGAGGAAGGTGGGGACAGGGGACTGCTGCCATAAGGGAGGTGCCAGGCTGGGTAGGGACAGGCGTGGAGCATTGGTTGGTGTCCAGAACATTGTATTTACGTGGCTCATCTTTGTTTCTTGCTGAGGCAGGATTACATGTTTCCCTGTGTTTTCTAAAACACTACCATTGTGCTGTCCTGCTGTGATATTGACAGGAGCCTCCAGGCCAGGCGTAAAATTGCTCCAGGCCAAGAATTGCTACTTTTTAAAAATGTTAACTAGATTTAACTGTCTATCTTCCTCTTTTGGTAAAACTGGTTCTTCCTTGACGGCTACTTTGAATTTTGCTCTCAGCTTCCAGTGGGATTTTAATGTAGGCCAGGCTTATGTGAGTGAAGGACAGCAGTGAGAGATCAGCAGAGCCTTTACTGATCCCAGATAATTTCCCCCAGTGAAACTGAGTAGCAGAGGAGTCTTCTAGTGCATTACAGGCTTTGAGAACCATTGAGTCGTGCATTTTTGCTCAGCAATTTGCACCTGCACCTACCCCCTGGAGTAGCAGGGGGAAGAACACCCACCACTTCAGGAGGGATGCACTGAGCTGGAACAGGAGAGTCAGCAGAATACATGGTGTGGATGCCCCAGGGTTGGACAATGCTGATTGTCACAACTTCTGCTGGATGAATACATCACTAATGTGGTTTTTTTCTGAAAGCTGAAGGGATGGTGTGTCATGCAGCTGTGGTGGTCTGCAGGCATGTTCAGTTCTGTCCATCAGCCCTTCTGCAAACGAGAAGGAGCAGTGTTGATTAGGACAAGCTTAATATTCCTGCTGTGTTAACACTCACATGAATAGCAAATACAATCCTAGTAGATCAAGAAATTACTGTGAAAGTTGCAGTTCAGACATTTGGGTATGACTGGGAAATTTTTTACTTTTTTTTTTCTTAGTTTATAAACCTGTAAATGAGACTGTAGTAGGAATATGTGTAGAAGTTAACAACCCTTGTCAGATCATATTCTGCAGAAGTTGCAGGGCAAGATCATATTTTGCAAGCTGGAAGGAAGTCAGTGTTAGTGATCCAGACATGGAACAACCACCCAGATGACAATGATGGTGAAGGTAGACAGGAGTCTGTGCACTGAGTTTATCCTGAAAGGGTTTGCAGGATTCTGGCACAGTTTAACTATGAAAACACAGCAAGTGCATGAAGTGCCATATTATGACCAATTAGAAGGGTGACTGGTCCCAGTGGGCCTTTGGATCTTCAGGTTAAAGGAGAGGAGGTAAACAAGTGGGCTTGGCAAGGAGAGAATACATTCAGCCCTTTTCTCCAACACATCTCTAGGAAGAGAAGCCAGCTAGGTAACACTCTACAGAAGTTCCTCCACTGGCAACACAGCTGGGAGAGAGATGAATGTCCTTTTTCTGCAGAAGGACTGGATCAACTATCAGGCTTTGTAAACATGCTGTCTTAATTTCAGATCTAATGTGATTCTTTGGCCTGGAGTTCACAGACCTAATGAGGCTACAGCTACCTGCAGCTGTTGGTGTCTCTGTGAACTGCTGGGAAATCAAGAGTGACTTGCCCGAGCTCACCTTGCAATGTGAGTGGGTTTGTAATGTTACAACTGCCTCTTGTTGTTTATTAGTTAATGGTCTTTCAATTAACTTTGACCTACATTGACGTATCCATAGAGCTGACTTTAGACCATGTTGTCCTGCAACACCAGCAGGCATAAAGTCCCTCACTTGAGTAAAAAGCCATACAGAAGCATGTTGAACCAACAGGGTCGTCTCTATCAGCCAGAGCTGAGAGTTTCACAGCAGTTATCTTGATGGCACGTTCACTTATTTTATAATCTTAATTCTTTTGTGTTTACGTGGCATATTAGCCTATCTGTGATTTTTCCTGGGTTCATGCAAGATTATGGTTTCATGTCCATCTGCTTTTTCTGGCCATCTATTTTCTTCCAGTCCTCTGGAACACCCATAGCATTCCATTTGTCAGAAGTCAACACTGAATTATGCTAGAGGGTGTCATGGAAAATGGAATAGAAACTGTTGCCTGGTGGTTTCTCTCTCCAGCCACATTATTCTGCTGTAGGATCCAGAAATGATCAGGCGCAGTAAAAAGTGCTGTTTGCAAAGTCTTATTTTACAGACCCTTGTGCAAAGAGAGCTCTTCAGAGGCTCATGGACTTCACAGCTCTCTCTTGATTTGGGGCATTAGTGATCAATGCCAATGTCAACTTTCTCAAGGCATTTTTTCAAGCTTTTATTTTTCTGGCAACTCTAGGTTATCAACTTTATAAGGGTGCTTGTGTTCCAAGTTTGACACTTATTTTCCATGGATGAATGTTATTTCTTCACAGCGGCCTGTAGCTGAGTGTAGGAGATTTTTTAGATCATTTTAGGGGAGACTTTGACTCGTGTGGTAGTTGAGGAGACAATGACTGTCATTTGGTTTGGCCCACAGATTTATTTAGGCTGAGATACTGGCATACCTTTGACTATAACTAGGTGTTAAGAGGTCAGGAGTGAACTGCCTCTCTTGTGCAGGCCCCTGGTAAAAGAAATATCTGCTTTGGCCATACAAGCCCAGCTCTCCAGGAGTCCCAGGTTGGCCCTGTGTATACAGCTGTAAACAACAAAATAACTGAGTGACTAAGAGACAAATTAGTTATTGCTTGGCTCACCCCAAGCAGTCAAGACCTTCTGTGCCCTTAGCACAACAACTGGTGGTGTTTTGATACGACTGCATTGAGGGTAGAGAATGTGCAGCAATGGGGAATGGCTGAACCCAAAGGACACTCTGTACCTTACTAAAAACAGCTCATTTATCAAAAAAACCCCTGTATTTTTGCAGTTCTCTTAGGGGAATGATAGGACAACTTGACCAAACATATTTAAAATGTGGGCTTTGGGATGGTGCTGGAGGACAGAAGGCACCTTGTTTCTGGTTGCAGTGGATCCAAATGAACATTTGGCATAAGTAATCATAGAACCACAGAGTGGCTTGTGTTTGAAGGGACTTTAAAATCACCCAGTTCCACACTCCTTGCCACGGGCAGGGACACTTTCCACCAGACCAATCACACCCACCAAATCCATGTTTCTCCAATTTAGAAACAAGGATGTTGTGCAGGCCAGTGTCAAACACTTTGCACGAGTCCAGGTAGATCTCAGCTGCTCTTCCTTTGTCCACCAGTGCCATAACACCATCCTAGAAGGCCACCAAATTTGTCAGGCGTGATTTGCCATTAGTGATGCTGTGTTGGCTGTCACCAACCACCTCCTTATTTTCCATGTGTCTTAGCATAGAAAGGAGCATCTGCTCCGTGATCTTGAGGCACACCAAGGTGACACTGACTGTTCCTGTTGTTCCCTGAGTCTTTTTTTTCACCTTTTTAAAAATGGGGGTCATGTTCCCCCTTTTATAATGAGTGGGAGCTTCAGTGGAGTGCCACAACTTCTCAAATATGAGGGAGAGTGGCTTAGGCACTCCCTCTGCCAGTTCCCTCAGAGCCTGTGAATATGTTCTCAGCTAAATGAATGCAGAGGACATATTGTGCAATTATTTACCTCCAGGAGGGGCAGAATTGGAGAATGAGTGTGATTTATAAATATGGAGGAGAGGATTATTTTGATATTAAAAGCTGAGAAATCAAACACCAAAATACAGAGCTAAGATCAAATTTAATTATTCATTTCAGTACTTAGAACATCTTGGAGAGGTTTGTCTTAATTTCTATATTCATTTAATCATTTGTATAGCACAACACAAGTTAGAGGTGTTTATGGAACCCTCAGATATAGTAAATTATAAGGCAATGCCAATTTATCTTGATTAAGTTGACATGAAGTGTAAGTACAAAAGATGAAACTTTGCTTTTGGCACTGTCCTTTAGTGTTCTGATTTGAACTGAAACATTTTGGCTGAAAAAACCACCCTGAATATTTCACAGGTCTGTAACAGGGTGTTGTGCTCCACTCCCATTTCTCCATGTGGCTTTCTATTTTAAAGAAGGCTGAATTTTGGTGCAGGGTACTAAATACTTGTGGTATCACTGCACACTCTGGGAAATTGCCTCTATATTTTCTTATGCATTAAAAGGAAGTTAATTGCATTTCCAGTTGCTTCATTTGATCTTTTTAAAGGATAAACACAGTCCATTGTGGCTCATACTACAGAGTGAATCAGGATTTTTATGAATGTGAACAAGATATCTTAGTCACTTAAGAATGAAGGTTAGCATTTCTCAAACCCATTGAAGAATATGGGAGTGTTTTCAAAGCTCAAAATTTAAAAGCTGCAATTAAAATACTGTCCTCAATGTAATTTTTTAAAATCTGTCATCCCCCCTTCCTCAACTCTAAAAAGAAAGAGAAATTAAAATGAGCAGTAGTTCTTTCAGAATGAACCCTTGTCCCTAATGCAGGCATGATTTAATGCTTATTGTTTCTTATGCCAATTTAATTCTTCTCACTTTTGGCATGCCCAGAGTGTGAAGTCAGTGCAGATATCAAATGCTTTTTCATTTCCAGAAGGGTGTGTGATTTATATGTCCAACAGTGACTAGCAGAGCTAGGCTCAGGTATGGGGGGAGGTAAAATAAGGACACACTCTCAGCTGTCTAGCTGTTGCTCTAAGGTGAGATTACTTGTCCAAGTCAGGAGCTGGGAGGACCTGAAGCTGCTTGGTGCTCTTAGTATAGGAGAAAACCCTGGAGTCTTAATGAAATGACTGTGAGAACTGCCAAGTTATGTGCAGGATTTCTGTTGTGTCTTATAAGCAGTGTCCTAGGTAGCTGCACATACAAATGACTCTGACTTCACTTCTCCACAATCCTGCCTACACACTTAAAGTGGTGCATTGCAAGTAGGTGCTGAGAAGCCTTTGCAGGAGTGGCTTCTGAACACTGCAGCTAAAATGCCCCAAATTAATATCATTATTATTTTTCTGTAGAGGACAGGCATTGCAGCAAGCAGGTTTGTACAGATAACCTCCAGCTCTCTGCAGACACTGAATCACTCTTGTGGGCGTTCTCAGCTGAAGGTATTAAGTTCTGTTTGAGATTTGCTTTCTGCATGGAGTAAATCCCTTGTTTTTATCAAATGCCAAGAATGCCAAAACGTTTTGGGGAAAAAAAAAGTCTGAGTGTTTTTAATGAAGGTTAAGAATAAACTTTTCAGGAGTGCCTAAAGGAAGATGCTGTGGGTTTGATTTACAAAGGTCCTTAACTGGTTAAATTAGGGAGGGGGAGGGTGAGAGTTACAGAAATGCAAGGGTACTTCCTTCTCCTGGCAGTCACACTTGCTAGGATTTTTGACTTTTTCCTGTCATTCTTACTAAGCACTGCTGTGACCCTTGAGGGACTGAAATACTTTTTGCAAAGCTACACAGGCACAGTAACAAATGTAGCCAGATAGGCAGCTTCTCCTGAGAGCAGCCTCCTACAGCTTGTCTCAGCAGTAGTAGTTACCGAGGAATGTCTCTGAGTGAAGTTCACAGGCACACTGTCCTACACTTTGTGTAGCTTGGATTCTGCTCAGATGGCTTTCTCCTGGTTGGTTGTTTCTTTGGAAGTGTGTCAGGTTTTGTTTTTCTCTCTGCAGACAGCTCCACGTGCCATGGGAACTCACTGCATAAAGATGTCACTGCAAAGCCAAGTGCAATAGTCCCTACAGCTGTTTCTCACTTGAGTAATACTTTCACTGCCCTTAAAAGCATTGGTGTTCCACGCAGACACTTTATTTAGGTGTCCTGGATCGCCTGGTGGGAGGTAATTTCGCCCACTAGATAGTACTTCATGTTTAAAAGTGCTGATCTCTAGAACACTGCCTACTAAGCACGTGAGCAGGAGTGGAGAGCTGCTTGAGATAGCAAGGTATATCCATGCCATCTACAGGTAGAAGAATGAAGCTGGGAATGTGCAACTTTGGCATCTCCCACGCTGTCCAGGTTCGCGCTCTTGGCTCCTGCTGTGGTGGCAATGAGCTCTGCTGTGCAGGGAAAGGCAAGGGCAGGGCTCAGGGGACAGACCCCATCCATCCCTCTCTGGCAGGGCTGGTAGTGGCAGCAGGGAACCAGCAACTGTGTGGTGTATGGCTGAGCCTCCTGTGTGAGAGCAGCTGTGACAGCTGTGTCCCTCTGTCACCTTGGCAGGAGACGTGAGCAGTGCCCAGCTGTGGGTGCTGTGGTGCTCCTCCGTGGTACAGAAGAGCTTGAAGAAATTCCTCCCAAAACAGGCTGCTGAAAGAGGGAGCTCATAAAATCCCTGTGGCCAAGGGGGCAATGTGAAGGTGTTTTAGCAGTAGGGAAGGGGCAGGAGGAAGTCGGTGGAGCCCAACAGTTTGTCAGGGAAGGGAGAACTTTTTAATTGACTGTCAAACCATAATTGTGGAAACCTGAGCAGAAGAGGCATCAGCATGTATGTCAGCACAGATAGGCATCAATCTTCCCTGGCTAGACAGCAACATGATTACTTCTGGAATCATGTCAACAACTTGGAAGTGCAGTAAGCTGATTTGGCCTGTTTCAAATGAAGGGAGGAGGTGGGATGCACCTCCTCCCCTCATTTATTCAAGCTGTTTCATTTAAATAGCTTGTTTACAGCTATTTTTAATTAGGAACAATTCAAACTTGTACCTCTATTTTAAAAGATTTACTTTTGTTTTTTAAGGCTTGTTCCAAAATAAGGTCAAAGTGAGGACAAATACCATCTCAGCCATTTTCTTTCCATGCTTCTTAATGTTTTTGTGATTTCCTTCACCTTGGCCTAGGAGATCCTAGCAAAAGTTATGGAGTGGTTGATAGGAAATACTACTAAATAGCTACATTTTATCAGCAAAAATAAATTTTCTTTTGTTATCAGGAAAATTTTCCTGAGGAACAGTTTAGTAAGTGCAAAACATGAGGAACCAGCCAGCAGAAGTGCACTTGCCATGGTGGGACCTTATCTCCTGACCAGCATTCAGTGCTACTGATGGAGCACCTGAGCAGGTCATCTGTCCCTCTCTGCATGGAGTTGATGTGTCAGCCAGTGCCAGTGATTTTGGTTGATCCACAGCTGCTGGGTTTAGCTTTGGGGTTTTTTTGTCACCCTACTTGTTATGCTCCAGATACAGCAGTTCTTTTGAAAGGGAGAATGCACTGAGCTGTTGAAAAACCTTGGGCAGACAAGGTTAGAGATGTAATATACAGTGACTGTGTGACACGAGATTTCTATGTTGTAATTCTGCCTCAGGACTGTTTTCTGCTACTGGAATGTAACTGTTGATGAGCATGGTCTCTGCTCTCTTCAGTTCTGCAATCTCTTCTTGGTGTTGGAGCACCTCTGTTTCCCTGGATAATGGCAAGGGCCATGCAAACGAGGTGCATTTTGTAAATGAGGTTATGTCAAGACACTGTGATTTATGACCATAATATCACAGTCCTGTCTCAACTTCTTTGCACAACTTATCCTAATGGCATCTACTGTTATCTGGGAGGAGAAACAGAACCTTAGCTTACAGCTCAATTTATATTAATTGCATTTCCTTCTTACGTGCCTGGACCAATCTTTTGATACTTGTTTTGCAGGAGTTTAGGGAAGGCAATCAGCAATACCATGGTCTGTTGTACAGCACATTTCAAACAATTAATATGACATTTTCTGAATTAAAAATTACTAGTAGCATAAATGATCAAAGTGGTTTGTCAAAGAAGAAACATCTGTGCTGACTGAAAACCTTTGAAGGCACCAGCCCATTAACACCCATTAAATTGATGATTTATGGGGCTGTGCTGGCGAGGAGGCTTTGTGGGCATTCTCCAAACACCTTTGGGGTATGTAAATTTTATCCCCGAGGTGCTGAGAATCAATTAAAAAGCCCTTTGGTGTATCTTACCTTCTTTACCCCCCTCTGTTCTGCTTTTGGAAGTGCAGCACTTTGGCTGGAGGCTCCAGTGTGTGCAGGTATGTGTCCAGAGAGGATGTGAGAGTGTGAGCATGGCCTGACTCTGACACTCCCAGCTACAGGCTCCCAGAGGCAGCTTCTGCTTGTTCAAGCACATCTTCAGTTGCCTTCCCAGCTGCTGGTGGAAAGAGAAGGTGAATGGCTGGAGACAGCAACCATCAGTGACAGAAGGATTTAGCAGAAGAGCTCAGACAGCCAGCAAATATCTGGTGTAGAAGGCAATAGAAAAACAGAGCTTTAGCCCCAAACTCTAGGTCCGTTGTGCCATTGAGACAATTTTATTTTATCTGCTCAGTTCTATCTCCACTGCATAAAAATTCCTGCCAGCCCTTTTAAATGTAGGCAAATTAAGGGCACATACTGAACTACTTGTTATTAATATCTCAGCACTATTTTCTAATTCCCAATTCATACTTGAAATGGATTAAAACTGCTAATCCTTGACAAGGCAGCAAAATGTGATGCTAATTTATTGATGTGCTCTTTTAAGAAACTTTGGGTCTCTTGTCTATAAATTAAATTTAAACAGAGCATTCAGAGCCCTTTCCAAGTTAGAGAGTAGAGAGTGGAGCTCTGTGTGCTGACACACCACGTCCTTGAGCGCAGTGCACAGTGTGGCTGGGAGGGGTTGTCTTTGTTCTGAAAGGATGCGTTTGTGCCTTGTTGGCTGTCTCTTAAGGCTGACTGTGCCCATGGTTTCTCCAGCTCATACCCCATAAGCTGCCTTGGCTCACCCTGGAGAGGGCTTTGACCTCTTCTCTTCCACTGAGCTTTTGCTCCCACCCCTAGCTCAGGCTCTGCTCTGTACCGCGGGTGTTTTTCATGAGCTGTCCCAGATGTGGGATGTCACTGCTGAGCCTGGGAGAGGCTGCGTTGTTCTGCTGGGAATTGTTTTGAGTCCTTGCACATTTTTCATTACCTTGCAGCTTGATTTCAATCTTCCCCCTGTACGTTTGTTAGTAACACGCTCCTTTATCAAAGGAAGTGGTTTATTTTCAGAATATTGCAATTATGTGGCGATTGTTGCTTTCCTTGGTTGTTGTTCTCTTCTCTGGGAAGGAGTAAACACTGGAAGCTTAGACAAAGCCTGCCATAGGAATCTGTGCTCTGTGCCCTTCTTAGAACTGAGCAGAGCTGCCCCTTGCTGGAACCAGCCTTTTCCAACCACCCAGGCACTTTTACAGCTCTGGAAAGACAGCAGGAGCAGTTTGTGTCTCCATGCCAGACTCGAGAGCCCTGCTGGCTGCTGGGGTGGGCTGTCACAGGAGAAGGCACCTTGTTTGTGCTGGAGTGGCAGTCATTGGACCTTCAGGTAAAGCAGGTTTTCAACAACACCACCTTGACCATGGCTGATGTTACAGCGAGCCCTGCATGGGCATTAAGGCATCAGTATAGCTTCCTTTGGGTGGTTTGATTTCTTGTCAAACCCAGTTCTGAGTGTTTGACATTTCTGCCTTGTGTAAAGTCAAGAACATGCAATTTTTGAAGTAATTTCATGCCACCACTGCCTCCCTCCTTCATCCTGTCTGTTATCCCAGTTATTTTTTGTTTGAAAACTTAAAAAAACAGAGTTGTTGGTTTTAAAAACACCTCATAATTTGACAAATAAATTTAAATGAAAGTTTTTCTGAAGAATATTTTTTAAATGGCAATTAGCACCTCAGACATTTCTGGGTAACTGACAACAAGTTTTATCAAACCTAAATAACTTTGCAATTAAAAAAGGCAAATTGCTAATGAACCCAAACAAAAGTTTCTGACAAATACCAGCCCATGTTTCTGTCCCTTTATCATACTCTCTGCACCACTGCTGTGAAGAATCTCTGTCTGACTGTCCTTCAAGGGTCTCAATTAGTCAACAAAGTTTTGGAAATTCAGGGGAGAGTGAGACCTGTAATTCCCAGATACTGAGGCTGGGTGAATGGGGCTGGTAACTGGTGAGAGTAATGCTTGCACAGGGCTCTTTTGGTGGTGGATGGGAATTCCTGGCAGTCATTTTTCATCCTGAGTCCAAACACTTTCCCACCTGTGTCAAACCCAGAGCGAGCTCAGCTGAGTTGCCTGGAATGCATGGTCCTCTCCCCAGACAGCAGCTTTTAAGTGGAAAAAGCAAATGGTGGCTGAGCCTGAATGTGGCAGGGGTGGGAGTGAGGGTTGAGAAGTGATTCCTGCCGGGACTCTTAGCTTGGAAAGTTAAATGCACACTAAATTGTCTCAATATAGTGTTTGTTTCATTGCTAGTGAAGCTGCAAGCCAGGAAGAGGACAAGACTGGATCTGCCTGGCATTTGAGGCAGGTTTTCACAGTAGGCAGAGCTGGCTCCCATGTACACTGCTGAAAATTCTCTGTCAAAAAGCCACTGGCTAAGACACGCAGTGTTAATTACAGATAATGTCAACTGGAATACCTGGAGGAGACAGGCAATAGCTGCAGTCTGTAGAATCCAAAGGGACTTGTTCTGAGTGGCATTAATTTTTAATGCTTTAATCAGGATAAAATCCCTCTACAAAGTCTTAAGGGGAGTAGGAGTAGTCTGTTTATTTTTTTTAATATGACCTGAAGGAGAAAGCAATAATTTCAGCAATCTCTAGTGATGACAAATTTCTTAACTGGACAACAGGAAAAAGAAATGCCTCAGTTTTGCCCAAGACATTTAAAATTCAGCTGAAGGCATACAGGAGCACCAATTCCACTATCTTTATAAGCCATTCTGTAAGATTTAAATCTCTTGCATGCTCATTTTAATTTATTTTTTTTCAATTTCTAAGTGAGACTTCATGCTGCCCTGATAGACACTTCCCTGCTAAAGCTGAAGGGTTTTTGCCTAGGAAGAGGCAGGTTTCTCCCCTCCCCTGGTGCTACACTTGTGTAGCCAGCTCTGGGGTGAGCTGTGTAGGGAGCACATGCACAGCATGGAAGGGGAGCAGTGACAGGGGACTCTCTGCACCCCCAGCAGCTCCTCATCCTGCTCTGATAAAATCCCTCCTCACCAGAACACAATGGTGCATTAATAACCTTTCAAAACCCAGAGCTGTATTCTACAGGTGTGCAAGGCATATGGCTTCTCCCCTATTAGCAATGCAAATTTAATCAACTGGAATAATATTCAAAGCGTTGGCTCAGCACGAGCCAACAGCCAACAAGCAGTTGTCATTTTTTCCTGCTTTTGACAAACATAAGAAAGATCTTTGATTAAAACTTCAATTCTCCTTAAAACCGATATCCCTTTGAATGAAAGGAAGCAACATCCTCTAGAAGTTCTATTGTATTTCTTCTGTCACTTCCTAAGAAAACGGCTTTTTATGTCCAGATTTCAGCAACATCAGAGAGAAAAATCTGTTACTTTCCAGTTGAAAAGCAATCCTTGTCACCAAACGTGCTGGAATTCAGCAAAGTGACAAAGTTCAGGTTGATCTGCATATTTTCCCATGCGAGACTTTTATTGCATTTCAATTTAATTTCATAGCACGACACTGTTTGTTGTTCCCTGGCTCTTGCTAACAGCTTCAATATGCTGGATGTCTTCTCCTCTGTCTGTCAAGCAGTGTCAGGTCGCTGGGTTTACAGGCTTCACTGCAGAGCAGAAGTCTGAAGTGTTTCAGTGCCCTCCTGGCTGCAGCAGCACAACCTTGATAGCCATGGTGGCACTCCCGGGAGGCAGCAGCGTGGTCACTTTTAATTTATGTCACATCACAGGTACCACAACCCAACAGGAGATGCTCCTCGCTGACCCTTTCCCAGCTTAGCAGAGCGGCATGATGCTGGAATGGGATGTCCTTGGTCCTCTGGGTGTTTTGGGAGCTTTCCAGTGTTTCTGAGCCACCCAGTGCCCCCCAGGGGACTGACATTGAGCACCTGTACCTAATGAACCTGGTCTTTTTACTAATGAACCTGATCTTTTTCTTCTGGCTGACAGCAGGGCTGGCCTGATGGGACTTCACTGGAGCTCACTGATGTTGGTGAAGACAAGATCTGGTCCTTGCCTATGAAATAGCTGTACCCACAGCCTGTGGTAGGTAAAACTGCCTCTCTTTTGTGTTTGCCTGTGCAATGCACATGGTGCTGCACCCCAGCGTGGCCTCCTCTTACATCTGTGCAGTTGGAGGAATCACTGTAGTGTCACATAGTCAAGTAACTGTGGGAGGGCTGGGAGACTTCACTTAGAATCTCAGATAATTGTGGTCACTTTATTTTTCATTCACTTAATAAAAGAAAATGCAAAATTACCACGGCAGATAATTATGGTAGTAGTTTTCTCTTTTCTGGTTCATTAAATGCTGATTGGCAAGGGTTTGCTAACAACTTTCCTATTTCAAAAAATGCCATCATTTACAGGACCAGAAACAGATTTTTCATTGAAACCACTTTATCTAGAAGGGCCCTGCTTGACACATGCATTTGATCATAAAAAGCATCAAAGTCCATCTGACTATTGCAGAAACCTGAAATCCACATTGCCTGAAGATGGAGAGGTAGATCCTGTGGTGGGCAATAAAGTTGGGCTTGTCCTGCTGTGTAGCCTTTCTGCTCCAGCACTGAGCTTTTGTACCCATCTGCTGCTTTCCAGGAGCAGCTGGGCACAATGACTGGCAGTCTGCAGCAGTGGCTAAGGGCTGCACGGGGGCTGTGAAGTTGTTTGGGATGTGGAAGCACTGTGGGGACATGGGACAAACCTTGGAGCTGTGTTTTCATGAGGGAAATAAGAACAAGGCCAGCCTGCTACAAAGGAAAATACAATGCTAAAACATGAATGCTGGACTTCAGCAACTGTTGTGATGCACTATATAGGTATTTAGACATGATTCCACTTCCCCTCAGAAGGTGGTCTGTTCCCTGTAGCCCCTCCCTTTGCCCCTCCTCACTGGTGTCCCCTTGGCTGCGGCCTTCTGTCCCCGCCTCCCATTCCGCGGGTATAAATGTCCCTTGGGTTTGGAGCTCTTCCTCTTTATTCACCTGGAAGCCCTACGATGCAGATGTCCCCTTCCAGCTAATAAACAGGACATCAGAACCACGTGGAGAAAGAGCGCTTCTCGTCCTTTACTTCGTCCATGTAGGATCCGTGCGGGCTTAAATCCCAAACTAGCCGGGGGGATTTACAGCCCGAAACCCACGGGTTCCTTCAAGCAACCAGAGTCCATATCTGCCAGCAGCAGAGGGTGGCAAGCAGGGCTCTGAGATGCCTCCCCCTCCTGCCGTGCTGCTCCTGGGGCTGTGCTGCACCCGCTGCCTTCTGCTGCTGTCAGCATCCCAGCCTTGCCTAGGACACAGCATTTCAGTGCCCTGTGCTTTGTGGACGGGGTTCCTCACCCTGTCTGAGGCTCTTTGATTAATGCAGAACTTGTCTGCAGGCTGTTTGCTGAGTTGTCTGCTGCTGATAAGTTGGTGTGGTGGCCAGTGTGTTTCTGGCTCCTGGCCAGGTACATGAGGTGCTTTCTGAGACACCATTTGCTCCTTGCTTGAGCGTTTGAGTGCTGCCAGTCAGCTCTTGAGTGCCACCACCCTGTCCCCTCGTGTGCATGCCCTCCCGCCTAATTCCAGTAGTTCATGGGAGGGCTGCAGGGAGTTGTCCAAGTGCTCCATGGGGCCTTCTAAGGCAGGGTGACACCTGTGGCCCTGGTGGCTCTGCCACGCCCCTGGCTGGGCTGTGGGGATGATCAGGGGGTCTGGGAGAATGCAATGACCCTGGAAGGCTGGGAGCAGGACTCCACCACCACCTGGAGAGGAAAACAGAAGGGCTGAGCAATGGTCACAGCTGACAGGGGTGCTGCAAGAGGCAGAGGGAGCGGGGCTGCATGGGGATGGAGGCAAACATCAGCCCTCACAGCAGGAAGCAAAGCCCTGGGGCTCCTGATGCATCATCACAGGGGACTGTGGGGAGCAGGGATGTGGTGGTGAGCACAAGCAGTGCCCCTGTTGCGCTTCAAAGGCTATGGGTCTTGAATGTGTCTCTCACAGAGCTTTTATTTTTGTTTTCCTGGAGAAAAGTACACTTCAGCATCTCTTCTTGCTATGTCACTTCTTCCTCTTGTAGTCAGACAGGGAAGCATGGGCGCCTGAACATCTGTTGTGATTCTGGGGTTGTGGCTTGGTTTGGGTTTTTGGTTTTAATAAAACTTGTTCAGCGCTGACAAGCAGTGAGCAAAGACTCTTTGGGCACTTTGATTCCCTTGATTGCTGATTTTTGTTTACTTCAACCTCTTGAAAAGCAAAGCACTTCTTATCTCTTCACAAGAAATGAAGCCATTCCTTCAGCTGCAGCCTACTTAAGGGTGTTTTTCTGATGCCTGTGTTTTCCCCTGAGAAAACATGAAACACAATGCAAGGAGTTTAAGCAAAAAGCCAAAGTCCTTGGACTCCAAAGGCATCAAAGCTGAGCTACTTTCCTTTGAAAATAGTCTTGGGTGGGCTGTGATTATTCCTAGGCATTTATAATGCCACCCATCACACAGGTTTTATCCTAGCTAATTTTGTCTTGCATTTCTTGATGTTTTTGTCTATTATTTTTTTACTTTTGATGCTAAATAAGCTCAAATATGCTCCCAGGAGAAAATCCAGCTCTGGGAGGTGGTGTAGCTTGGGATCAGGCTGTGCAGGCAGCCCCCAGGCCAGCAGAGTGGCTTCTGCATTGGTCGTGTGTACCAGCAGAGCTGTGTGTCCCCTTGCTGCCACCACCCTGGGTGTCCCCTCTCCTCTGTGCTCTAAATGGACTCCTAAATAGCTCTTGACTTTCCCCCTCAGCTTGAATGGCTACAAACACCAGTGACCCTGGCTGCTCTCGACGTGCTCTCGTGAGCCCTGGTCAGGCAGCACAGTGAGGTAGTTTTGATGTTTCATCTCCCGAGTAAAACCAATGGAGTCCTGCAGGTGAGACATTCACCTGCTGAGAGCCCGGCATGTGCTCAGTTCACTTGGAGCTGGGAAGGAAACCTAGACTGCTGCAAGAACGTTGCAGAAAGAAGGAGTAAAAGGTTAGCAGGTCCTTCTGCACGGAGCTGAGCAGCTGCTGTCAGTCTGTCTGGGGAAAGTGGTCTGCAGAAAAAGCTGCAGCATTAGCTGAGCCTGTGTCCTGGGGGGGAGGGGGGGGCTGAACTCTGCAAACCCAGCTGCTTTTTGGGGTAAATGTGGCATGCAGCAATGATATGGCATGAAAAGCCACAACCCTGGGGGCTCAACCATCTCAAAGATGACCAGAATGGCTTGAGGCACTGGTCCCACAAAGGGCATTGCAGAACTGCCTGTTTTTAGTGAAATTCAAACATGAATCCAGTCACAAGGGAAAACCATCTGCAAGTCAGTCTTGAGCTGAGCTGTGTTCAGCCAGTCCCTGCAGGTGGCTTTGGGAAGCATCAAACACTTCAAAACCACTTTGGGCAGGAGGAGGCATCAGAAACTTCCCGATGTGCTGCAGGGCTGAAGGGAGGGGGTGTCCAGGCTGAGTGGATGCCCTTCCATGCAATGCCTGGAGCAGTCTCATCCCTCCCTTCACCTGGCTCTTGGTGACATAGACTGGGCAAGGAACATTGAGGGTTTGCTGCAGAAATTGTGTTCACAAAGTCAGAGGTTGAAGTGGGGTTTTCTTATGGGCTTCACTCATGCCAGGGGCCAAATCCTCACGTTCCAAAACCAGTCCTGTACAATTGGCCTCTAAATACATATCAGACAAAAAGTCTTCTGTTTTCCTACCTAACTTATCAAAGCAGCTTTTCCTATTACTGCTTCTTTTCTTAATATTCTCTCTCCCTGTCAGCTACCTATGCAATCTGCTTGTTTGCATATAATTACTTCATTAGACCTTTTTTGTTCAAATTGCTAGTTTTTAGTTTTGAGGCATTTTTTTAACATTAAATTTTTAATCGTGTAAATTGGCTGTTGTCAGGATAGCTTCAGACCAAGAGAAAGTAATGAGTTCCAGAATAGAAATAATGAGATACAGAAGTAAAAAAATCCCAGCAAGATAAACAATGGCAAAAACTCCATAAAGGGCAGATTTTATTTTTTTCTATCTCACTGCTGATCAGGAATTTATCCTGCAGGAAACCTTGCTGGTATCAATGGAGTGAGTATGGTGGGCATAAGCTGACCTACAGGAGAACATGCTTCTACTTTTATTGTTTGGAGTTTCTTGGCTTATAGAAGCTTTCCTGAATATGGTGATTCCCTCTGAGAGTATATCAGGGGTTGGAAGTCTCCAGAGCTACTCCCTGTGACTGTGTGGGTCAGTGATATCTCTGACTATGTATATCAGTTCTTTCTCGTACCTCTGGAAATGGCAGGGTGCTCTTGTGGGGTTGTATCTGCATGAATGTTTGCTCTCTTCTCAAGGGGCATGGGCAGTGCTCTGGCACCTGAAAAAGCACACATATCTTCCAGGCAGCTGCTTTGAGGATTCTTCCATCTGGATTTGCCCCTTTGTGCCCATGATGCTCAGTGGAGGAGAGACATGATCCCAAGAGGTCCCTTCTGGAAAAGTCAGACTGGGCTGTGAGGTACTTGTGGCTTGGCTAAAATATACTGTGGTAAAACAAAGGAGCAGCACACCTTGGACAGCTGACTGTGATGTTTGATCCAGTGAGGGCATAAGTGAAGAAGGGATTGGAAAAGGGAGCTTTCAGGGAAGTTTAAACTATAGCTGGGGGTGCAATGGGTTTTATAGCTCCAAACAGTGAGCTTCTGATAGCTAAAACAATGAAGGCTGTAAAACCAGTAACTTCAGGAAGTACCTGTGACTTCATCACCCAGCCATCTATGCCAAAAAATAAGGGAAAACAGGCAAATTGAAAAAAATTGTTACTGCTGATGGGTGACACCGATGTTAGGTTTATTTAGAGCCTGGAACTAAGAGCTGTGCTGAATGACACACAGCTGATTTGGGTGATGTATGAATGCAACCCAAGTTAAAAATTTCACAAGACAGTTTTCAAGGCAGAAATGGTTGAGGGGTGCCCTTTACACATCACCAGCTAAATGGTGTGTGCTCACTGTTTCAGAGCTGCCGTGCCAGCTGGACAACTGCCAGGCTTGTAATGCTGCTCTAAAAGGGATCACTCGCCACGCGGAGTTTTTGCTTTTTCTGCTCTCCAAACAGACTCACTCGAATGTTAATTTGTTCCCAGCTGCTAAAACCCATTTCTGCAAGGAGCTGAGCCCTGTGCCTGCTGAAGGGCTTGTTCCCATCCCTGCTCCACCAGGCTGGGGCTGGAGCCAGGTGGCACTGGCTTGCTGCACTCAGGGAGCAGTGTGTCATTGGGCTATCAAACCTCTGGCCACAAACACATTTCCTTCTTCCAGAGCCCAGTGCTGTGGCCTTGGCAAAAAAAGGACAGCAACTTTTCTCTCTCATGGGAGGTGACAACTGGAGAGGGCACATGGGAGTGTTTGGAAAGGAAAAAGCCTCTTGGGTTTTTGGAGCTGGACTGCTGTGATGTGCTCTGGTCCTTGGCCAGAGCCTGCCAGGGGACAACAGTGACATTGTGAGTGTGGCACTTTGATGTGGGTGGTCCAGCCCTTGTGGGCTCAAAGCTAAAGCCACCTGAGCCCCCAGCTCACTGCTCCCACAGTGTCTGGGCACGCTGGTCCTTCAGGGGCAGGTTGGGGATCCCTCTGGCTCAGAGGGGCCCTCAGAACCGATTTTCATCCTTCTTTTGCCCTGTCATATTCAGTGTGGCAAAATAGCAGACAATGGCCTTGGCCTGGGTTCCAAAAGGACTGTTTGTCATCCCCTTTCTAGTTCTTTTAGACGTTTGCTGTATCTTTTGATGGAAATGTATAGGTTTTTCAAGTTCATGTGGCAGAAGGGAAGACAACCAGGGGATGTCCTGAACGGCTCAGGGGCTGCAGGTGGGAAGTGACAAAAATGCTGATGGAGACTAAAGCAGGTAGGAGAGGACAGCAATGCAAAAGGTTTGATGAGAGGCAAAGGGTCCTGCGGGGAGGTTAATGCACAGTGTGTTTGGCATGTTCTCTTGCCAGCCTCATGCCAGGGCTCGCAATTCTCTGGGCATGTGGGGTGAGAGGACTCCAGGCTGTGGTGGTGGTACCTCCAGTGTGAGGCACTGGAGCCATG